>NC_134418.1:5147873-5461719 GCF_030867145.1 Opisthocomus hoazin | reverse complement strand
TTCATCTTTCAATCCTGAAATATCGAAGGTCTCAACATGAAGCAGTAAACACAGTAAATGCATCTATTCAGCTCAAATTTAGACCAGGTTTGGTAGAGTATTCAAAAGTCATGCAAAGCAGATAAAACTTTGATGATAACATGGTCTGGGGATGATTCTTTTGCTGTATTATTAGTCAAGTGCAACATAATAGATTTAAGTGTGACTCCATGCTTTTTCTTTTCTCTCACTGATTAGATTTTAGCACTGTCCCTTCAATTTCGATTTCATAGAGGTATGAAGCCAAGGCTCTCTTTGCACACAGTCTGGAAAGTGCAGATGCATTAACTGTTGCTGAATTGATGCAGATCTCAAAGCTCATATAGAAATTGTGCTAAAAATTTAAGAGAAACCCCATAAAAATTGAGTATATAACTCTTATTTATGTATATGACAGGAGGAAAACACCACCTGTATCTTTCAGAAATTTGCCTATTTATTTTCAACATGTATTGTATCTGTAAAACAGAGAGCTGAGCTGCGCTATTTCAATTTACCAACCTCTCTTTTCTAATTAACGTGAACATACATTAAAAGTTCAGTATACATTCTTGTATATGAAAATAGAATATGTTTCCCACAGAATTCTTATGTCCTGTGGGACTAGAGGAGTATATGTTTAATGAGCTGAAACAACAATAAATAGTAAGAATAAATAACACAATCTGCTTTTCCTTACTGTTGTATCAGCTATTCAAAACTTAACAGAAGTATTCTGGACTAAATAAGCTTTCAGCACTGCAGCGTGCGTAGACTTCATAAACAAGAAGGATTTCAAAGCTGTATAGAAACAAAGTAAAATATGTGTTATCCATGAAGATATGCTAGATACTGAAGTTACCCAAAATTTGACCCAACATATGTAGATGTACACACCCACAGAGCCCTCTCTCTCTCTCTCTATGCATATTTATACTGTGTATATATATATAGTGAAGTCCAACTGAATGTAATAAGACTGATTACCTTTCTTACCCTAACTGCTCTATAAAATATGCTAATGAAAATCATAGCTCTGCTGTAGAATTCTGAAAAGTTTTCTTGAAAAAAGACATTACGCTTGGGATTTTTGAAATATATTTTCCAGAGCCTTAGTAAATTTTGCAACAGCCTAATTGTTTTTTTCCACAATAAGATCCTGACGTCTTCAGAAAAAGGAAAAGAAAAGACAGACAATGGGCCACAGACTATTGTACAATGTAAAAAATAAAATGTGGACTTCTCTTAATAAGATCACAGAATCACAGAATGGTAGGGGTTGGAAGGGACCTCTGTGGGTCATCTAGTCCAACCCTCCTGCCGAAGCAGGGTCACCTACAGCAGACTGCACAGGACATTGTCCAGGCGGGTCTTGAATATCTCCAGAGAAGGAGACTCCACAACCTCCCTGGGCAGCCTGTTCCAGTGCTCCGTCACCCTCAGAGGGAAGAAATTCTTCCTCATGTTCAGACGGAACTTCCTGTGCCTCAGTTTGTGCCGATTGACCCTTGTCCTGTCACTGGGCACCACTGAAAAGAGCTTGGCCCCATCCTTCTGACACCCACCCTGCAGATATTTATAAGCATTTATTAGGTCCCCTCTCAGCCTTCTCTTCTGGAGGCTGAACAAGCCCAGCTCCCTCAGCCTCTCCTCGTAGGGGAGATGCTCCAGTCCCCTCCTCATCCTCGTAGCCCTCCACTGAACTCCCTCCAGTAGCTCTTCATCTTTCTTGAACTGGGGTATTCTTTGTTTTTCGTGTAACTTAGAAGACTTACAGTGTTCTCTCTTCTAATGCCAAATATAATACCAGTTGTAATTATTTATTTCCTCTGACCTTTTCACTAGTATTTAGTGACATTATCATTTTGACATAACGGGGTAGGATAATTACAAGTTGTTTTTTTACAAACAAGAAAAATTTTAAATGAATTTGACCAAAGCGAGAGAGTTGTATTTAGAACTGCAGTGACAGAGACTGACAAAAAAGGGCAGATTTAGATTAGAGAGAAGAAAGAAATTCTTTACTGTGAGGGTGGTGAGGCACTGGAGCAGGTTGCCCAGAAAAGCTGCGGCTGCCCCCTCCCTGGCAGGGTTCAAGGTCAGGTTGGATGGGGCTTTGAACAACCTGGTTTAGTGGAAAGTGGCCCAGCCCATGACAGGGGGGTTGGAACGAGATGATCTTTAAGGTCCCTTCCAACCTAAACCATTCCATGATTCTGTGATTCTATGACAAGGACATATCTTGTCTTGAGTGAAGACCCAAACATAACAAGTGGGCATATTTTGACAGAAAAGAAGATAGGCAATTAGTTTCAATCGTTCCAAATTATTATGCAGCCATGAGGAAAGTGGGACAAACAGGGATTTATTCCCTACCATTGTAAGGTTGTTAGGTCTATCATTTATTGTTTTCCTATCTGTTTGCAAACCAGTGACCGTATTCCTCTACATAGATGGTAGTGTATACATGATGCATCAACAAAAATCACAGCATAAGCAGGACTTCCGCAAAACAGTTTGCAGTAAAAGCTTTGGTGAACTTTAAGAAGTGTCCTTTTCTGAAGGATGTCACATTACGGAGAACTGAGCAGTTCTATCACTTTGCACAAGAAAGTGTTAACTACAGAAAAATCCTACCAAGGTTGAGTGAAACACACCCTCTACCTCCTATTGTGTCCTTGGTTTTGGTGGGGGGATACACAGTGTAAATAAGTACAGCAGTGAACTTTACAGTGGTTAAACTCGTTTAAAGCAAGTGTTCAAAGCAGTGTTGACATTCCCTTCTAAGTAACTGGGAGGTATTTGCAGACAGAGATTTGAAGCCACCAGTGGATTAATTTCCTACCCCTTCACTTCATAATTCTTTTCTCCTGACATAATATGCAATGCTCCAGGTTACTTAGTCCATCCAGCCTACATCTGACTTGCATTTAATAGTTTATTGTGAGTAATTACTCCTGTGTAGACTCCCTCAAGCATACTTTATTTCAATATTAAAACATTCTCAATTTTTTCACAAAGTACCCACCTTATACAATTTATAAACAAATGCTAAAATAAATGTATTTTAAAATAAAAATACCTTACCTGATCATTAAATTAAACCTAACCACAACTCAGAAAAACCTGTCTGAACAACTGAGAATATTATTATTGCGTCAATGCCCCAATTAATTTCTCTAGAGAGTCTCTCATGGGAGAATGTTGTGTGGATAAATCATTTCTTTGAAAAGCAGCACACAGCAACACTAGTTTGTCATAAGCAAAGAAAGCTGTGATAGCTGTGATGGTCATTAACTGTTACAACATTAAAGATTTAAAAAATATCAAAAAATTGCAGTGTTTTTTCCCTTTTTTGCTTAGTTCAGAACTTGATGGCTCTGATTTTTTAAAATCTGAAACACGTGTTTAGATATTACTGAAGCTGAGTTTCTTACTACATTAAATATCGTAATATTAGTTTTATAATTTAAAAAGCTGTAACAATTTTAGTGAAAAAAATCATGTCCAAATAAAGGTTGTTTTTCATTCCCAGATCTTCAGCTAGCACTATTAGCTGTCACTTACTTTTGAGTCAGATACATCACAGCAATACAAACCCTCAAATCTTTACATGCATGTTATAATCACGTGCATTCAACTTTTATGTGTGGGCTCTTTATGAGAAGATAAGTTGATTTAAGTCACAATTAATTATCTTCAGCTATGCATAGTCTGCATGAAGTCCTACTCTCTTTTCAGTCCCCAGTGTACTGAATCTGCCCTTCTCATGTTTTTTTTCATATTATGTAAAATACAAAAGACAATATTATAATGCCTGTATTACAATGGCTAAGCACATAGCTCAGATGTCACCACATAACTCCACATACCTCCATGCTACAGAGTACTTCATAGTTTACATTTTATGTCAATTGAGACAGAAATTTTTGTTGCACTGTGTCTAGTTATATTAAGGCTATATGACTATTAACATAAGCATCACTCTACTGATAGATATGCTAATTATATTTATCTCAGAGGCCTCTGGAAAAAAATTATAGTTTTTAAAACTCTTAAAATAGCTAATCCTGCTAGTCCATCATCCTAAAATGTTGAAGAGCTGAATTACTTTATCCAGTATCCCTTGCATCAATGTTGAATGGAAACTTTTTCTGTTCATCTTCTCCTGGGCTTAAGAATAGGCACACAGTTTTCATCACAAGCTACCTCATAAATAAGGTACCTCAGTCATCAAAATCTCTCAGGCATACCACACCATCTGCCTCATCTTGTTGAAACATCCCATACCATGTTATGTTCTAAGAACATAGGCACCCATTCAAAACTTCAAAGTGTTGCACAGCTTTCTGGTATGCCATTCTTAAAGATAGCTAGAATTTATTTCTCTATTGCTGCTTCATTTTTCCAAAGAACAGTTTTATCATTCTCAGGGTTTGGCAAAACCATTTAAGAGTAAAGCCTCCAAAGAGGATCATAACAGCCTTCTTTTTTTCATCCAAGCACCATGGAGCAACTGTTTTACCCTTTTCATGAAAAGCTGTGTCCTGAAGCCTGTGATCATGGCCCAAACATGACAGCACAGGCATCACTGATGACCTTCCTGGAGCACAGAAGTAACCATGCCTGGCGCACAGAGCCATTCTGTTTGTTGGGCTTGTTCAGCAGCATGTTACATCATGACAGCTGGGCCTGTGTGAACATCATGAGGTTCAACAAGGCTAAGTGGAAGGTCCTGCACATGGGTCAGGGCAATCCTAAGCGCAAATACAGACTGGGCAGAGAATGGATTGAGAACAGCCCTGAGGAGAAGGACTTAGGGGTGCTGGTTGATGAGAAGCTCAACATGACCCAGCAGTGTGTGCTCGCAGCCCAGAAGGCCAACCGTATCCTGGGCTGCATCAAAAGCAGTGTGGCCAGCAGGGCGAGGGAGGTGATTCTGCCCCTTTTCACCACATGGTTTACTAGTCATGGTGGTGTTGGGCTACATTTGCACTTGATATCTTAGAGGTCTTTTCCAACCTTAATGATTCTATGATTCTCTGATGAAATCCCACCTGGAGTCCTGCTTCCAGCTTTAGAGCTCTCAGCACAAGGAAGACATGGACCTGTTGGAGCGGATCCACAGGAGGCCACATAAATGATCAGAGGGCTGGACCACCTCTCCTGTGAGGAAAGGTTGAGAGAGTAGGGGTTGTGCAGCCTGGAGAAGAGAAGGCTTCAGGCAGACCTTACTGCAGCCTTCCAGGGGGTCTACAAGAAAGCTGGGGAGGGACTTTTGACAAGGGCATGTAGTGACAGGACAAGGGCTAACAGCTTCAAACTGAAATAGAGTAGGTTTAGATTAGATAGAAGGAAGAAATTCTTTACTATGGGGGTTGTGAGACACTGGCCCAGGTTGCCCAGAGAAGCTGTGGCTGCCCTCTCCCTGGAAGTGTTGAAGGCCAGGTTGGATGGGGCTTTGAGCAACCTGGTCTGGTGGAAGAGATCCCTGCCCATGGCGGGGGGGTTGGATGTAGGTGATCTTTAAAGTCCCTTCCAACCTAAACCATTCTGTGATTCTATGATCATACCACAAACTCCTCTACTTGCCCTTCTTACCTGACTGAAATGCTTGGCAACTTCAGGCAATTTTGACTAATGCCTGCGAAATTATTGAAGCTTGCAGTCATTTGATTCCTGTATCTCATAAACTCTTTGTATCCCCAGAAGGCTGCTCGAAAATCACACCAAGTCTGTTTTTCTTCCTGCTCTGAGGCAACCTTCAAACACCAACCCCAAATGGCAACCTTCAAACAGCAACCCCAAATGTAATGATTATTCAGTGGTGGAGCAGGCCACCAATCTGCGTACTCTGCATGAATATAAAAATTTGGTTAGCCTTGGTGTAGTTTGCACTGGTATCATCTTGTTTGAAAATGCCTTTGCGTAGCCAGTTTCTGCAGCCCAGGAACAATTTGCCAGTGAAGACATTAACCCACACGTCACCTGGAAGGAGAAACAAAAAGACAGGACTCAGCTGTATTACCTGTGTGAACAGCTGTAGAACAAGACTGCTGTCTTCACCAGTAGTAGTTCACAGTAAAAGACGAACTGGGCATTATGGAGTTAAGGTGGGAAAGTTGCACGGAACCTAAAGGCAACATAAACCTGCAGAAAATGGCTTGACCGAAATGACTGAGACATGAGACAGAAACTGCTCAGCAAATTGGAAATTGTGAGTCATTAATGATGCATATTGTTCAATTTACAAATTAAATTAATTGTGTTAAAAGTTCATGGTTGTGAGTCAAGTAATTTTTCAGAGTACGCATCATATTTAGAACCATTAAGGAATTTCTGTGGATGGAAAGTGAGCTGTTATTTGAAGATTATGTCTCTTTCCTAAGAACCCTAAATTAAATTTTTAAAATGTCAGGCAAATTACCCGTGTGTGCATTTCTGAGGCACAAAAACCTTTTAAGGATGTTATTTCTTCATCTGGTAAGACCCGCTATGCCTGAATGTACACAGCGCAGTGCAGCATCTGGCCTTTGAAGCATTAAAAGCTTCTGAAACTTCTCAGAGGATAAAGTCATTATGAGGTGTATTTTAAAATTAATCCAATAAATTAAGCAAAAGCTTATTCAGTTCCATTTACATTTACTTTTTTTCTGGTCCGTAGCTATGAAAGAAAAAAAAAAACACCCAGCAGCATTGCTTTTGTTCCTTGTTCATTAACTTCTGCACTGCAAGTGTCTGGATGGCAAGCATGTAACTTGTTCTCTTAACAGCTTTATTTCTTTCCAGGCACTAATTTGTTGTTTTGTTTGTTGTTTTTTTTTTTTTTAAATAGCTATTTGTTTTTTGCAGACTAGTACAAAGGGAATATATTCTTTGAACTTTTAAATGCTTTACTCATGTATTTACATTTTCTGCATGCATAAAATATAATACATGATAGAATACCTTACTTGAGAGAAATGCATATTGGTGTGTTCTTGTTTTGTATTACATTTCACTCTGTAGTCCTGGTCGTATCAGCTCCTTTTATGTGACACGATGGTTTCAGTTTAGAAGACAGATTTTTCTCTCAAAGTTCATCATCTTATTTCTGCTTAGACAGTGAAATTAGCTGCCAGAGGAGTTTGTGAAATTGCATTTGGTGGAAGTATTCAGAACGAAACTCAACATTAATCTGGGGAAGTTTACAGAAATCAGTTATATGACGAAGTGACAGACACTAGGGGATGCAGGAAGATTTCTTACCAAGGTATAGCACATAGTTCACCTCGACTGGTGGTTTATTATAATCCCGAAGTCACAGTCTCTGTGGAACTACTCTGGTACGGAAAGGCAGTGCTGCCTTTTCTGCTTTGAAATCTGATTCTATTCTAACTTAAATACCAGCATGCTGATGGATCCTCACTCTTCCTTGGCCCCTTAAACCGGAGAGAGAGTGTAGGTTTTTGTAAATAGCAGGAGTAAAATCAACATTCCATGGTTAAAAAAAAATATATACTCAAAACGGCCTAGTGTGAAGAGTTCTATGGCAACTGCTACAGGAACAAGGTGGAACAAGAAGGACCATTATGGTGACTTAAACACAGTCAGGATGAATTACCTTTGAAACCCATGAAAACTTTTTCAAATGTAGACATTTCCATGGTTAGACAATTTTCCTGAGCCTCCAGAAAACCCTCTGGCAATGGTACTCAGCATTCATGGGCCTACGGGCACTGGCGTTTAGCAAAAACTGCCCTGTAAGAAATGCGATACTTTAATGCCTCTTAGCATTTTGGGTTTTTTTTTAATAAAAATCCCTTTGACTATCCTGTGACTATAAGCACGATTGGCCCACAAACCACGAGAATATAACATCCGATTCTTCACTACAAAATTGTCATTTCTGTCTATGTGCCAAGTGACTGGTATTCCACAGCAAAGATTTCTGTTTTGCAGGAGTGGCTCACAGAAAACGGTTGGGCGGAAGGCTATAAATATTCACTCCGAAAATGTCAAAATATGTCTGTCTCACCAGTCTGTTCCAAAATTAAAGCATGCTGCCTGTATTGAAGAATAGAGTCCAGGACACTGGATAGTGAAATCTGCCCTCCCCTTGGGAACAGAGCTGAGCAGTCACTGATTTCATGCCATTCTGACATGGAAGACTAAAACTAAGGTGCTTCACCTTAAACACATCTTAGGAATCTTTCATGTCAAAAATCGCACCAGCATCTGCTAAAATACAGTGGTATTAGCTGTCACTGAATGAACAGGGTGCTAGGGTGCTATTTTTGATTCAGTCTGGCAAGCAAAAAGGACAGATACTGAGTTAATAATCAGTTCCAGGATTAAACACACCTCTTTCTTAGCTTCATGCTGGATGGCACATTCAAGTTTTATAAATTCCTACTGCCTAGATCTGAGGAAGTGTGGATTTTTTTTATTTTCACCCACGTCTGTTATGACTATCTTAGGGGGAAGACAAAAACATATATTTTTTCCTATTTTACTTCAAGAAATGATGGATTCATTCAAAAAGCAACAGTTATCAGCAGATTTTATCTGTCACTACTGCAAAAATTGAAAGAACAATTACAATATTTAGCTTCATGTATGTATTCTGGGTGGTTTGTGTTTTTCGTGCATCCACAGATAGATTTTTACAAATATTCTTACAGATGATAATGAATTCCACAGAAATCAGTATTATGTTAGTATTGATTAGTAGCAAATGGAATACCATATGCAGGCAGTATACAGATTGCCACCAAGCAGGTAACTCATCTCTACTCTGCAGGATAGTAATGAAAGGATAAAGGTAAATTTCTGTGGAGTAGTGCATGACTGTTGGTGCTCCCAAGCTTTTTTTGGTGTCATTTCGACAGAAGACAAGCAGAGGAGTGTCTGGATATGTGGCAACTCGCTGGAGTTGCCTACTCCACAACATATCTCCTGAATGACCTTGGCAGGTCGTTAAGCATCTTTGGTCTCACCTGTACGGCATAGTGGGAGCAGCCTTGAGTCCAGCTGTGCAGCAACACAGCTCATTCAGTTACCTTTGGTCTTATTGATATTACCCGGAAGGAATACAAATACTACAAAGGTGCATCACAGTATTTTTCCTGTTGCTCTACACACACTCTCAATACCTTGTTTTCCCAGGATCAGGATGAAATTGTCAGAAATCAGGATTTGGGAGCCTACCCATTTCTAAAAATGATCATGCCTATACCAAGAAAAGTGTCACGGTAGTTCAGTGACCAGTAGTTCAAACAAAAGTGCTTAGTGGCATTTGAGATGCTCTGAAGTACCCTGTCTGATCTCCAGCTGCCACTCCAGAAAGACAGAGGAATCATGTTAGCTCACACCAATCATCTCCACTTGGAAATCTCAGATTCCCTACAAAGTTTTCAGTGGCCCTACCAGCTGTTAAGTGGGCAATGGAGTTTGACCCTAAGATTTGTCTTTTAGCTTTAGGAACTTAAGCCTTAAACCAGTGTGATATTTATCAACTCCACTTAGATGGACATAGGGTAACTTAATTGTTTTAGGCAACTGAGTTACATGACAGCTTTATGAAACTTAGTAGTGGGATTCAGCTCGCTATTTTAAATGCCTGATTACAGGAGTCTGCATGTGGGCGCAATATGTGGGTTGGGTGATTACTACATACAGTGTATCCTGGTAGTACACTCAGAGGGGGTAAGACAGCTACTCAGCTTACCCTGAAGTAGATTCCTACATTCATTCAGTTAGATTAATTTCTCTCTTCTCAAAGTTTATGGGACCTGAACTTAGCTCCACTGATTTCAGCTAACAATCTATTTCATACCAAGTAAACCTACAAAACCAGGATATTCTGTTTCTCTGTCTCCAAAAATATGAAACTCAGTGGAACTGAAAGAGACTAAAATACAACCTAATATTTAGAAGTTTTAGGACTGTGCTGTGGGTAGCAATAACACTTGGATACAATGCAAAGGACTACAAGTAAAAGTATATGGACACCAAAAAAAAGCAATAGTCTGCTCATGGTACTGGTCTGCCTGGCACAGGCTTAGGCCAACCTCCTTTGAACTATCCCTGAGGACAAATTATAGCTTCAAGACAGTGACTTCAACTCTTACTGGGGATGTAGGTACCTGACACTGTTGGATAGAGGACGCAAATTTAGGGATAGATTTCTCAAAGATATATAAATTCAGCAGTTCTATGATTCTGTAAACGGCATAGACTTCAAAGCTCTCTTTTCTACAGCACTGTTTGATTCTCTCTCATTCATTCATACTGCATCTTATTTATCACCACCTGGAACACTGATATGACACTATATTCTTAGTTAAACTCGTTGCTTCAACCACCGCTAGCTCTGTTTCTATATAATTGCATAAAGTAGACTTTTCATTGAGTTAAACAAGTTAAGGTTTTGTGTAGAGGCATCTCTGCTTTGTATTAATTTGATTTTCCTCTACCTGACATTGTAAACTGACTGTACCTGTGTGTCACTAACCAGTCTATACACTACTCTGCCTTATATAGCTCTTAAATCTGTGTTTAAAGGCTTGTCTGCAGTTCAGCGATGTTATTCTGTGCACTGAACCAAAAATGTGAAGAGGTCCTTGCTTCCCAAAGAGAGGTGAAAGTATAGGAAACTCTAGGAAAGAACCAATGGAATATAATAATATATAAATCCATTGCTAACAGAGCAGCTGAGGAGTCAGGCCTGGAAAACAGAGCACTTCTAGGTCAAGGAGCTGAAAGTGGATTATGAGAAAGTCAATGACTGAAGGAAAAAAACTGCATTTCTGGCAATGCACCTGCCAACTATCCTTATAATAAAGAATTTGTCAAGATTCTGTCAAGATTCTGGTTCAAGGTGCATTTCACTGAAGATAATGCCAAAGGCATTGAATATGTGAGATTTCTGTGATTCTCATTCTTAGGAGGATCATAGAACAGTTTGAGATGGAAGGGACCTTTAAAGGCCATCTAGTCCAACCCCCACTGCAGTGAGCAGGGACATCTTCAGCAGGATAAGGACACATCCAACATGCCCTTAAGTGTTTCCAGGGATGGGGTATCGACCACCTCTCTGGGCAACCTTGGGCAGGGTTTCACCAACCTTGTTGTAAAACATTTCTTCCTTTTATCTCTAAATCTACCCTCTTTTAGTTAAAAGCCATTACCCCTTGTCCTATTGCAACAGGGCCTGCTAAAAAGTCTTTCCCCATTCTTCTTATAAGCCCTTTTTAAGTACTGAAGGTAGAGTAAGGCGTCCCCGCAGCCTTCTCTTCTCCAGGATGAACAACCTCAGCTCTCCCAGCCTTTCCTCACAGCAGAGGGGTTCCAGCCCTCAGATCATTGCTGGGGCCTCCTCTGGCCCCACTCCAACAGCTCCAGGTCTGTCCTGTGCTGAGGGCTCCAGAGCTGGACGCAGGACTCCCAGGGGGGTCCCACCAGAACAGAATAGAGGGGCAGAACCCCCTCCCCTGCCCTGCTGCCCACACTGCTGGGGATGCAGCTCAGGGTATGGTTGGCCTTCTGGGCTGCCAGCGCACATTGTCGGCTCATGTTCAGTTTTTCATCCAGATCTTTTTACAGTCTCTTTGAAGCATAAGGGAGCAGGAGACAGCTGGAAACACCAGCTTGAAGACATCAGTTTGTTACTCACCCTGAAAGTCCTGTGGAAGGCACTTTTAAAAAAGAAAGGCTTTCTCAAGTGGGCATTAAATAGAATTTAAGTATTTTTTAAATTTAGAGGCACAGATAACCTTAGTTCTGTTGTAGTGGCTTCAGTCTTTGGCGCTAATACAAAAAGAAGAGTTACTTTCCTGGGTAACTTGTCCAAAGTTGATACGCCATTCTTTCCCACAAAATAAAAACAAACATATTGGGTGTCTCAACTGCAAAAAATATTACCGTGTTGAGAACAAGAAGTTCAGTAGCCCCTCACAAGTCCTTCCTGCTAATCCACTCCATTGCACATGCATCCACATTTCATTCTCCTATCCTACTGTCCAGTCCCCACTGTCCCTGCAAATCCAAGCATTAAAAACTGAACCAGAAGCACATTTACCAAGTTCTGCAAAACCTGGACACCAAATGAATTTGACTTGTCATTTGATCAGTGTTTTGCTTGAGGTGACAAGTTTCATAGAATTTCTTTTTTAGATGCTGTTCAAAGCATCATGTCACAGAACTGTGTGAGATGTAATCCAATGTATTTTATCTTTGCATGTGATAGGGTACATTCCAGACTACTGCATCATATCACTGTGTGGGGTATATTTTATAGCATTTTATGATATCTTTCAACATGTGTATTTTAAAGCCATTTATATAGACATTTCACCTAGTAAAAAGCCTAGGTTTTTAGCAGCAGGTAAACTCTGCAGGGGAAATATCTCAGACTGTAAACTTGAACACATGTGAAAGTACAAAAATACATTAGAGCACAAATGAAGAAGGAATCTGAGAACACTGCTAAGCCCTCTGCTTCTGACAATATGTATTTCACACATTTGTCTACATGAAATGTGAAGTACAATAAAAGCTACAGCAGTTCTTTACAGTGGGTGCTCCATTACAAAGCACAAGTCTGTTGTCTGTTTTTCCAGCATAGACAAGCTATATCCTGGAACCATCCCATAGGAACTGGTTTGTTTGCTGGCAGCTCAGGCAACTTTAAGTTATCTCTCCCACTTCCTAAAAAAAATTTTTGAAAGTGTGGGTTTTTGGTCTCACTGATAAGGGATTTGCTCTGCCACCATGACAAAGCGCTACAAAGCTTTACTTTCCTTCTGCAAGTCCCAGCTGCCATAGCTCCAGAAGATCAATTCAGCTCACAGTACATAAAGCATCTTCTCAGCCCCATTCTGCCCAATTCCTGGTGAAAAAAAGTTATAAAAGTGGCATTTCAAAACTGATCGAGAAAAATGTTCACATTTGAATTCTCTGATGTTCTTGATAGTCAGTACTGTCTTTCAGCTCTGAAGCACATCTCTAGGCAACATCTGGCAGCAGAGCTGCTGAGAACTCAGCCGAGGGGAAGATGCAGTTTGCTTTCTGGAAACCTATCTGTAGGTGTCTACTCTTCATCCCTGGACACAACCCGGGCCAGCAACATCAGCAGATGAGCAAGCTTAGAGATCATACTCAGGTTTTCAAGTTTAAGGAGCAACCTTCTACTTCAGCGTTTCAACAACTTACCAGAACAAAAAGTGCTGAAATTCTAGAGCTACACAGATGAAAAATAAGTGGTTTTGAAATTTTGTTGAATTGTTTGCTTAGCTGCAGTTTGCATTAAAACTTAATGGGAAGATACACAAGATAAAGATAGAACTAGAGACAGAGAGTAATTTACACTAAATATTTGTATATTTTCCCTTAAAAATTAATAGTGGTTATGCTGAAATGTGATCAGTTATGCTTTTACAAATGGTTCAAATAAAGCATCTTATACAGGCATATTTCCAAACACTGAAGAGGATTTTCATAAAGTAAAAAAAGAGTCATAAAAAAAATTATGAAATAGTTCATTAAATACTCAGGAAATATCTTCTTAATTTTTGATGGAATATTACATAAAGATTAAAGAAAGTATTCCAACCATAAGTTTAATAAAATATAAGATTAAGATCACAAAAATGGTACCCATGAAATTATCTTGAAATACATCATGAACTATTTCATTATATTGCATAGAATATTAATGAAATTTTATTCCTCAAACACTATAATATTCATGAAGTTTCATAGAAATATTATCAAAATGTCAAACAAAGCATAAAGAAGTAATCACAGCCACAAAAAAAAAAAAAAAAATTGACACAAAAGTCACTTTTCCATGCATAAAAAATGTCCTTTAAGAGTATACTTCTTCAACTCTTATTTGAACAGTGTACTTGGATTTTCAAAGAGCTTTTGAAAACACTTCTCTTCAAAGGAAACTAAGTTGTCATGGGATAAAAAGAAAAGTCCTCCCATGTGTTAACTATTGACTAATGAATAGGAAAAAAAAGGTAGGAAATAATTACAGTTTTCACGATGAAGGGAATTTGTCAACACAGTCCCAAAGGATCTGTGATAAAACCTGTGCCCTCGATGTGTTCACAGGTAATCATAGAATCATTTGGGTTGCAAGGGACCTTAAAGATGACCTAGTTCCAACCCCCTGCCCCCCAGCAGACAGGAACTGGACTCAGGGATGCACAAATTGGAATCTGGATCAGGGTGGCAGGTAGAACTGTGAGCAGGGTCCTCTTCATAAGGTGGCCGAGGTCGAAGAGAGGGAGACCCTCGTGATCCCCCAACTTTAAACTGCGTATGATGTGTATGGTGTGGAATACCTTGTTGGTCAGTATTGGGTCACCTGCCTTGTCTGCCTGTGCCTGCAAGTACGACCCCTTCCGACTCCTCACTTGCGGGACCTAAGAGATCTGTTGGTGACCTTGGCTGCTATGGTGATAAACAGGGGCCATTTTCTGCATTCCTTCCCTACTGTTAGCTCGGTGTAACTATAAACACTGGGTGTTACCAGCTTTGGAGTGGACACTGTCTGTAAAATATGCAGCCAGCTTCAGGAAAATGCAGTTACTTATAGGAACTTCGCTGTAAGGAAGATTCACTAAAAGAGAATGGGTTCTGTTTTAACCAAAACCAGGACACATGGTAAGGTAATAGATTCTCCCTCTCTGCTAACAGGAATGAGATAATGAATTCCGAAGGGTAACTTGGCTCCTAAACCAGGCTGGATGGAAGGTTTCTCTCATCTCTTCTCACTTAAATGCTTTCTGAAGATCACAGGCAGAAACTGTTGGAGCTGCAAAGGAAACCCAGAATATCCTTCCTGCTCTCCCCTGTACTACTTAAAGCTTTCCAAGGTGGCATACCAGCATGCAGTTGTAATGTTCTCAGTCTATGGCCACACAGATACAAAAGTCAAGCTACTGTTACTTTGTCATATGAGCCTTTTCCAACACAATGGCTACCAGCAAATGTGCTTTACAGGGCAGTCTCTCTCCTAGCTTTCCTACTATTTATGAACCAGGAACTAGAGCCATAATATGATCCTACCATATAAAGTCTCTCCCCACCCAGCCCCAAGACTCCCAGACAGTGATTCAAAATCATTCCATGATAATTTGCAGACTCCATACTGTCATGCTCCAAAACTGACCACTACATATGATCAGCTAACAGATGCCACCACATGTGTGAGGGAATTCATTCAATGTATGAGGTTAAAAATTCAGTAAGCAAGTAGCTATCTAAAAATGCATGCATGCATGAGCCAGCTAAGCAATAAAAGCTACAAGTAAAGAAGCATGCACAGAACACTTCAGGTTTGCTTGAGTAGTTGCAAGTGGAGTAGCAAAAAAGGGACTCCAGCATCTGTAATCACTCTGGCACAGGCTAGGTATCAGGAGAGAGCTATCATATGACAGGAGAATCTTTTGAATTACTGTGACATTGACCAAATTCATCATTCTTTTGTTAAATACATGCTATATTTTCACAGTGAGTCTTCAAGTTAAATACAGATTTCTTATTTAAGAGTTGTGGGATAGGGCAACATTACTTATGGGGCAATTCACAGATGTTTTAATCATTTATGGTATCTGGAAGTATTTCTTTTGCACAACTTCAGGTGCTTTTTTAATGGATGAAACTTAAGTAACAGTAAAAGTGTTAAGGAAGTCTGAAGAGAATAGTGTTTGTTATAATCATTCCAATGAACACCTGTGAACTGTTGAGTTTAATTGGGTTACAGCTGGTGCTGACTCTGTGCTTGAAGAGAGGGAGCAATGTGTGTGAGGAGGTGTTTAGTGACTTCTTTACCATGTTTGCCATATATTTACACTGTGATGCCTTGCTTGTTTCTAGCCATGCCCTCTGTTCTCAGGTTCCACTTCCACAGCAGCAGACTAGAGCAGCTTGGGCAGCAGAGTAACAGTAACTTAGCTTGCATAAACATTCCCCAGCCTTTACAAAATAAGGAGTTTACTGTAATTATGACCCTCATTTAGAGCTTGGATGCTGAAGTGGATTGGGTGCCTCATGTGGGTCAAGGCTACATTCTTATGAGACCCTCAAGCTAAGGAAAATTAACATGGTTAGCTGAACTGCCATGTTAATTTTCCTTAGCCTGAGGGTCTCATCAGAATCTAGCCTTCAATAACAGTAAGGTAAAGGGTAACATGTTTCAGTTATTCCCATGGGACTGGACAGCACATACATGGTTCAGGTCATACAATCAGCATGCAACAGGGAATGAGGATAACTTCGAGGCCTGCCTGGTACTGCACACTCCCAGAGCTATCTGTTGAGTGCAGCCCTATCACGCTTACTATCTTCAAACTCTTTACTCAGCTAGTGATTTCCCAGTATGTGGAAATGGTTTTTACATGTTTCTATATGCACAGTTCTCTAGATCTGTAACAGATGGTCCTGAGGAAGTACAGTCCAAAACAATATAAATTTATTAATGCAGTTCTGGGACTGGTCTGCTCTTTAACTATTCATAGTTTACTCAAATTTCCGAGTATTTCTATATATATTCTTAGCACTAGAACAATCGTGTGCAAAAATCAGTGCTACACGAAATGTCAGCTTAGGTAATCATCATGGACTGTCCTGATCTTAATGGAATACTAACAAAATATCTACCAGAGGCTTTCAGTACATTAGCTATATCAAAAAGTGAAGGCAGTTGATATGGAAAGTCAGTAAGAAATGACCATCCTGAGAGGATACACCTTATTATAACCATACATCGTAGCTTTCAAAAGCCAAACCCATCATGTTCCTTGGCCAAAAATCCAAGTAACTATATGAAGAAATAAGAGCTGTTGGATTGCAGCAGAGATGTGTAAAATATCTCACCATTTAACTCCTTTTATTCATAATCATGAGAGATTTCATAATAAAATGCTTTGCTAATTATACTATGACACAGAGAAGGATTTTCTGAAATAGGCAGACCCCATGAGACATTTAGGAAGAAAGCTGAAATGCAGTCTGGTGTAGCTTCAGTTTATGAAATCATTTGAGGTCTGAGCCATTGTATGCAGAACACACTACAGTGGAGTGCCTTTCAAGTACAAGAACATTGTCACTATCTGCCAGTTTCAAAACGAAAAATAAAATGGCCCTCCCTGTAACTAGATATTCATCTAATGTACACAGAATTTCAATATGTGCAGGGGATAATACTTATTCCTATTTTTGTTCAGAAATAGATTAAATCCTCGCTTTGTCTTTAATTGTTCCTTCTGATCAGCTGTGTTATTTCCATTTTCTCTAAAGTTTTAACTGTCATTCAATTCTGTCTACACCATGTACTGAGAGGAAATAGATCAGATTCTGATTAAATTCTCAAACTTTACTGTCATGAGTTAAAATTATCTGTTTGTAGACTTACATAATGTCTTAATCAGAATCTCAACATATCCAGAAGACAAATCTTAAGTAAGCCAATAGAGGCAGTAGATTATCTATTAAGCCATGTATGTTCCTGAAAACTCACTTCTCCAAATGAAAATCTAGCACCTTGGAAGACAGTGTGTCTATTTTACAAGTCTCTTTGTATAGCCTTGAGAATATTTGCATTCAGTTGTCTAATACATACAGCAATGAAGCCATATGTGTTGAAACACTGACATGTCTTAATGAAAACAAAATCTGTGTCTTGATCCTGACACTTAGCAAGCTGTAACTCCTTGTCCTTCACTACAGCATCCTAAGATGATTCAGGTTGGAAGGAACCTCAGGAGGTCTTTAGTCTAACCTCTTCCTCCAGTCTGAGCCTTGCTTGTTTGATGTTATGTCTGTTGTCTCCAGTCCTCCCACTATCTTCTCAATGAAGTATCCACTGGTACTGGCAGGCTGATACTAGGTCTCCCTAGAGATTTGTCTTTGCCAGGCTGAACAGGCCTATTCCCTCAATCTGTCTTCATAGATCTTATCAATGCCAAAGCTACTTCATCCTTACTCAGTTTTTCCTTCCTAGTTAATAGCAGATCCAGGTATGCATCCCCTCTGGCTGGCCCTTTCAGTACCTGTGTTAGGAACTTACCCCTAACTCCCCCCAGAAATCTTCTGGACTGCTTGTGTCCTGCTGTGTTGTCCTTCCAGCAGATGTCAGGAAGCTTAGTCTCCCATGAGAACAAGGATCTAGAGCCTTCCTGGAGTAGCTTAAAGAAGGCTTTTGATCCTGACCTACCAACTCTCAACCAAACTGTCATGTCTCCTGAAGAGGAGCTGCATATAGGCACCATTCACATCTTCCTTGCCTGTCTTTATTGAAGAGCTCATATTCACCCATTGAAACCTTTGTGCAAGACGTCCCACTGCATCTCTGTCATTTGAAAAATATCATAGCTCAGAGAGCACAGGTGGAGCTCTAGACTTTTCTGCTTGTTTCAGAGACAGTGTGTCTTTGTACATACACTTGTGGAGGATCTCCATATGCCCTATTTTGTGACTCCTGAGGTATCTCTTGTTCTAGCTCTCCTGCATCCATGGTATTTAGCCATCCCCAGAAAAGCAGGGCTTCATCATGCATAAAAATTACTTGGGAAGGCAAACACTATGACTCCAAACATCTGCTCTTCATCCCCAGCTTTTATTGCTGAGCCCAAAGTCATGTGGCATGGAATTTCCCTTTGGTCATTTGTCCTAGCTGTGTCCCCTCCCAGCTTCTTGTGCACCCCCAGCCTACTCTCTGGTGGAGTGGGGTGAGGTGAGAAGCAGAGGAGGGCTTGATTCTGTGTAAGCGCTGTTCAGCAATATCTAAAACATCCCTGTGTTTCCAACACTTCTCAGCACAAATCCAAAAGATAGCCCCCCCCATACAAGCTGCTATGAAGAAACTAACCCTATCCTAGCCCAAACAAATACAACAGTAAAAGCTGAAAATCAAGTTTTTATCATAATGATATTATCAGTGAGTCATCAGAACACATGTATTTTTTGAAGGGTGAAGAAAAAATCAAGGAGAGACAAAAGAGTAAGGAGCTGTTTTAAAACTGCAAACTGTCTCACTGAGTGCAGTGCACCGTGTACCTTTGTACATGATGACTGCTTAGCTGAGCTGTAGCCTTCCTCCACACAGGAAGGTGTTCCATAAACAAAGAAAAATGACATTGAAATGATTGGTTGTAGTGACAAAGTTTCTGACTATTTGGTTAGGAAGAGAGAAAAAAAGTAGCTTTGCATTTGGAGATGCATATTGATTGTCCACCTGGACAAGGTCCTGTGCAGCCTGCTGTAGGTGACCCTGCTTCGGCAGGGGGGTTGGACTAGATGACCCACAGAGGTCCCTTCCAACCCCTACCATTCTGTGATTCTCTGATATTGATAGTAGAGAGAGCTTAGAGAAAAAAAAATCAGATTACACTTCAGACAACTAATATGTGAGGGCAATATGACCCTTGTCAGAGCATCTCATGTCTTTTTAATAAAGCGTACCGGTTTCATTTACGTGCCCATCTCTAGTTTTAAGTGAATTTGTGATGAAAGCATCTTCATGTGCTCTTCTGTTCTTACAAGATGCAGGACACATTCATGACATTTCTGAAGACTCAAGGGAATTGAATTGAACTTTATCCCAGTGGAAAGGGATTTAGGTATTACTGAAATGGATTAGTGCAAAGCAGGGACTATTTGAAGAAAAAAGCCACATCATCTA
The DNA here is from genome assembly GCF_030867145.1 of Opisthocomus hoazin. Taxonomy (NCBI): domain Eukaryota; kingdom Metazoa; phylum Chordata; class Aves; order Opisthocomiformes; family Opisthocomidae; genus Opisthocomus; species Opisthocomus hoazin. The sequence continues at coordinate 5,442,026 of NC_134418.1, read as the reverse complement.
CAAAGAAAATAACAGATAGTGACATTAATTGCTAGGCTCTGTTCTGCCTGTTAAAAGTTGAATGTGGCAGCTTGGCCTCATTTGGTTTGAACCTTTATGTGCAATGTGCTATCCCGGATCTGATAACCAGACCCACCACAACAACATGTTATCAGCTGCCAATACCTGACAGTTCAAAAGAATATAAAAATTAGTGGTGATGTAATAGCCCAATCACATCACAGGCAAAGGCAAAATAGTTCTTACTTTCTGCAGCTTGAGCATGAGAAATACTTTGCTGTAGTAACTACAATAAGAAAGATTACTAGTACACTGACAGTGTGCTGACATAAGTCAACTATCCTGATGATCATCCTGTAGTTTGTGCTCTCCATCTTCCTGATCTTCCAGTTTTTTTCTCTTGTCCTGTACTTTGAGTGCAAGGTCTTTAGAGATATGGTTAATTGAATATGATAGGAAAGGATTGTGTTTAATAACCTAGGGGATCTTTCTCAGTCCCATGTTCCTGCTTTGATGGTACACAAGGCAGTTTTGAGCTTTGTTTCATGGAGCTTTTCCTTTCTAGCTTGCTTATTTAAGCCTTCTGAGAAACAGCAAATTATAGTGTTAACATTCTTTAGATTTTTCCACTGCCATCTCATCTGCAGTTTGAAAAAGCTAGATGCCAAAGAGTGTGCACATGCAGGGTAACTAAAGTAAAAATTCTAGTTTTAGTAGGATCATAATGATTTACTAAAGTCTCTGTGCACAGGTTTTCTTTTAAGATTTGACCAAAATCCTATTGAGGTCAGCTGTAGTCAGCATAAACACTGAACTTTAAATAGTAACCTTTACTCTGGAATAGTAAGAGCTTCCACTGAAGGGAACAGAGCTCACATCAGACTAATGCACATATTACCCCACTTTTCATCAGGAGCCATTAGAAAAATTTCAATGAAAATCTTGCATTTAAAATACCATGAAGCCCTTAGAGGAAAAAAACAACAGAGGGGACAAACACATAGCAATAGCGTATTTAAAATAGCAAACCTGGAAGGTATTCTGTATGGGATGTAATTAAATTGTTTAGATGATAGGAGTTCTGACACTGACAGTATGCTGTATGAAGCTATTTTGATATTAAAATATGGCAAAACAAATCTTATTTATCAGGAAGAGTTTTTAAGTAATAGTATGAGGAGATGTTGGAAACACATTTTATTTCCTGTTTATTTCCTGTAATGCTTCTAAAGATATGGTTTGTAAATGTAATGGGTTGTGGGGGAGTGAAGAGAAACAATTACACTAGAATCCAATTTGTAAAATACTTATATTTGTTCACTTTTTCCTAATTTTATATTATCCCTGTTTAAGTCAGTCTTCTACAATTTGAGCTTTTAACACTGAAAAAACATGGAGCTTAAAATGATCCCACAGCCAAACTAAGAATTTTGAGGCTTATCCATTTGCTTTTGCTCTTGCTCATGCAAAACACATTGAAGAAAGTGACCTCCACACAGGAAGGACTATATGCCAAGAAAGAATTTCTTCAGGCTACAGTTCATTTAATTAAAAAAATAAACAGAAAGAGCACAAAGAAAGCCTAATGTCAAACTAGGACAGGGACCTCTCAGTGTTCTGCCATGCATCCATCTTCTCGTCTGCACAATCTCAGCAGTCGTAGACACAGAGGCCCCTCTTTCTGGGTCTCTGGCATTTACGTTCCACTAACTTTAAGACGTGTCTAAATAATAGATCTTGAAGAAATTTATCTAAAACTTGAGCAAGAATGACCCATGTGGAGAAAAATAACTTTAGGAGAGTTCCTAACATCATAAGGGCTCTCCTGCATGTGCTGTCAGTGCAGGAGCTTCAAAAACAGGAGCAATGAAATTTTTCTTGGATAAAAAAAAGGACACAGTACTCAAAATTTATACTGCTCAGGTTATCTGCCTGCAGTGCTTTTTATCTTGGTGAAATTACCTGGACAGCAAATATCATACTTATAGGTCACTCCTATGTACATGATACTACATGACACTGAAATAATGAAAAATGCAAATTTGTCTCATCTCTACCACATAGAAAAGATTCACTGAGGGGAAAAATAATGTTAATTCCATTCTGATGTTTTATCCCCAGCAAGTTCGTAAGTGCAATCCCGCTGCTTCCTGTAGAGCCATATAACCCAGCAGGTAGTCCCAAAGTATTTCTATCTGTTTGTCCCCTCAGCTTCATCTTCATAGTGCCAGTTCCCCACATCTCCTTGTTGTCTCAGACATTCCTCACTAAAACCTCCATGTGAGCACTACTGCACAAAGATGTGGAGGGAGAAATCCCAGGTATCTTTGTTCTTCCACAGCTACTCAGTTGTATTGCCAGACAGCTCCATGCAGATTTCCTGTCCACAAAGACATTTAAAATGTCACCACACCCCTGGTTGCAGCTATCTCCATCACTCTCTGAATCTCCTCCTTTGGCAGTCACTCATGGCAGGTGTGTCCCAACCATGAAAAAGAAAACATTGGACAAATACAGTTCAAGATGACCTTGAGTGAGATTCACAAGTTTCTCTAAAAGAAGTGTGGGTAGTTATCTGTAGTTCAAGGATTGAAATATGTGTTCAAGAAAAATCTGGTGAAGAAATATTTCAAGTTCAACATTTAATCATTACATGTAGCAATTTGTGAGTTAACTATACATAACATTGTTGGAAACATGGACTTCCATTTGAATTACCTTCAGTGCTTGCTAGATTTCTGCACTAATAACACTAAGTCTAATAGGTTCTGTTACCACCTGTAGTGTACTAATTCAACTTTGGTCCCATCCCAGCACCCATCTACTCATAAACATCAGTTACAACAGCCTGAAGGTTTCTCTGTAGTGTGCCAAGTTCAGGTGTGCACGAGTGTATTACAGTAGATGCAAAATAACTGATAGAGAATATTTATCTGTGCTGGGATGAGATGACCACAGTTCTAATCTCTGAATAAATGAAACCTTGTGAATCATAGCATGTGGCTAAAAGTGGCATTTATAATCATACAGAATGTTCTGTTAAACCAAAAGACAAACTGTTGCATGACACCAAAAATTCTTATCAGGTATGGTGTGCATAACTGACTTGTTTGCACAAAAAGGCTTATGCTAAATTACAATGTAGAAGTCAACTTCTTTTGAAAGAAGAGTGAAATGAAATGTAGAAGAATAAGTTCTTTAAGGTCTCTGTCTACTTCTGTAAGAGATTCACTCCCAGATAAGTTCATTTATTCTGTTAGACACTACACAACAACAGAAAAAGGAAAATCACAATAAGAAAGGTCCCTGGTATTAATAGAAAAATGAGACATGCTCTGAAATTTAATTTACATCTGACAGCAGACAAGATAAAAGTAAAAACATGAAACAAAACCCAGGAATGGAAATTCAGAGATTGATAACTACCCTGAAAGACACTGCTCTTTTTATTTGGTAGTAAAGCCCTACCCAACAGGAGCTTTAACTTCCTCCTAGATCAGAAGTCTAAAATCATAACTATATGCAGACTACCATATCAATATGCACACTATTTGTTTTTGTGTTTCTTATGTAAATGTATTTCCAACTTCATGAACAAAACTGTAATCTTTCCCATTTTTTTCCAGTAAACCCCATTTACTTTGTACTTTAAGTTTACACAATGTTTAAAGTACAGTCAGGTGCATTTCACACCCACACCACAGCACTTCTGTGAAAGCAAAAATTTCAGGTAAATCAGTGCAGTGACAGTCACTCCTTGGCTTATCTTTGTATCTTAAGCGTAGAGGTATTTTTCGTGTTAAAGTGAAAGAATCAGTTTGCCTGTGGCTAGTGGCAAGCATGAAAAGAAAGACGGCGATGCTGCCAGGTGTGATCTATGTCATTTTGGCAAGGGGCAAACTTGTAACACTTGGATGTGCCTGTAATGTTTCAGGGAAGATGCTCAAGGGAGAATGAAGTAGGAATGCAAAGGAGTCATCCTGGCCACAAATGTGCCATCAATGTTGAAGTGAATTGTCACTTTTTGATATGTGCAGATTGAGTTTTCACAGATACCTAAAGAGCTTAGACTTCAGTTTTTAATGTTGAGTTCCAAACTTCCTTAACCTCCTGCGAAACTGCGCACATTTCAGAATCAGTTTCCCAAATGATAACATTGTTTTATGACTCAGTTTAATAGGTTTAAATTAAAATTACTGATATTTTATGTCAGCTTCCATTGATGTGAATTCATTGCTGTGAATTCCAGCATTACTATTCTCTATCCAGTCCTCCCTTGCAAGCAGCACTGAATATCTATTTAACATATATCATTTCTTCCTCTTCAGCAAAGCTGAACACACACACACACACTTCCTTTGACACCATTAAAATATCTAAATGTTAGGAAGATTAGGCTCTGTTAGTTTTGTATCTTCTGAATGTGAAGTGAAGTCTTTTTCTGGGCTTGTTTGTTTATTTGAAGAAGCACTGTGTGTTCAAAGAAATGCGTCGTGAAATCTCAGGAAGGTATAATAGGATTTGTGGCTCAGCTTTAAAAATTGACCCCATCTCCATCAAATTATAGAAAGTTTCCAGGCTTGCCACATAGAAACAGTGAAATTGCAAACCCTTGGTATATAAGTTCACCTGCATGTTTCCCTTCATGACCTATTGACCCTTGAGTTGTTCAGATCCTTTCACTGTATGATGGATGACTTGCTCTCACCAAGCCTCATATGTCAAAATGCATTTAATCCAATTAATATTTATGTCCTATAAGAAGTACAGTTAGCAGTTCACTAGATGGCATTCAATAGGAATTCATATGAATTCTTAGTCTAATACAATATTATGTGTAGGGGCACAGCCTTGTTAGAAATCTGTTCATCACATATTTTAATAATTTACTTCTAATTTACACCAAAGTAATCAATATATGAATCTGCATTTCCAAAAGCTTATTGCGTATTAGAGACCTTTCAAGGCTAACATAAATCGGCATTTTAAACTCCTTTAACTTCTAATTTGTGATGCTGCTTTCTTAACATTTTAGTGGTTTTGTTTGCCATTAGCATTTGATTCCTGAATTCAGTCCAAGAAGATATAATTTTGGTCAGCCTTAGAATGCAAGGCTTTATTAGGATGCATAGTTAAGCTTCCTATTGATGACTTAAATAATGGTTAATGTATTTCATTTCCACAGTTATACCTTTCTTAACCTCAAATTCCTGAATGCATTTAAAATAAGCATTACACATCACACCTTTGCTGGACATGCAGGATATAGAGATCTCAGTGTCTGGGTGATGCTCTTAGTCATATGGTTTAGCTTTAGATAGTCCTGCAAGGAGCAGGGACTTGGACTCAATGATCCATATGGGTCCCTTCCAACTTCAGAGATTCTGTGATTCTATTACTCTATGATCCTAGCCAAGGTTTTCAAATGACTCATGATTTTTGGGACCACAAATTAAGAATCTTATAGGTGTCTATTTTAAAAATACCAAACCTTCTGAAAAATTAACTTTCTTGATTAAAGTTTTCTGAAGTTATTCACTGGAAAAATTAAGTGTCCAGTGACCACTGGTTACTTTTGAGAACTGCGTCTGCTTACTGTCTGGTGCTCATTGCTGTCATCTTTTCAGATTCCTGAAGGAATCTAACTGAAAGCTGAATTAAGGCACTCTGTGGGTCTGTGCCGTAGATTAAATACAAACTGAATTATTTGAGCAAAACAGAACTGCTAAGAGGTTCATTGTAGCTACTATTTCATTTCATGCCACTCAGACCTGAGTGCTGCATTAACTGTGGGAAATACAAGTATACTACAGTCTGCCACGAGAAATCATGGAAGTTTAAAAATTTATTTCTGAAAATGGTCAGGAATGCACTGAGGAAGCATTTTGTGAGGTGCCAGAGGGAAGAATATTTCCTTTCCTCAAACTCTTTGTCTGCTCTTCTGTCATTCAGAGAAACATGTATGATCTTTTTTCTGTAGTAGAGTTGTTAATGTTGTATGCAAATCCTTACTTAGACTTTCTTTAGTTTCCTTTTTTGTTTGCATCCCCAACAGGGAAACCCAGAGTAATCATATATATACAAAGACGCAAAACATCTGGGCAAACAATACGCATCCCCTTTCTTTGTAATTGGCCTCTTACATATCCTCTTCCTGAAGATACATGGCTTTGTTTTTCTACTCTACTCCCCTAAAACGGAGTTAGTTTCACTTTAAATATGGTAACTTACACTAGTAAGGAAATGACAAATGGAAATCAGTTTTTCTGCAGGATTTGATTATTATTATTGTACTAATTCTCAATGGTCGAGTGATAACTCTGAGAAATGGCATCTGTTATGAAAAGAACTCTTTTACAGTATACATTATTCATGTGTGTCCCCCTCTAAAATCATCTGGCACATAGCCAGGAAGGCGAAGGTCATTAGAGATCTACTTTAAGATATGTCATTGTAGCCCTTTGCTAGCTTTGTAATAAATGTTTTAATTAAAGGGTAACATCAAACAATCTGACATCTGGATCAGATTTAATTGTAATTCCTAATTTTCACAATCTGGTATCTTCAGCTCTGAGTTGGAACGCCCTCAGCTAATTATATCTTGTTATTCAGTATTCTGTAAATGCATTATAAATACAACTTAAATTTTTAAAGTGCAGTGTTATATAAAAGGCAAAGGAACAGTACTGTTCAGATTATACAGTGAACAGAGAAATACCAGATTTGTTAAAATAAAGCATGAAACAGCAAATTAGAACATGACCTCATGCAGACGTGTCTCAGTGACCACTTAGTCATTTGTTTGCCAAAGTGCAGATAGATATTTATTGTAGAAAGAACAATGCCACCTCAAAAATTTGAGGCAAATTTGTTTTGATGCTTCAGCTGTAAGCATTTTGGATTCATGTTGGCCTCCTTTTCCATGTTTCTAAATTCTTTGGTACTCCATGATCTATCTCATTTTTTTGGTTTCGGCTGCTGCTGGCAACAAAAGCGCCATGCGGCTGCCCCTCCCCCCGCCAGCGTGCGGAGGAGAATGAAAAGAAAGAGGCAGAAACTGGTGGGTCGGGATAAGGGCAGTTTAACAGAACAGCAAACAGAGGGAAACAGTAACAACAACGGTACAAATAAGGAGAAAACACAACAACGAACTGTACGACCCAGACAGCCGCTCTCCCGAACAGCACTCTCGCCGCGCCCCCCCAAGCTGTGAGTGAGTTCCCGCCGTGCCGCCCCCCCCACCGGAACCCAGCGTGATGACACATGGTATGGAATACCGGGCTCTGTTTGGCCAGGTGGGGTCAGCCCCCACCCCCCGGCTGTGCCCCTTCCTGGAGTCTGGTGAAAATTAACCCTGCCCTGGCTAAACCCAGGACACTCATTAAATTAACCATAATATTAATAAAGGCATCTTCTGATACAACTTTGTAAAACTATGTTCTTTTGTGACACCTTTCCATAAATAATATCAGGGATGCTTTGGGGAAGGCTGGAGTGGAAAGATCTGTCTTTGAGTAGGTTTTGGTGATTTTTTTTTAATTCAGATGTACATTAAAAAATGTAAAAATCTCAACACTGAAAAATGCCACTTTCTTACTTTATATAAAGCACAGTCATCTGTATGCTTTGATATCTGACATAGAATGGTTGCTTTGGGATGAAAGTAGTGAGAATTTCTCAGTGATATTTGGCTTTGATACCATTGGCTGTGCTGTTGTAAAGCTCTCTAAGTTTTCATCTGGGAAAGATATATGTGTATGTTCTATAATTCAACAGCATATAATAGGGGAACTTATTTACATAGAATGCAATGAACCAAAATGCATCTTGTTCAGGAGACTTTCATGTGCTTTTTGGTGGCTTTCAGCACTCACAGTATGTCAAGAGAAGGACAAGTGTATGATTACTTGCATGTTAATATTATGGAATGAAATTATAATGAACTGGATATATGCCTTTCACCCCAAGAAACAAGATTCCACAGATTTTGTTGATCACTACCATCACTACCCCAGTTTTACATCTCATACAGAAGATGACAGTTCCAGCAGCATTTTAGGGCTGCACTGTAAAGCAGAGGAAGTTGTTCAGTAAACTGACACTGGTTCAATACCTAAAATAATATGAAGGCATAATTAAAAAATTGAAAAAAATGCCATCAAAATGTTTTGTTCTACCACAACAATGTTAGAACTGTCATGTGATATTGATCCGATCATCTCACTTGCCTTCTGTATCAGGAAAAAGGTAATGTTATCTGCTTCACTGTGGTACCCCGGCTCGGTGTTTTCTTGCTTTGTTTTAGACATCAAGAATGTCTCCTGCTAAGAAAGTAGGTCACTTCTGGTTTTATGATGAAAAGGTGGCACATCTTTCAGGATGGTTTCATAAGTGACGGACAACCATTAGTCTAGCAGCAGTGTGGGGGTAAAGTTTTGTGAGCACAGGTTTTGTTAATCAGAAATTGTTAATTTGCAAAATATTTTTAGTTTAGAGAGTGGGAAGGGAGAAGAAATTGGGTCTGATAGAGAAAACTTAAACATATCTAATAGTTTAACATCTGTTTTTACTGTGAAGTGACCTGTCATTCAGAATTGTGCGGAACCTGATGAAAAGTACTCAAACAGAAAACAATAACCTGAAGGCCTGAAAAAAGCTGTGGTATATATAAATCATGGAATCCACAGATTTTAATGCAGAGGCTTTTACAGGTGATAACTATCACACCAGAATTATCTTGAACTCCATGTTGGCAGAACCAGCTGGTATGACATTTAGTTGACACTAGGTCCTTATTCTTTGGGAAGGCCTTCACAGAATAAATTGAACTGGTTTTGTTGATATGACTTCTTATTTTCTACCAATCTTACAGACTAAAGAAGGGCTGTATTCTCCAGGGTTGTCAATCTGATAGCCTTCTCCAGGACTAAAACATCACTTGATGTTTTAAGGCTAATGGTGGTGGTAATCTTGCAATTGATTTCAGGTGCATGCACCATGCCACCTTTGTAGATGGAGCTGCTCCTTTTCCACTGTCATCTCTTCTGAGGATAGTGAGCTTTATTTCACAAGCAGACTCTAATATTTATTGATTTTTATTATAACATCAATATCTATAATTATATCTGTCCAAAAGGAGATCAATGTCCAAGGGATATCAGTAATTTCTGAATGGAGATCAGTAACAAGTGGTGCCCCTCTGGGGTCCGTATTGGGACCAATAGTGTTCAATATCTTTATTAATGACATAGACAGTGGGATTGAGTGCACCCTCAAAAAGTTTGCAGATGACACCAAGCTGAGTGGTGTGGTTGATACTCTAAATGGAAGGGCTGACATCCGGAGGGACCTTGACAGGCTGGAGAAGTGAGCCTATAGGAACATCATGAAGCTCAATAAGGCCAAGTACAGGGTCATGCACATGGGTTGGGGCAGTCTTCAGTATCAGCACAGACTGGGGGATGAATGTATTGACAGCAGCCCTGTGGAGAAGGACTTGATGGTGCTGGTGGATGAAAAATCATGTTGGACAGGGCTTTGAGGAACCCGATCTAGTGAAATATATTCCTGTTCATGGCAGGGGATTGGGCTAGATCTTTAGCGGTCTCTCCCAACCCAAACTATTCTATGATTCTATATTCAGCAGGCTGATACCTTTGAAAGAGGTTTTGTATACTGTTCTAGTTAGTTCAGGAGAAAAAGGAAAAGGCTTTGGCACTTTTAGTAAATCACACTAAAGCTGGTAAAGAAATAACAGTTATTGCTATTGCAAAAAACAATAAGGCGGTTCTTTCCCTCACTTCATGGGCTTCCTTTATCTAGTTTAAAAGTCTTTGAGGTTTTTTAAGTGGAAGGGCTAGAAGGAAAGGAATATGAAGTCCTGATGTTTCAAATCAAACCCTAACTGATTGTTATCTGATTTAGACCGACATGACATAGAGGTATTTTTACTGAAAATTCTGAGAAGTTTACATCCTTAGGAGACGCGTTGTGTGTACCATCTAAATGCAAGAATGTAATGTAATGTACTACATCCAGTAGGTTCATCTCTGCATGCTTTAAAAAAGCAAAAACGAGTTTAAATTTGTGTATTACATTCAGTAGCTCACCTTGAAGTCTCTAGAGCCTGTCAGTTTAACCCCTAAGAAATTTAAGCTTTCTCTGGTGTTTCCAAATAAGAAGGAACAAGGTTTGTTAATAATGTAGGCTAAAAGGATGTTCAAAGGGATGCAAAGACAAAGAAATGCTTTATCCTTTTTAATATACCAAAATAAATCTGAAAAATTCCCTTCCCTGCTCTATCACTTCATGCTTTTCTACCATGTTTCCTCATGGATCTCAGGAAAACTGGTCAACTAACGAAAGAAATCATACCAGAAAAGTAAAATGTGAGCAGAGAGGGGAAGGCTTCCCTATTATATTATACAGCTATAGACTATGCAACTTTTTGCTCTGTATTTGTTAGAATGAAAAAAAAATAGCAGTAAGATGAAATTAATACCATAACCTTAGGATCTGTGCTTTTACCATATTGTGTGAATTTTGAACAATGACACAGGAAAGGCTTAGAAACATGATTGATGTTCTTGCTGTATTCCAGTTTATGGAATTAGGTGGTAAATTCTTCTTACTCAGCTTTTAGATGATGGATTTGTTACTAATTTCTGTTGATGTTTATCCCAGCAGTAGCTGCATTTTATATTGTCCTTAAAAACTCTTTGGAAAATATCTCAGGAGACTTTGGGACAGAACAGGAGATATAAATGGAATATCCTATTAATATTCCATTAAGTTAATATCTGTCCCACAGAATTACAGTTATATTTGCTACAAGCTTTTAAATACAGTTTATTTTGGTTTTTAAATTCCCATTGTGTAGAGCTGTGCTAGATTTTTTCTGTTTATCTCATGTTCTTCTAAATGTCTGATGGATAAATTATTGAGCTGGAGGCAGAGGTATAAGATACAGAAAAGTCTAAGGCAAAATAATGATTTTGACATTGTGTCCAAAGCATAATCACAAGTCTTGGTGAATTCCAGGCTCTGTCTGATTACACCTTCACACACTGCTGGATGGTTGTTTATCTGCTTTGACAGTGGGTCTAGAAGAGTGTTCAATGAGCCTTAATTGTGTTAATTTATATAGATTGGGTGGCTTTTCTGGCATTACATTTCTCATCAGGTTCCAGCCAGACCTCTTCACACTAGTCACTTCACATTTGTATGAAATATGTATCGCCTCATCAGATACTCCAGCAGGTTTGAAGAGGCAAATAATTACAAAGACTAATAAGAGTGGATCCAGTTGCTTCCACCTGTAAATAAAATAGAAATAACCATAGATGTGACAGAAACCTGGAGAAGGTTAAGTAATTAATGTTATCTCGTTTTTGTGAGGTTTTTAATTATTTTTTTCATTATTGTTATTAAATACAGACACCTTCACTCTAGGTTTTCAGTAGGGACTATTCCTTTTTTTACACACGTAGAAGAAAAAAATCTAGGCTAAAATTCCAGGGGTTTCTTCTGGAACTATTGGCTACATGTCTTTTGTTCTGATTCCCATGCAAGTCTGTAGGTATTTTTTGAAGTTAAAGTTGGAAGAAAAGCCAACTTGGTATTTTCATTTTGAATCAGTTTTACTAGTCTTCTTGCCATGATCTGAGTATTAACACTAGAATTCTCCTGATATCAATAAATGATTGTAACTAAGATCAAGATTAAATCTGAATAGATTAACAAATCAAATCCTAGAAAAGAAACAACAGAAATTATAAAAGTTCATTGTATGATGCACCACTGAAAGTAACGCTATAAGCTATTTTATGAAACAGCACAGCAGAAGAAATGTAAAATGAACATCCAGAAGCCCTGCACAAAGTGGAAAAGTAGGTATCAATTGCTTCAGAAAGAGAGAAAGATTCAAGAATATGGTAAGCAGGTAGACAAATTGGAAAAGCTGGAAGAACAGAAGTATCTAAGAAAAGTAGAGGTAGCTCTTCTTCCCCAAGTAGCTCATCAGTCCTTTTCCATGGTTGTTCTTATAAATTGGTAATGTATATACTATCCACGTATGTCACCACTTTTTCTTTTTTTACTTCAGTCAGTGATCTCCAGCTGGAAACTTGAATGTTAAAAATATGGGGTATTGTGTAGTTATGAGTCACTGAAAGCAGTAAAAGCAGATGGAGCTTCCAAAGGAAAACTAGTACTAACCTACAGATGGTAAGCACTGTGCAGACAGCAGGATTTCAGCTCCTGAGCAGTACTTCCCTGAGAAAGCACTTTGCTCTGGTGTCTCCGCTAAGTTTCCAGGGAAACTAATGGCTAAGCTGAGTGTGTACAGACTGTTCTCTGAGGTGGAGAAATTTTCATAGATGCACAGCTCCAGCTAAAATTTCCCAGAGGACAAGCGAGCCAGAACAAAGTACTTAGATGCTTACACTGGGTTTTCAGTGGCCCATGTTAGTGTAATTTCCAGCTTATCCAGCTCACCTGTCTCACAGTAGAATAATCTAAAGAATTTGATGCTATGCTCTATTATCTGGGGTGTCTAATATGAGAGATCTTAAAATATATTAAAAAAAAGGACAAAAGTTATGCGTGTGTTTAAAAGGGACTTTAGCATTGTAGAGGACGGGGGAAAGTGTTGAAAGATAGCGTTACTGCCACCTAGTCTTCAATTTTGATGTCAAGTAACATAAACTCCTAAGGCCCATATCTATGCAAAAATGAACAAGCATTACTCTGTTCTTCTTGAAATTAAGTCTTATTTTCATAACTGATACTTCAAAGAGGTCATGGAGATCTTGTTCAGGATCATTCATTGGTGTTCAAGAATATATAGATAATCTCAGTCAATAGATTCTCTCCAGTAAGAATGTTAGTCCTAAAGTGTCGTCTGAATCATACCAAAGATTTGAGAAGTCTATTTTACAACAATTCTTCCAATATATATTAGATAAAATAATTTAGAGGCCATTGGAATACAGTGCCTGCCTTCATCTTCCTTTCCAAGCTAGATATCTCAACCATTAGGCTACACTGTCGTGCTAATACTGTTTGCTTGATAACTTTAAGAAATTTCAACCATTCTGCACAAAATCAAAGTACTTCATTAAATGAAATTCAAAGATATTTACCTCCTGACACAAGGGAATAGCTCATTTACTGATGATTAGAAGAAACCTGATGGTGGTAGGAGTTATGGTATCGAAATCCTTGGGCAGTCAAAAATCAATAAATCTACATCCTGCATGACATCTCATTCCTGGCACTAATGACAGGCATAACAAATCTCAGTTTGTGATTCTGAGAGCGATTAGGCATCTGACAGATGCAAAAGATCAGTTTTATCAAGAATAAGGTGGTTCTGGAAATAGTCCAGAGGAAATCTTCTACTCCTGGGGAACCTCTGTGTCATGAGTCAAACTGCCTGCAGATCTTCAGTTTAGGAAACACTGGAGAGGAACGTCATAGGGAGGTGTGGATAGCTCAGTTTGGGGTTTGTCTTGAATGCAAGAGTCTGACTTGACACTTTAATTTCCTTTATGGATTCAACCCTAAATAACTCCCTTTTATAATTAAGCTGTTCTGCTCACAGGAATCTTTGCAAACAGTGAATTTGACATAACTTGGAGGTAGTAATCTACTGATGGGACTATCTCTCCTTGTCAAAGATGCTGAATATATTAAAGAAAAGAGCGAAATAATGGTCACTTATAATGAAAAAAGCCAATTTAGCTTCCTGCCAGAAAGGCCATAACATATGACATGAAATTAATACCGGCAGTGAAGCAACTTCTGGCTAGTTTATTACTGGTTTAGAATTAACAATGTCATTCAGAATTATAAAAAAAAGCAAAACATAAAAAAAGACAAAAATAAAAACCCCAGTACATAAATAGATGCCTGAGCCAAAATTGTACCCATCTGTGCTTCTCCCACCCTCCAATCCTACATTTCAGATTTTTGGAGAGACTTGAATACTTTTGAGACCCGTGTTGTGCCATGCACTCTTTTTCTTGCAGCTGCATTTTACTCTAGTGATGTTCCAGTATCATTGACCTTGAGTTTGTAGGCCAGAATGTAGATCAGATCAGCAACTCTCTGTACAGAATAACAAAATTATTAAGCTGAAGAGCAGACATTTGTGCCACAGAAGCTAAACTAGAATCAGAACGTAAACTGCCATGGAATGTACCATACTTGCTTAAGAAAAAAATTAATACATTAACCTGCTTAGTTAAAAATATCATCAGCAATTGTCACTGCTAAAAAGCATTACACAGGAAATGGGAATTTAAACCAAAGTGACTGAAAGTTTAGTTTAAAAGCATGACGGAAAGAGAGAGGAGACGGATGTAATTTAATCACACTGTAAAGTCAGTATCTATCTGCAGGAACATCTGCTATTTATTGTAATTTCTACATGGCTCTTACTGACTTTTCATTTTTAAATGGAGATTTGCATAGGTTTTCTTATACATAAAGTATGCGAAATGTTTTAAAGCAGCAGAGAAGCTAACAGGATAGCTAAATATAATAATACACATATGGAGAACAACTATGAGAATTTATGCTGCCATGCCTAAAATTATGCAGGATAGCTAAGATTTTCAAATAGACACAAACTTTACCACAAGAGAAAACAATAAAATAGGAAGATAAGTTTTTGGACTTCCTACTTTCCAAATTTATGATCTGTGAAATGTATTAAAGAGTTCAAGCCATATCTTCAGGTGAATTAATTTGATAAAGTTCTAGAAAAAGGAAGAAATCTGTGCTGATTTCCACTGAGGATCTGCCTCACAGAGATGCCAAGTTTCCTTCTTCATATTGCTGTCGTAGGTCACAGAAGAGAGAGAAGCTGACTTTCCCGCAAAAATCAGATTATACATGAAGCTGATCTGAGTTAACAGGATTTGATTTTGGCTAGAAGATTAATCCAGACTTCAGCTGCCAGAGGCTTTTTAGATAAATAGCACTTAGCCCACTTACACTGAATGGATTTTTTGTTTTAAAGGAAGGATTATTAATTAGAACAGCAGTAACTGGAAGTGTAAGAAATTGTCAAAGACATAGGATTCATGTGACAAAGGCTATGAAATACTGCTGTCTTCATAGATTATCAATATTTGAAACGGGGTATGTGTTTCTGTGATCTGGTTAGTGACTGTACTTGTGGCTCATCTGATGAGAGAAAAGTGGTATCTAAAAGCACTGAGGAGAAAACAAAATGATCTGTCCTGCTTCAAAAGGACTACAAAGACAAAGGTTTGGAAACTATTTCAAATGTTGGTCCTGACCTGAGGCTGAGTGAAACCTTAATCCAAGATAGGACAAGCATTGTGACAACTTCACATTTCAGTGCACAGAATGGGTGCCACAAGTTTCATGTTGCTAGCAGTCAGATGTGTTCATTCTACGTATGTTTCCTTCTGATATATCCTCTCTGAAATTTTTGTCTTGAGTATGTCATTACACAAGTCTCTTGTCAGAGCTGATTGTTCCCTAGATAGCAGAATATTCTGCTAGGTTCCCCCTAATATAAAACTAGCAGATCAAAACAGGATAATGTATTGTAATTTGGAGAAGTCTGCAGTTTAACAGCCTTGGTTTGGAGGGGCGGGATGTAGGATTTTACTCCAAGAAAAATGACAAAGTAAAACTTCAATTTGGAGAAGTATTTCTCCAGATACCGGCCACAAAAAAGATCAGAGGGCTGGAATACCTTTCCTACGAAGAAAGGCTGAGAGAGCTGGGGTTGTTCAGCCTGGAGAAGAGAAGGCTCTGGGGAGACCTTACTGCAGCCTTTCAGTACTTAAAGGGGGCTTATAAGAAAGGTGGGGACAGACTTTTTAGTAAGGCCTGTTGTGACAGGACAAGGGGTAATGGTTTTAAACTAAAAGAGCGTTGATTTAGACTGGAAATAAGGAAGAAATGTTTTACGATGAGAGTGGTGAAACACTGGACTAGGTTGCCCAGAGAGGTGGTTGATGCCCCATCGCTGGAAACATTCAAGGTTAGGTTGGATGGGGCTCTGTGCAACCTGGTCTAGTTGAAGATGTCCCAGCACATTCCATGGGAGTGGATTGGCGACCTTTAAAAGTCTCTTCCAACACAAACAGTTCTGATTCTAAGAAAGTCTCAAATGAGGTCAATGGCAAAGAACAGATACAGCTGAAACAGCTTGTGACACAACCCTGAAGAGTGAGCTGGAATGCGCAGTTACCTGTAAACACCACAGTAATGCTTTAAGGCTGTGATGACTGTCAAAATTCCCAGTGTTAAACTTTGAACAAATACAATTCTGTTCATATATCCTAAAAAGATATAGCACAGCCAAGAGCGATGCAGGGGCTTTATTGCTGTTGATACCAGAAATGAATTCCATTTTCTAGTGTCATTCAAATCTGTGGCAGAACAAGAGTTTTGGCTTTCCGAAGCTCAGTTAACAGCCCATCCATAAAATCCTGAATGACTAATGTCCTTTGGGATTTCCAAATGAGATTATATTAAAACACTGTTCAAAAAGATGAAATTACTGGCATTTTCAGTAAAACTGAGGACACTGACACTTAGCTTCATTTTGCCCAACTGTCAAGAGTTTAGTCTAAGGTAATACTGAGAGTTCACTGTAGAAAATCACTGGAGACAGGTGATTCAAGGGCATGCACCCACTGTGTGTATGATAGATCAGCAGATGTGTGTGAAAAATGTACAATAGAACTGTGAAACTTCCAGATATTTTTATATCTTATTTAATATCTGAAACTGAACTTGAACACTAAAACTGAATCACCCACACTGAAATTATGCCATTTAGCCAGGGCAAGGTAATGCTCTTTATATATACTTGTATGCATGCTAACACCATGATTGAACAGTATTAATTTGTGTGGTGGTGTAAAAGGATGGAAGTTCCATTGACTTCAAAGAGCTTTGCATAATCCACTAGTCAGGATTAATTATATTCTCTCAGACTCTCCCATCCAGTGGAGAAAGTTTGCAGAAGCTTGCAGTTACAAAGCTCAGTCTCTATAAATTTAATTTTTAAATTCTGCAAGATATTTGGTGATTCACTGTCTGTTAGCCAAGAAATCTAGGGATCTAAAAGAGAAATTTTTTTTAATAAAAACTCCTGGAAGCCATGTCTAGGTAAGCAGATGAAGAATCCTTTCCAACATAAATTATTCTGTGAGTCTGAGTTAAGTCTCATGTTTTACTGTCCAGGCCTTAAATTAAATTTACACAAGAAAGTGTCCAGCTCTAAGACATCTGGTTCATTGTTGGAATTTGAATTGGTCCTATCTCAATTGTCTGTGTTGTCTCATTCTCTTAATGCAAGTTATGAACAAAGAATTTACTTCAGGAAATTCAAGTTTTGAAACTGCATATACTCCTTTCCATCTTATACTTGCTCAATATGTAATTACTCTTACTGCTTTCTATGCAAATGAAGAGAAGATTTCAATTGCTTTTGAACTTCCAGGTGGCATCATTCTAGCAAAAAGTTCCTAAAACACTGGCTTATTTCATCTCAGTATTTTACAGCATTAAAAGAGATTATTCTGTCAGCTCATTGTTCTAAAAACTCATTAGCTGCTACACAGGCACTAAGATGTATCTTACACACTATTTTTTTTGTGATATCATTGAAACTCTGTCGGTAGAACTCCTGTAAGATGTATAAGCACAAAAATCCTCCTTTTGCAAAAAATAGCTTTGAGGACTTAATGACAAAACTAAGAATACAGGGAAAGTTTCTTCACTGATAGTCTGATACCTCTTGAATTCATTTCAAAGAGAGCTCAGATCAGACTGAGTCCTGGGTATGTCTGCAGCTATTTTGGACCAAAAATCAGTCAGGGAAAGGTCAGAAAATAAAGGAAGTATAAGGGACAACATACTTGTGAATAAAATTTGGAACACTGGGGAGATGGTTTCTCAACCAAAAGTTTTCTGAAAACTCCTTGCCCGATGAATCTGTTCTAGAGACACCAAATTATTATGTAATAAACTTGCGAAGCTGAAATGTGCTTTACATGCAATATGATGGCATATCATGGATTCCTCAGAACAGCCATGAAAGAATAAATCTGTTTCATAGCTTTGAAGTTAGATATTAATTTTATAGATACAACTCTAAATATGTCCCTAATCTTATCTGCGGTAGATAATCCCATTCACACTTATTCTCCTTATAGCATAGAATTTCAGCCATAACATCCCGTAGTTTACCGCCCAAATAAATCGCAGTTAGGTACTTTTTCATTAGAATTTGTGTATGAAAGCCATATTAGAAGTTTCTTTTTTTCCCTGAAAAAGAACTAAGTTTATTACAGAAAGTGTTTACTACGTGTTATTTCTCCCCCCTCAAGAACATAGATGTGGAGCTAACAGTTATGTTTTAAAATATCTTTAAGGCCAACAAAATGAAGTTTTTGGAAATTACTTTTGGAATGGCTGTTGAGTTATGACAAGCTTTTTCTGAAAGCTCTGGCAGACAGCCTCACACATTTTCTTTTTAAGATGGTTTGTGATTAGAGCCCCGTGTGTAAATCAAGGAAAAAAGGTGACAGTTTTCATGGGCTAGAGACAGTGAATATAATCAACGTCTCTGTGGTCTGCCAAGATAAATATATAGGTAAGAAAAACATTAAACTGCACATTTTCACTATTAACAGTATCTGACATTTTCAAGTAATAGAGAATAAATGAAAACAGAAATCTGCGGTGTTCTTCACCATAAGAGTAACCCAGCAAATAATAATAAAAGTTTTTCAGATCTTCTGTCTGATGTGTTTATAATAATATTCAGCTACTACCTAGTATGCTTGTCATCAGTAAACTTCAAAGTATTTTTCAAAATAGGTAATCTTTCGAAAGGTTTGGAAAAATTCCAGCTAAAATGTATTTTTATCAGGCTTTGCATAAGAAGGGAAAATGAAATAATTTGACTTCCAGCAATTTTCCCGGACAGCGGGTAGGTTTTTCACAGAAAGTACAAACTACATCTCAGTTTTGTCATTGCAATGCTTTGTGTTGGCACAGATATGGCAGTTGCCTGAAACATTGAGAACGAATTTGCACTTTGGCTACTGCTTCTTTAAAATTGTTATTCATCCAACAAGATTATGTGAAAATAACTTGGTTTTGAAGTAATCAATATATGGTTGTAATTAGGGGCTTTACGTGTGTCAGTATTCTGCAGATCACAGTGACTGATGTAGGGAAAGATAAGGGGGAAGTGCCCAGGTCACAAAACTGCTCAGAGAGCAATAGGAAAGGTCATGATCAGGCTCATGGGTAAGAGGGGAACAAAATTTTTAAAAGCTATTGAAAAGGCAGAATCACCTCAGTCCTTAGATACTCGTGTATCTCCCAATGCATAGACAGTTCTAGTGGCAGGGATGTCCTATGTTTTGTGCAATGTTGTTTCTTTATTTAATGTCTGAATATTTTATGATTTCATGTCAGGGAGCTGAAAGGTGAAAAGACCTCACTAAAGCCATTCACTAAGGTCCTGGCAGAAGCTTTTTCACTGACTAGTCTGGTTGCTGAAGAGGATTATTGTCAAGCAAGGGAGAAGGAACAAAAAAACCACCTCTTCAAGAGAAACATTTTTCAATGTATAAAAGATTTTTTTTGTGTGTGTGCTATGGAAGCAGAATGCAATGTTTGATGACCCCAGAGATGCTCTCTCCTCTTAAGATCTATGACACTGTCTCTTACACTTGTCCTAATGGAGTAGACGACTATATTTCTGCAGAGCTCTTGCACTGCAGAGAGGAGGTGTATTAATGACGGCAGATTCAGTGCTGACTATGTGCTGCGAACGGGAACTGAAATCTCCATATTCATTTCACAAAGGTCAGTGAACAGATATCATTGCAATACATCCTTTAAGCCTGAGGGATCTGGTTCAATGTTGTATAATTTTATGTCAGTTTAACTTCTCCGAAATCAGTGGAGTTAGAAATGGCACAAAGCTGGAAGAAAGTAGGGGTGAGTCAAGCCTTTTTATTTTCAAATATGAGCTGAGTGTTTACTGTGGTTTCAGCATGCAGTCAGAATAAATGGGGATATTTGGAGTGGGTTTTGACTTGTCTGAACCTGTAGCTCAGAAGGCATGAAGTCATGCAAGCCAAAACACAGTGCATGCACAGATCCCATTGAACAAAACCTGCTGACTTTCACACAGCTTTAAGCTGCAAAGTCACATTCATTTGACATTTTTTCCTTGATGAATTGTTCACAAAAATATGCAAGTAATCATACAGAGAGTGTTTGCAGGGAAGAATGGCTTCATAGAAAGAATGTGATCAGAACAAATTTGCTGATATATAAAGAAGGTAAAATAAAAACAAACAAACAAAACCCCCGAAAAAACCCTGAAAACAAAAGTAGTATTCTCTTCACCTAAGTGTTATTTTACAGATTGATTAGGCAAATGCTCACCTTCATGCCTGAACTCCTTCTGTAGATTGTTGTCTTTCTGAATTAGTAGTAAAATTTCCAGACTCCATGCACTGAACGCATACATTCAGTGATGTGCAGTCAATCATGCCATTCCTTTGCAATACATCCCACAGGTATTGTTCCCCTATCAGTCATATGGGTAATGATTTAGGGCTGAATACCAGTAAGTACTGAGTCAATATCCCCCTTATGAGTATTGCAGTACTACCCTATTACTTGGAAAGTGATGAAATTACGAGCCTTTTTTTTTTACTCCTTTGAAATACGGCTAGGTCCTGGCCTTAAAGTGCTGCAGTAAAAGAGTGCAAGTGTTGGCATGATATACCATACACTCAGCCAATCTGTGAACACTAAGTGTGTCTTAAAGTTTGTGCACTACTTCTAACCATTGTAGTAAATCTGGATCAGTAAAGGTAGAAGCCTTCAATGTTTTGGGGGTAAAAAAACCCTGGGTTTTTTTTACACATCTCTGGATGGCAAATCTCTTGCTTCCTTCTCCCCTTATATACCTTATATAGTGAATTTCAATAAAAAACTTACATGAAATTTATCTTTGCATTCTAGCTTATCTCTAATTAGAGACTTAGACTTGACTTAGTCTCTGCCACCCTAAGACTGGGAAATATTTTATAGGTGTAGTTTTACCATAGAACTGTTCTACATCAATACCAGTGTCACTGTTGTATAAAAGCAGAAACTGAGAAGCAAATCATTCCTGAAGCCATAGAAGACTGGAGCAGAGAAGGTTAGACAATCCAGAACTGCCGAATCACAGCCCCACTATTTTTCCCTTTGAAAACAGGCAATGCAAATAGTGACATCCAGCAATGCTGCCAAGGGAATAACTTGAAAGCTGTGAAGGCTGCAGGTATGGCTAAATACCATGTGGGACACAGAACTTGCCCATGAAAGAAATTTTTACTCATTCAGGTAGTCCCATGAGCATTAAATGAGGAATGTTTGGGGGAGCATAAGGCTATTGAGCTGGCAAATATAGAACTGCATGTCCAATAGCTGTTTTAAGAAACTTCTGTTCACGGTGGTGGCTTAAATCAAAAGCTAAAACCCTTAAAACCCCACCAAAACTATATCAGGTGCTAATTCTCTAATATAAACTTACCCAGATGAGTGATCACACCGTATACTATAGATCACTAATTTAAACATATTACAAAGTACAAAAGTTTAGATCCTACATTCCCTTAATCAAGAGAGAGAGGCTAGGAGGGGAATACAGCAATGTGGAGCACGTAAGATTTGCTAAAGTGGATGAGTGGAGTGACCAAGACACAAAAACTACCTTGCAAAGAAGAATCTGCACTCACACGAAGAAGATATAACAGTAAAGAAAAATGGTTAGTAAATGAACTCATGATACAGGGGCTATATCTTTCAAACTTTAAACAAGAACCCTCCCAAAAATAATGACATACTTTTACATTAAGTAAAGGAGAATTAGCAAAAGACCAAGACGGTAGGAAGATGCCAGGAGCCTCATAGTTGAATGGATTGTTTGTAACTTTTGTTGGAACACTGGAGAAGGGATATTCTCTTTTAATGTTTTCCTCCTCAGCAGGAAATGAGACAGAGAGGCTCTTCATGGAGATGGACTGCTAAAAGAGATGGTCCTGAGCTGTAAGGGATTTTTCCTGGCAGCGGAGGATAAATACAAGACATGGGGAAGGAAAATACTTGAGAATAAATTACGTTGCTCTTGCTGGCTTTTTTATTTTTTAGTTCTCAGATGGTTTCCTATTTTATCTCAGATCGCTCAGAAATAATAGAATTATATGGCTTGAAGCACCAAAATCATACGGTTTTTCTGCCTGTTTTAAAGTAGGTTCAGTTGTTCCTGTCATTCCTAAGAGATGTTTGTGTAACCTTTTCATAATGATTTCCTGTGTTGGCAACTCCATGGCTTGCCTAGTCAATATATGTCTGTGTATTACAGCCCTGACAGTCTTTTTGCTTCTAATATTTAACCTGTATTTTCCTTGCTATAAATTAAGCACACTACTCTAGTCCTACCTTTCAAGCAAACAGAATAGAGACAATTTCTTTTCTCTTTGCTGAATTAGCCTATCGGGGTGATTCTATGATGGCTGTGGTCTATAAGCAACACTGGGCTATGAATAAGCATTGTAAATGTCTAAAATGTAGCTTCAGACAGACCAGAACCCAGGGTAATTTTCTTTTCTTCTGTATCTTTGAGGAGTAATCTTATTGATGTCTTTGGCATGTAGATGTCAAAATTACCACCATAAGATGTACCTCTTAGTCAACATGAAAAAACATCATGTGTGATTCTCATCTGTTTGTTCTCTTGGTTTTTATGACATTACTACAATCCTCAATTTATTTCTCCATGTGACTTTAATTTTTTTTATTCTTCATCGTATGCCAAATCTCTTCTTCCCTGCTGCTGCTGGTTCCCAGAGTGCTGTGAGATCTCAGAGTGTCTGCAACACTTTCTGTGTGAACACAGGATAAAATGCCAGTTTGTGCATACAATCCTAATGCTGAGTTTTTCCAAATTATCTTCACATAAAGGCTTATTTGTTCACAGTCCCTGTAAAAGCAAGTAGAGTTGAAAAGTTTCACAGAATGTATTTTCCACTTTTGTTCCAATTCTTCTATTTAAGGGTTGGTGTTTTTTTGGTTTATTTACCTTTCTAGCTCCTCATCCATAGCGCTGCACAGAATTTGTTATGCCACAACAAATTCCTCCATATACCTGAAATCACATGAGCTCTGTAATGCAAGATGTTACATGTGAGGTTGAGTTAGAAATTTAAATACTTGCCTTACCCTGAAACTCACTGGTACACACTAAAAGCTGTCTTACTTCTTCCCCTCATTAGCAGGTTAATGTAATCAAATAAGAAAACTGCAGAACTAGGCCCGAGAGAAAAAACAATTTTTGAGCCTGATGGTCATGACCTCGCAAAAAAAATACATGCCCTTGTCTCTGGGAAAAAATGAAGGTTCAGCAAGAGGAAATTGTCACAAATGCAGAGTCATGGTGGAGAAACAAGTTTTATCACTTGACAGTTGGACGACATGGTCATGACATCTCACACTGGTACATGTATCAATCATTCTACAGCACAGAAGAAGCTGCAAGTTCCACAGAGCAAGAGACATACAGCCATGTATCACTGGATAGAAATGACATTTCATGCATTCTTTAGGAATGATTTCACCAAGAAGCTTCCCTAAACAGCACAATATCAATTTAACAGCAAGCCACTAAGATGCTTGGCAGCACAACACGCACTGAAATTCCACTGCAAGATTTTGAAACACTGATAGATGTTTTTTTCCCCTTCCTTTTCCAAAAGGATAAACAGTACATTTTTGACTGTGCAAGTAGTCCCAGTACAGCTGAAATTTTTCCTGTACCAAAGCACACAATACTGCCAACAAATCTTTAGACGGTATTCTGAACCAATTGCTCCCTGTGGCTTTGAGAAGAATGAGAAGACTATACTTTAGATGCAAATACTTTTAGTGTAGTGTGGGTAGCTCGCTCCCATTTGCCTGTATTCACAGTGAAACAGTCATATCTTGTTAAGCTATATCCGGATAGCAAGATTGTTTACTGCATCCCTGGTTAGACGGGTACTCCTTTATCAAGGCAGGTGTTATAATACTCATCACAAAGGAGACAGCACTTTCCAACAAAGATTGCATAACTGAATCAGAAATATTCATTTATATGTTCTTAGTTAAAATGGGTGGGTACTGCAATAACTCATCTGTGCTGAGAGACATCTCATGCTGTCTAGAGCAACTGAATTAACAGATTAACTAGTACCGTAATAGGAAGATCTGCCTAAAGAATGAGCTAGGATTGGGGTTTAAAGAGTACAAGCTGCTGGTTTCAGTTGCAGTCATAGTGTTTACTGCAAAATAAAGCTGTGTTTTAATCTAGGTATTGGTCTGAGCTCATCTCTGCCTATGTTACTAGAAACATATGAAATACAGCAGTTTCTTGATGAGAAGAATATTACAAAGAATAATGACAATTCCAGGAAAGCAATGCCCCTCCTGTGCTGAAAGCTGCATAAGGCAGGAATCACAGTACTGACACATGACTCCAATGAATAGTGACTGTGCTAATGAATCTCCTGTGAGGAAAGGCTGAGAAAGTCGGGGTTGTTCTTCCTGCAGAAGAAAAGGCTCTGGGCAGACCTAGCAGATTTCCAGTACCTGAAGGGGGCCTACAGGAAAGCTGAGGGGGGACTTTTGACAAGGACATGGAGTGACAGGACAAGGGGTGATGGCTTTAAAATGAAAGAGGGTAGATTTAGATTAGATAGAACAAAGATATTCTTCAGTATGAGGGTTGTGAGGCCCCGGAACAGGTTTCCCTGAGAAGCTGTGTCTGTGCCCTCCCTGGAAGTGTTCAAGGCCAGGTTGGATGGAGCTCTGAGCACCCTGGTCTAGTGGAAGGTGTCCTTGCCCATGGCAGGGGGTTTGGAACTAGGTGATCTTTAAGATCCCTTTTAACTCAAACCATTCTATGATTCTGATTCTATCATAAAAATGGCAATCATAATATTTAGATTCTGTCATTATTTAGGTGCAACACAATGAGGAAATGTGACTATCAGAAACGAGAAAGAGCTATGTGAAAGAGATCATGGTACTGCTTGATAAAAGACATTTGTGATGATGTGAAGATCAACACATAATTCTCAGTTTAATACAGACCTGCATAGTTACGCAGAACACTAAGGGTCAACACTGTTTAGTCCAGTATCAGGCATAGGTTATGTAAACAGTTACACAGAAAAAAGCTAGGAGCAGGAAGATAGAAGCACGTCAGTCCAGCTCAATGCTAGGCATACATCAGTCACTCATTTGCCTCTTCCTAGGGTAGGAGGATGGATTGCAGCAAAGACAACAAAAAGTCAGTGCAACGTTGAGCAGCTCAACACTGCTTAGTTTCTCTTCCCCTGTTTTTCTGGCCTCTAGAGAAGGAGCAAATGGGTTGCAAAAGGTGATACTCTCAATTTCCACAGCCCTACCAACTACCATAATTAATAAGATCCTTGTGAGCCCATTAGCTGTAGATGAAAGACATCTTGTGCTCTTAGGACAAGAGAGAGCTTTTCTTTGTCCCAGTGGGGAAATACGGAAAGACTTTAATGGAGAGAAGTGGACCACTAAATGGACAGCCTTTCCCAGAAGTCATTTTTCTTCCTTCAACCAAGAGTAGCATCTTTTTTTTTCTCCTCCTGTGTTGCTGTGAAGCACTGAGCAAATTCCAGTTAATTTGGTTCATTGTTTAATCGTAAGGCTTCTATTGAGTGAGAAGGTGTTTCCTTGAAAATTACACAGCGGGGGAGTGGAGTAAGAATTTTTGCTGGGGGATATATAAGACATTCTGTGGTTTGAGGAAGGAGAGGTGAAATATTGGAGGAGAATATGAAAGTCCAGATGAGATGAAGTAGCTTAAGTTGCAGATCAGTATTTCTTCACGCGTGATCCAAGAATTGTGAAAAAGCCAAACATGCAAAATGTTTCATTCTTGCTTTAATATGATTGCTAATGCACAAAAAAATAAGCAAAATATGACAATAAGTATAACCTAAGAAAATATGTAAAATAATACCTAGTACATGACTGCAGAATACAGTCTACTTGTTTCCACAGCTCTGTTAAGAGATGTGGATCTAAAGAACCTCCCAGCATGCCTTGGATTGTCTAGGTAAATTACCTGATTTTAGTTTTTTTATTTAATGGACAAGAACAGATATTCCTGACAGATGTTAAGATCTGTCTCTCTCTATATGGAATTGAAATTTAAGCACAGATCACATTGTTTTGTTTAGCAGTGTCCTCTTTTGACTTCAAATGGTGCCAAGAAACAACAAGAAAGACAAAAGCAAGAGAATTAACCAGATTTTCTGAAATCTAAGACTAGAGAAAAGGACAGATATAAAGATTGTAAAGTGAAAAAAGAGTCTTATTTACCTCATTAAGGCTGTATTTCTTTCTTTAGACAAAATCAGAAATTGTTTAAATAGGTTTGTTCTAAATTGAAACGTAGACTCAGAATTTGTAAAAAACCCTAAAAAAACAAAAACTAAAAATTGCTTTTGAAAAGTAAAATGAATTCAATGTTTTATTATTTTCAGGAAAAGAAACACACGAAGGCTGCCTGATGCATGGAAACTCTCTAACTAGCTTATATAGAGTCCTATTGAGTTAGAGTCTTTCCCTGCATAACGGAAATAACCAATTGGACAACCCTGCATTTGAATCATTTCCCTGCATTATAGTTCAGAAACAGATGACAGCTTGAAATACTGGGATACCTGGAATGACCTTTGAAAATTCTGTAGGAGATACATGAAGACTATGAAAATTCATTCCTTAGAAGTTTAAACAGATGGGCACAGAAAACTTGCTAGTTTGGAAAACATTAGTTTAAATCAGTGCTTTAATAAAACATTATCTTTATGGCAAATCCTCATCTTCCAATGAATATACACAGCAGAACATTCTAGAAAAGCTCTCTGGCTGTAACAGAAACCGCTCTGTTTTCAAATTCCAAAATGAAATGCAGAAAAGTGAAAATTTACCTGAAGTATGATGAAAGCTATTTAATAGTCTGCTAGGAGAACAGATATCTGTAGTTAGGAGAGGAAATATCACCTGTGTTGGTTTAAAAATTAGCACAACTCTCACAATAACACATACAAAAGGTCTGCCATGAAAATAGACTTGGCATTTCTGGGCTATTTCTATGTTTATATGCGGTACCTACAGACATAGTCATGCATGACAATTTCTTGATGAGAAGCCTTAGCAAAGATGCCATTTGCCCAATTTAGAATAAAAGATCTGTACAGAATTGGAATTTCCAGTTTCTCTTCCTTCTCAAACACTCTCTAAAATGTGTTGTGCAAGAGATGAAGGGAGGCCTTATTAATCAACCACAAAGTACATTAAAGAAAACTGTCTAAGTGCCTAAATAACTTGTTTATACAAATGATCTGCTTCACTGTAAGTGATGAGGTCAAGAGTCTCATTTGTTGTGGTGTGCGATTTTATTGATGCAGCAGGGTACATCGGCAACTGTAATTTTGTCACAGTCTGCTTTCCATTCCTCCAAAGAATAATCATTCTTGGGCTGTCAGATGCATCAAATTTCCCAGTTCATGTTGCATGTTTGATAGAGCGCTACCTTGGTCATTAATCATGCATGGAGTTAAATTTCCTCTGTCAATACAGTAATTCTGCAAGGACAAGAAGGTGTTATCAATTTTTATTGAAGAAATGACAACAGAAAAGTGGGTCAGTGTGAGGTTGCTTTAAAGCAGTTTCTTAAAATTATACTGACTAGCTAAATTTCATAATGTGATTTGACTTTAAAATCTTTTTCATATCCTGTTACATACCAAGTCTCATGGATAGATTTTTTTTTTTTTCTCTGAAGTGCATCACTTTCTCAGAATGTAATAGCACTTCAGGCAGGAAAAGGATGGGTTTAAACATTATCCCGTGACTAGATCATTGGCTATGGCAGTAAAAATAAAGTCTCAAGAGTCTTACAGTTTTGAGAAAACATTCTAGAAAAACAACTATTCTGAGAAGGATACTTACAAACCCCCAAACTTTCAGTAATCATTCAGATTGTCAAACAGGTGCGAAGACTATAATAAACCAATATGAAATACATCAGGCATTTCAACTTCATGTTCCTGTACTCATTTAGTGTAAGAGTCAGAAAGGTTATGAAAACATCAAATCAACTTCAATACTATCAAAATTCAACTTATAGAATTATGGATGATCAGTCTTAACACAAAAAGATTTCTGAGGGAAGAGACCTCTTTGATCTAGCAGGCAAAAGTATAATGAGATGCTATAGCTCAAAGCTGAAGGTAGACATATTCAGAACAGAAATAAGGGAAACTATTTTAACGATGAATGTAATTAACCATTGGAACATTATGCTAAGGAGCACAGTGGATTTTTCATCACTTGACATTTTAGAACCAGTCATTTTTGAAAAAAACCACATTAGTAAGTAGACTTACAAGTTGTTATGAGCTTGATACAGGAATCATCCTGAAGGAGACGGAAAAAAACAGGTGAATGTGGAGTATCTGCTAGAGGTCTATTCATAGATACACTATCCTGTTACTGATGAAATGCATTCCTCTTCTTTTCCTAGTATATTCTGCTGATTATAGCGATGAGAACAACTGTGGGGTTTTTTCCTTACTTCCTATAATTAATACAGCAATAGAAGGGTTAATTCTATCGAAGACATTTCATCATCAGTAGTTAAATTAAGGAACTGTGGTAAGGGGCACATTTATCTGTAGGAGCATTGTTCATAAAACCAAAAATAGCAACTGACATTTAGTACTGGGGATAATGATACACAAACCTTAGAGGATGTATATTTTTTGTTTCCAGGAGGGAGTAACTAGCTTGTAGGATAGGTTTGGGAGGCAGGGATGTTAGCAAAGACGGTAAATGACATCTGCAATAATTAAATTTAAGGAGAGTTGATATCATTCCAGCAGAATCACTTTGAAAATTCTGATTTTTTCTCAAATAATAGTAAACTGGTAAAATTCTTTGCCTCTGAAGACCCTCTGTTCATCTTGCTGTGGAACATTTGAATAGTCTCAGCATGCAACATTTTCATTTGCAGTCTGTGAAGTTAGGCACAGAAGAAAATTCATGTGAATCAAATAAAATATTTACTTTTGTTTTTATTCTTTCTTACATTCTCTCTACTTTTGCACTGAGATACCGGCCAATGCTAAAGAAATTCCACAGTTTCCCTGAAAATAAGGACATTATAACTCTACCTGTAATAGATGTAATAGACAAAACAATACATTATGTTTTATTTAGTTACATATCTGATAAGAGTTTCATGTGTCACAGAGAAATAGGAGTTTTCAATATTCCCTAAACATGAAGGGACAAAAACAGATTAGGATCAAATGCAGATCTGCTTACTTGGGGAAGGAATTTTTTGTGTTTCTTAGTTGCCCCTGTAAACTATTATTGAACCAAAAGAAGTACATGAGAGGGTCACAGGCTTGAAATGTTTTCTCTTTACATATTTCAGTTAATGTTTCTTTGAGTGGGAAAAAACTGAGTCTGCTGATCCCGGGGTTAAGCAGGATTAGATTGATGCCTCTATTCTTTGCGCTAGCAAGTGACCTTAATTCACATATTCGATTCATTTTAATAAATCGTATTATTTACTGCACTGACTCAGTATAGTATTTTTTAAATATTTATGAAAGAAGCCTTTACACACATACCACTGATGCCTGTCCTTGGACTGCTGCCAGAGAATGAGCAGTGTATGGCTTGAACAATGAGTTCGGATTATGCAGTACTTACTGCCGTTCTATTTTATCTCTTTCATACAATAGACAGAAGCTTTCATCTGTTACAAAGTACAGTACTGTTTTCTCCATGATAGTATTACTGCCTTACTAGATTTTTTTTTCCTAACCCACCCTGTCATTTCTGGTTTTGAATCTTCCTTTATGCATCTACACATCTTTTTGTGTTAATAGAACAAAAATATTTTACTATTTTCTTGACGACCCATGTTCTACTAATATTTTAAGAAAGTCACACTCCATTTAAGTGTCAAGATGAAGACATCGAGTGTAATCTCCTCTTCCTGTAAGTGCTTCTGACTTCTTTTTTGTCTGTAAAATTCTGTCTTGCAAGGAGCCTTTTGCAAACTAATGTTCTCAAGAACACTGTAGATGAAAACAGCTCACCTATGTCATTATAACGAAATGAAACTGGCAGTGGGTGAATAGCTAGGAAAGCGAGATATCAGAAAGAAAAAGAAGCAATCTAGCTACAGTGAAGCAGTCTAAAAGCTCATCGCTGAAATATAGGATAATGAATTAAAAATGAGTAGTAGGCATTTCTTCTCAGTGAGCAAAATTCTGGTTGGACCTACCAGACTGAGAGTTCTGAAGAGGTAAGTTGTCTGTGAAAAGGATGTTAGGACTAGAAAAGTGCAAGTTTTTCTCCATCACTGGGTATCTGATCTGATCTAGGGAGGTCTTCGTAAGGGCAAATTATGTAGGTAGTTTTCTGCATGCATTCAGTCTTTCTTTTGGTGATTTGGATCTATCGGGCATTGATCAAGAATGATCAATTAATTTGTATAGAGTCAACTTCAGGTTGTAAATGGTGATGGTTATTTGCATCCTACTGCGCAGATTTGTGTCTCCTAGGGAACACTAAACCTTTGTCCAGGTACACAGAAATAGGAACAAAGTGAGTAACAACAAGAACTATAATAATAATAATATGTGACTTTGTCTAGGAGAACCTTTGGGAAACAACTCAGTTTAATAAATATGTGTGGGGATTATGTTAGAAAACCACAGTTTTGATTTTACCCATTAATTTCATTTACCAGGCTGTGTAAGACATTTCAAAGGAATATATACATTCATGATAACACCTCAAGTTTTAGCCTTTCACTGTAAAAATGTAAAAATGCCTGATACACTAAAGTAACTTTCTGCCTATGAAAACCAGGAGAATAGTAAAGTGGCGATAATAGTCACATGAAGGTACTTATATTTTTACAGTTTGGAACTGTGGGGTAATTATTTCACTAAACTTACAAAACTGTGAGTGTTATTATTTAACAAGGCAAAATTTCTCACTGTGAAAACTGCATGAATAGCTACAAAGATATTTTACAAAATTTCCTGGAAAAGAACATTCTGTCTTGTTGGAATGTGTTTGTATTTTGACATGACCAATCAGGGTTGAAGTTGATAATAATGCTATTTTGGGAATAGTATTATTCATACACCTTCTTTCCAAGGAAAATGGAAGAGGAGTTATTAAAGGGTTGACAGAAATGTTTTGCAGGAAATCATTGAACAAAGCAGGCTTTAAAGAGTGGAATTACAAGAAATACTGTGTGTGTTTACAGATGGCAAACAGAAATTATCAACAAGTTCACCCCTTCATAGGTAGATAAGTTTTGAAATTCATGGAATAGTAGTAACAATAATTAGATTTTCACAAGTATCTTAGGAGTAACTCTGATTTTTGGTGCCAAAAGAACATGTTTTCAGGGCTGGGGAGAGATAGGTCCTTTTTTCTCCCTAGTACACTGTTTTTTTCACTGTAATTTAAACCATCTTAATGTTGACTATCTGAGTATACGTATTGGAAACTTTTCAGTCAGTGATGGACAAGCCAATAATTTCTTACCTGACACCTAAGAAAATAATATTTTTCTTAGACCTTCTGGACCACAGCTTTGTACAATTGATTATTCTATTGCCATAAACATAAAATAGAGAAGCTGAAGAAACACATATAAAGCTAAAATTTTGCCCTTACCTCCAGGGAACTAGATTGTCTCCAACAATATATTTACTACTGTTGCTTTTTAGCACACTGAAGTTGACTGAAACCGGTATTCAATCCATATAGTAGATGTTATCCCATTCCTTCTGTCCATAGCTTTCTGCTTTTTACCCTTCTGACTCTGGAGCAGATGAACTGACATGCAGTATAAACTGACAAAATTTTTGTTTTTTCTTTAAATTTTCCCCATCTGATCTCTGGGAAAACAAAAATGATTCCTTAGATATTTTCTAATTTTTACAAGCAGATAAGTAACAAAGTCCAGACAGCTAACAAAGTCTTTGCTACATGAAAGAAAAGTGATCCCACAAGGATGCAATAAACATACACAATAAATTGTGCAGCAAAAGACCAAGACCAAAATTCATGACTTAGATATTAGTAGGATGCTTATTTTATAAAGCTTAGAGCAAATGGCTTCTTTACTTTCATTTGAATTATAAAATGAACAATACTCTTTCAGTGAGAAATGGCATAACCCTGCAGTTTGTAAATATCCATTAATGGAATTATAAGCTATTGTTCATTTTCATTTGTTGTGTTTTACTCCTTCCTTCTGTTTTGGTAGGAAAAAGAATCAATTTAACAATGCAGATTAGTTCTACATTTACATAAAATCATTACCAACATGATTTTTAGTACTAGAATTAAATATATCTTGCAGTTAGGAATAGCGGGAAGTACATTTCTGTGTGTAAATAGGTACTGTATAAATTATTAACTACTTTATGAGTCAAAATAATCAAAAGCAATAAATTTACACTAAAAGGCCTACACAGCAGAGATATTTGATGCCTCTTATGCTTGTATAACTTCCATCACCATGCAGTGGTTTGAAATAATTGCTCTTCATTCTACAAGTGGAGTCATTTATCGCAGCTAGAAGAAAAAAGATGTCAAAAAAAAAAAAAATTTGATCATCCCAAATAAAACAAAGTCAAGTTTTCTCCATTTAACTTATTTACTTTTTGGTGTCTTCCTAGTCATTATGTGATTTTTTGTAGCCAATAACCTGCAGATTTTATCGGAGAGGCCACTTTCTGCCTGTCAGCCAACGGGAAGACAGGAGTACATCCCTGCATGTTGTTGTGGGATACACTTAGGACATACAAGGGGTGATCTGGCCAGGCACCCAGGAGCTGAGAAACACTTCATAGCCTCCAGTGGAGATATGCCCAGTAAGAGGAGCAATTGGGAAATGAGCTGTACATTTTAAGATTATTCACAAAAAAAGGAGAAGGAGAAATTTAGTCGCCCACTATTGAACAGCATGTGTCTCCTCAGTGATATTTCTGAAGAATTATAATTTAAAAATCTAGTCCACTGTACAGAGACTGTTAAGTTAGTTCAGCATGGAAACAAGTAGAAAGTCTTTTAAAAAATGTGTATAATTAATTGTTTTGTGTTAACCTGTAGCTACATTGAAATTAGTCTCAGAGTTTGTGGAATTTATCATTGGAAATGTTTCTGTTCAGAAACAATTGATGTTTTATATAATCTAAAAGCAATTTTAAGGCTACAGGTATGGACTGTGCTGAATTGTTTTAGCTTGTGGCATCCACAAACTTAAACATAAAGGTTTCTTCTGACCTGAAATCTTTGCTTCTTTGATTATTTTGTTAGTTTGTTTAATTCCTCTAATTAGAGCAATGTAGTGGAACTATAAGAAAAGATCCTGACTATTTCGCATTACATACTGCAGACCTATTTGTCTTTACTAATATAAACACGTGTGTAACATAAACAAGATCAAAAGTATATTTATTCATAATCATGTATCCCCATTGGTGTAAATGCACGAGAGTCAGGACTACCACTTTACCTTCAGGAAAGACAGGAGGAAATGTCCTCCCACCATCACATGTGCTCAACGAAATTATGTCTCATTGAAACAAGAATATCTAAAATGCTGAAAACTTAGAGGGCCACCAACTTTGAACAGTTTACCTAACAGTTATGAATGTTTTTTCCAAAAAGTATTAAGAGCGTTAAGAAAGTAAGATCTCAGCTTCTTGTACACAGAACCTATTCCATACATTGTTATTGTTTATTGACAAGAGGCTTGACACTATATAGATTTTGAGCTCTTTGGTGGTAATGTGGGATGAATCTGAAAAAGAACAATATAGCCTGGGTTAATTAGAAAAGTAGGGCAGCATTGGAATATGATATTGTACTTAGGGCAATATCTACTTCAGACAACTTTAATCTCAGATACAGTGACAAGAGAAAAGAATGGCCGAACCCTCAAAGCTGAGCTCTTTTCTCTTTTTCCCTTTATGTTTGACAAGAAATGCCATCAACTGTACTTACAAAGGAAGGGGTTTTTAAGCAAAATTTTCATAATTAGAAATTATCATTACCTCGGCTACCATAGTGAACACTATTACTGCAGAAGCAACTATGCAGAAAAAGAACAAGTTATAATAAAGACAAGAACCAAGCCTTACCATTCCCCCATCATATACAGGATTATCATCTACACATAAATATCCTGTGGGGAAACACTGAGTGATCTCAGTCTGATCACGTTTTATGGCTATGCACCATATGGATGAAGGGGAAATGTCTACACTGACAGCAGAAACCACTGAACAAACAAAATGTTATCTCTGGGGCCCAAAGATAGACAAATTTACGTAAGAAATGAGCTGCACATTTTAAGAAGAAGGTTAATTAACCGTTTCAAAAGTTTATCTAAGAAACATGATCAGTTCCATCAGCTGAAGTCTCCAAATCAAGATTAGAAGTCTTTTTAGGTGATTTTACATGTTTAACTGGAATTTTTTAGGGAATTAATATAGGCATCACTAGATAAAATGTTGTGAGCAGAGAATTCTGGCTTTAGAGTGTATAAATATAAGAAAAAACTATAACCATAGTGGATGATTTGTGAAAGAAGACTCCCACTGATATGGAAAATTACCCCAAAACTAACTGCAATCCTAAAATATTATGTAGGTCTTGCCAAATATTTGCCTAGGTGGTGTCTTTGCTTTGAAAAGGCTACATTAACATCTCCTCACTGTGCTGTCTTTTACAATCCATAAATAAGTACTTATACGCTATAGAAATAAGGATAAATTAACCAAAAATGAATCTGAATGTGTGTCTGAATACACTCAGACAGCATGAGTGGGTTGCAGGTTTTCATGTTTGCATATTCCTATCCGTGATTAATGATGTAAGTGATCTGAGAAGGTTTGAAAGTTTACCGATGTAAGCATACAAAAACATTTGAGCCTAGTTGAACCTATCCATTACTATCTCATCCATAAACTGAGTTAGAAATATGATAAACAAACTATCCCTTCAGAGCTTCAGATTTTGATTTCTTAATATGTTTTGCCATGCCCCATTTAATATAATTTTCATACTTAATCGTCAAAACTTTTTCTTTTTTTTTTTTTTTTTTGAACTTAGTACTTCTAAGGAGTATTTTTTTCTGATATATACTAACAGACTAGCGTGTTTCGACATGGAAACTGTATTCTTCCCCTTGGTATTATTACAGATGCATGACATAAAGCTATATAAATGTTATCTAAGTCTCAGAGAACCACCTGCTCTGGTTTCTTTAGCCTATCTTTGTTCCTGAAACACAGTAAAACAAAGATTTCTGGAAGTGATATGTGCAAAGAAAGTAAAGAAACTGCCAGGGTCAATACTCTTAGCCATAAAATGTGTGTGAGCATTTAGCAACAGTTTTTAATGCTCACAGACAGGCACTTTGGCTTTGGGATCAAGTTCAAAGCTGCTTTTGTATTCTTAGGGATCTACCTCCTTTTTTCAAACTGTCTCAGACTTTGGTTTTGCTACCGATTTTCTCTGCAGTCCACTGTGACATCTTCCACATTTCTCAGCACATGATGCCTCCTTGTTCAGACTTCCTCATTCTTCTACTTCGCAGCATCCTGGAAGAGCCCACCCAAACTCTTTTCGTAGCTCTAACAGTATCAAGTTATTAGATTGCCCAGTCAGATTTCTACAAATATCACAGACCACTCAATGTCATTCAATTATCATTTGACTGACAGCAGCCACTTTTCATTCCATACATTTGACCATTTTTGAGGATTTCAGGAGACTGAGAAGTTTTTGTAGTTTGCTGCATTTATTTTCCATGTTAAAGATTTGTCCTTTGTTTTGAATTTGTATTAATCTTTTTCTAAATTCCAAACATTAATCTTGATTAGAATAAAGGTCCTTTAATGCTTGGCATTTTCTTCAGTAAGAGCATTTATGTACTCTAATGAAGTCACCTCTCAATCTCTTTGTGAGAAACAAAACAAACTGAACTTCATACATTTATCACTCTATGGCAACTTCTCAAGTATTCAAAACCCTTTATTTGTGCCTGCTGTCTGTGCATTTTTCATCTTTTTCATATCCTACTAAAATCACTGGGCATTCACCTAGTACACGGTATTCCAGTACTGAGCTCACAGATGCCACATGCAAAGCTATTGTTAACTTTCATTTTTTAATGAACTAATCCCCACTTTACACATCAGGAATCACAAGAACATCATTGCACAAAAAGTTTGATTTTCTTGACTACTAGAACTCTTAAATCCTTGTTCTTCATGATTGATATTCATTGTTCCACGATCGCTAATGCTTTATTCAGCTGTGCTGACACATACTTTGTTTGAGAGATCCAAAGATGCCAAGTCAAAAAAAATTCATACAATTCATGCACCTCTTTTTTATTTAATATAACACAAATCTTTGGGTCACCTCCATCTCCATCATTATTAGGAGTAATTTCAGATCTGTCTCTGGATGATTGATCAACATATTCCATATCAAGTAGGAGTATTTGCTGTGAACATCTCCATCTTGGTGTTCCCATTCACCTTAATCTTTTAGACTGAGAATTTAACCTAGAAGGTGTTCAGGAGTTCCTCTTTACTCTGACAGGAGAATAGCACAAGAGGTTAAACATTATCTGAGGTCTTTAGCTAGCACCACAATGATCGATAACTTCATATTTGCACTTTTATAAAGACTAAGAAGAATTTGATCCTTTCCACATAGCACTCATCTCACAAACCGAAACAATCAAGATCCCTCCTGGATGAACAGAGCTGGAAGTTATGTATGAGATCAGTAAGTACACATCAGTACATTTGCCTCACGATTGCAGCCATTGAAAGGTGGGAAAGAAAACTGCATTATCAGCTGCTGACAACAGGTGGAATCACGACACAAGTCTACTTCTGAATTAAATTTCATCACATTAAAAGTTGATCTAATGCTGTATCACTGCAGTCACAAGGCAAATTTCAGGCCTGATACAGATTCTTTTGTTCTTGTTCCATAATTTTATCATTTACACCTCAGCCATCGGAATGCACAAATGACCTACAAATATACAAGTCACAGAGAACATCTGGCAGCTTTGTGCTCAACCACCCTTCACAGCATGCATCATTCACAAAATAATACAGGCATACCTTAGGGCACTTCTGTTTGCACCAGCAGCTGCATCAATGTTTCTGTAAGGAATACAGATTTTTATGTATTTCAGCTGGCTATAAAACTTGCTTTCATACCGATGCTGAATGGTTATCATAAAGGTTTTTTCTAATTTAATTTAAAAAGAAAATAAAATTGACAGATTTTTAAAGGACAGGAGCACCAGGTATACATATGTAATGATATCAGACAAGTTTGTAAATGCAATATGCTATACAAAGCCTGAGTTACAGGATATTTTATTGGTTTGTTTTCAAGACAGTGATTTATTCATGTCTTGTTATCAGCTGTTCTACAATCATGGAGCAATTCTAAATTTGCTGCAGCAGAGTGGTTCTCTTGACCGCCATGACACTCATTTGTCCAAGTAAAAGTAGGGTCCAGCACTCAGACTAGGACACCTGAAGTTACCTCTGCATATGCAGGTGATTACTGCACCTATTAGATCTGCCCTGACCGTGTACTTAACAGAGCCTTAAGAGCTGCTCAGTGAAGGTGTCTACTGAACAGTCTTTTAGCTGAGCCCACTGGCTACCATGGGAGCTTAGGGTGCAGTTCATTTGCTGAAAGCATCTAGTGTCATTTGAGACACATATTTCACCAGTCATGTGTCACACCTTCCAGGCTTGTGGAGATGCCAGAGATCCACTACCATGTTTGAAATGGCTCCATATAGCTGGTTTTCAGCAACTGACTCAAGACTCTCATGTATAGGCATCTACAATTAGATGTATCAGAATCTGCAAGCTGACTCCCACCCCCAATTTTCATCTTTCTCCTAAACTTGGACAAGTACTAAACTGTACAATGATAAAAATAAGAGGAACTTTTGGCTTAATTCTGGTTGCAGCCTGATTTTGAAGTCGGGAA
This sequence comes from Opisthocomus hoazin, assembly GCF_030867145.1. NCBI lineage: Eukaryota > Metazoa > Chordata > Aves > Opisthocomiformes > Opisthocomidae > Opisthocomus > Opisthocomus hoazin. The sequence continues at coordinate 5,403,785 of NC_134418.1, read as the reverse complement.
ATGTTTTTAGTGTTCACTTTTCCCCACAGGAGATATTCCAAATACGGACTGCTATTCATTGCTTAATCTTAATTAAGAAGCTCCACAGTGGCTGTGTGTCTGTACATTTTGTTCTGGTTGAAGTAACTAAAAAAATAGCCACCTGTAGATAGAAAACACAATGTATTTGGTTTCCTTAGATGAACCCTCTTCCTGAAACATTTCTGAATAATCAAATAGTCACAGCCTGTTATTGTGACTAGTAAGAAAGCTGAAGAGAACTTTCATTTAAAAATACCGGAGCTGTGATTTGCAGTTTTATGCATGAGCCTTTTTTCTGGACTGCTGTGCAGCTAGGATCTTCCCCAGAAATTCTTGATACAAATGACCTGCACAGACATGTGTGAATAAGGAGATGAGAGACAAGGTTATTTTGGAGACTTGAAAGTACTGTATTACTCTTCCCTATATAAACTCACAGGTCAGCAAAGCAGGCTATTAGGGTCTGCAAGAAAGGTCTTTCTTTCCTTTCTCCCTATTCTCTTCTCACTTGCCTTTCTATAAAAGTCCTCCAAAACTTCACTGAAGTTAATGAAATGTCACTATAGTAAAAGGAATCAATTCCAGGCCGTTTATGTTGTATCACATTTGATCTTCTTCTTGATGTTTTACTTGTCTTTGTCTTCCTTTCTTATTTCCAAAGAGAACAAAATAAGCAAGAACAGAGCCCAGTTCATCACTGGATTTTTATGCCAGTATAAAGCCTTTTATTTCAGTGCTTTATGCAGGTATGAGATTTGATTTATAATGTTTGGATGTGCACATCCACGAAGCGATGAGTTACAAAGGAAGTGTGTTAGAGAAAAGTTAATGAGCTGAGATTCATGATGTTATTTTTCAACTTAAAATTTGTTAAGGATTTGGTTTCTTATTAAATGTCTGAGAGGTAGGATATCATATTTAAGATTTCAGAATTGAAATATGGAAAGATCTTTAACTGTCATGACAACAGCAGATAAAATACCAATAATGTCTGTTTTTAATGCAATCTGAAATAGAATTTCTTTCATTCCATGACAAAGTTCATAACAAAGCCAAATTAAACATTCCAATAATGTATATTACATATTTCTGAGAATAAATGTGGTTTCTTTGATTAGCAACCTGGAAATTGGCACATTTCATGAACAGCGACATTAAAGTACTAAAGTAAGCAATGATATCAGAGAAGACTTGAACTTCAAATTAAAATTACAGTATTAATACAGTCCATTGCCTCTGCCCATTTCTTATGTTATTACCTGCAAAGTTCCATTTTATATTGTTTTTGTATATGCAGGTTTTGTTCAAGTTTAGGTAATTTAAAACATAGGTTTGGCAATGTATTCCAGACACAACCTAGCTTTGATATTCCTCAGATGCAAAACTCCTCTGAAAGGTTTTTAAATAATCTGTCTCTAAAGAATGTACAAACAACATCACATCTGTTGATATCAGCTGTGCCAGTAGTTACATTCAGCATTACAGGAATTGTACTCAGAGTAAGGTCATATTTAACCTAAGAACGACAGCAAAATATATCTACAGCCATAACACATAGCTCTGATTAACCTATGGAAACAAAACTGTCAGATTTTGTTAATATTTTAATCAAAATGTTTCAAAGAAAAGCACACAGCTCCCAGGAAAAAAAAAATTTGGAGAATGTATTCTGAGTAGATTTTACCTTCAGGATCCAGCATGGAGCATGGAGTTATGCAATATGAATCGTTTAGGTATATTTGTTTGGGTAGACTTTTGTTGAAGTGCTTCACTCTGTATTTCTAAGGAAAAGAGTAAAAACAAGGTTTATAATTCACATCTTTTAACAAAAGCGTGCTTGAGTAATAGAGAACAATCATTTGCAAAAAAACCCCAAAGGATTTGGAGAAATTATCTGATAGCATCTAGGATTCTGCCACTTCAAAAAGGTGAACCATTTAACATTCTGCCAATAAAAACTCTGTAGAAAACTTTCTTTGAATATCTCTATTAAACTGGAGAATATGTTTTATTAAGCATTTAAAATGTATCGAGCAAATTTAGCCTTGTTTTTTTTTCCCAGAGGACAAGTTACAGTTTCCTTATTTGAATTTATTCTGGCCCCAAAGCAATTTGGCATTTAAACATGTGCATAAATTTAAATACATGCTTAGTCTTCTTAAAGACAATAAGACTTCTCACATGCTTGAGAAGAACCTTACTTAGACTGGGACCTATAGGCCTAGTCCAGTTTCAAAATGACTTTTCATTTATTTTAATGAGTATTCCATTGGATGCTGTATGAATTTATTTCACCATTGTCATCTTCCAGTATTTTGCCCTTGGGACTGAGTGCAAGTACTTGAGATTCAACATGTGTTGCGCATCATTTTCAATTAGAAAATGTACCAAGTTTCCTATCTTCCTGTTCTTTAAATGGAGGAACACAGAAGGACTTCCCACAGGATGCCTTCCTAGGCAGATTTAAATCTCCCCTTCTGCAGATGCTCCTATGAGGCTTTCAGTTTCATTTGCTGTGAACATTTGTGCCAGGAAAACTTCATTGTCTAGATGCGTGCAGAAAGTGAGCACAAAAGACGTGTATGAAACCCCTTACTGTTAAAAGTTTTTTCCGTCTTTCACTGTGGCTGATGAACAGATGAGAGCTGGCTACAGGAACCAGCCAGAGAAATTAATTTTGTCATTCACATTTTTCAATGGATTATTTAAAATTTCTCTCAATACTAGAGTGATGAGTAGTATACGAAGGCCAACATAGAATAAAATCTTTCAAGAAGATGCCAGGATTCAGTTCAGAGTGACAACAGAGCTGGCAGTCAGTGCCTCACACAAAGGAATTTATGAAACTGAATGACAGCTGATGGAAAATATTTGAATATTCATTAAAGTTGGGAAAGTATTAAGGCCATTTTCTGTTTAAACTCTCATGTTGCACAGATAAGAATTGTTAAATAACTACCACATCCAACTTCAGCAGCTCAGTTTCAGTGGTGAGAAAAGAGTTCGTGAAGTGTTATAAGTACGAGTTGAATGCCGAATGATTATATCTGATGATAAAACTTGTGAATAAATACTTTAAATGTTTTCAAGGGGAAAAATCTCTCTCTGAGACAGATTTATATCAAATAGAGTTTCTATTTATCCCTATATGCAAATGTAATATATTGCAAAATTCTATAGATATAAGCCAAAATAATAATTTCGCTTTACAGACCACCTCATAAATTGTGTGGTGCAGATGTTTCTGTCTACAAATGAAGGAAATTCCCTTCAGACTGAATAATTAGTAAGTGGAGAGCAAGGACATAGATGAGAGGAAAAGATGAAGATTGGTTTCCTGTGGAAATAATATCCTAAAAGCTGAGTTATCAATCCAACAGGACAGATTCCCTAATACAATAGTTACCTTTTAAATTAGCTCCTGTAAATTAACCAGCTCAACTAAACATTGGCAGGATCTTATCATTCTAATGCACAATAAAATCTACATTATTAAAATTCCACTAAAGAAAACTTAGTGTCAGATAAGGCAGACATGAATGATCATTTAACATTAATCCTGATGACAACCATTTCCTCTTTGCTATTGAAAATCCCTTCTTTCCACATTTTCATTTCCAAACACAATACAAACTACATGCTTTAATCAATCATGTATGCATTCACCATAATTTTTACACGAGGTCCTCTATCTTAGATATATAAGCCATTGAAGGTAATTTGTTGTCCCTCTTGCTTTGCAGTCTCACTAAATCAAAGGAAAAGTAGAGAAAGGTAAGGTAGTACAGAGAAGTAGCAGGTAAGATACAGAGTTTTAGGGACCATAGGCAGCTTCAACACTGACTTTTGCATTCAGGAATCATTTAATCATGAATGACAGATGTTGATAACAGTCAAACATAGTCCAGTCTAAAAGACAGCTATGTTTGTCTGGTACATCTTCACCTGAATGGGATTATGTTGCTTCCAGACTAAGTTTAAATCAGAATGAGCCATCTAGGTGGTCTCTGCAAAGTGATTTCAACTCCAGTTTTGTCTCATATGGTGTCAGCTTGATGCTCATGGTCCTGAATTCCCCTCCACCCTTAAGTGTAAGGAATAAGTTAGGACCTTAGTCATTGCAGGCTATTTGTAGACAGTGGATGTTGGAGAAGTGGTGCCTGCATGGTACAGTTCAGATCAGTTGTGATGTTATAGGTTATGATGTGCAGACTGGTCTGCAGACCATGTTTGAGTTTGGTGTTTGTACGGACAGACTAGGATAGCGACGCTCCTAATTTATAACATGTCCAAGTAGGGTGGATGATATAAAGACCTGTTCATCAATCCCCAGTGTTTACTCTGAATGGACATAAAAATCTGCAATTGTATTTGCTTATTTAAGCACTTGCACACGTGGCCTACTTTTCAGAAGGGAATTAGAAGTAAGAGTAGTTAGCACTTAATGTCTCCAAGAGCAAAAATACATCAGATCACATTGGCAAGTTACCAAGAGATGTTTTAGTTTAATTATCTGAGCTTGGAATTGTGATTTTACTACTACCAAAAAAATCCCCAAAGCTTCATTCTTCTACCATAAAACATGCATATGTATGCGTGTGGATGAAAAGACCTAACTGTCTTCATCCTCTTCACCCTTAAACCTTCTAGTCACTCTTATTTCAACAAGTCAGCCCAGTAAAATCCCCAATTTACAAAGAAAAATACAGATGAGAAATACTTTATCAACATACGAGTTATTCCTAAAATGTATTTATTTAAATAAATGCACTGATCTCTAAGGAGGTTGGCATAGTGGAGAAAATGGCTCTTTTACTAAAAATGAGGACCCTTTTTTTCTGAAATCTGCCACATAGATCAATATAATGTTAGTAATGAAAATTTTGCTTAGAACATGATTTGGTAAAAATGAGAGTTTCTTTTATTTTTTTTCTTTTTTGCCTGGAAAAAATGATTTGACATACGTAGTGCATGAAATAATTTTCTAAATGAAGACAGCATTTTATTCACTTTCCATCAGAAGATGCAATTGGAGATTTCAAAATGTGAGCAGACTATAAAACAAGTTGGAAATAAAATACAGCCAACATTTGTATCACAATTCACAGTGACAATAGAAAAAGATATTATGGAAAATATATGTAAAATGAATTGAAAATTAAGCATGTATAACAATGGCTCTGAAAGAAACATGAACTAAGAACTACAATGAAAAAAAGGGAGGATAAAATGCAACTGTTATGCATGCAAACAAGAACAAGGGTTCAATCAACTCATGCGAATGCAAGTCAAGATCTTTAACATTTTGAAGAAAACACAATGCAACAGGAAGAATTTATAGACAAGAACATGGTGCTTGGACCTGATAAATCCCACCTGAAAAGCGATTCACTTGTGTTAACCTCAAAAGAAATATTTAGGAGTCCTGGCTTAATCTGACTTCTCTGCATGCAGATCAGGTATTGGTAACCATGAACTTTTCAACTTAAAATATCAAGAGAAAAAAGCCCTGTCAAAGTATTCTGAGTACACCCACGAGAAGAAAACTGTGTTGCTAACAAAGCACATGCTTTTACTACTTGCAAGCATGCCCCAGGAGTTTAGGTCCCAGGAGTAGTCTTACAGTAGTCTTACAGTCTAAATACTATGATCCTAGAATAAAACAAGAATCAAGTTTTCTTATTGCTAAGAAGAAGAAATCGGGTAGGGCTGTTGTATCTATATTGTAGCCAAACATTAGGAATGAGACTAGGGAACAAAGTGGCTGATTAAAACAATCCTCAGGACCTTTCAAATATTTGTCTTTCAGTAATATGTTAGTTATTGATAAACCAACACACAGCTAGGAAAGTTTCACATGTCGGAGTTCGTACTGAGTTACTTGGTGACAAAGATGAGGTGATCACCTCTCGTATTAGATAAAAAGCCTTTAATACCAAAACAGGATTTGATGCATTTTATATGTTTGAATAAACAACTGTTATTATCTCCCCATGCCCTCCAAAATGAACAATGATGTAAATCTCTTATCTGCTCCTGGGCTGACCAAGGTGCCTGCAGAAGGCAGACTGAATGTGAGATGAGGGGACAAGAAAATGCTTTCAGGAGAAAGAACAGGTATAATAATTTGAGAGAGACAGTTTCCGACAGCACATAGGATAGCCAAAAAACCCCAACTGCCCAGACCAGAAGTATCCAGATCTTATAGCCAAAAAACCCCAGCTAACCAGACCAGAAGTATCTAGATCTTCTTCAGTGAACAGGTAAGGTCTGACATCCACATTGACTGTCTTTGAGATATTCAAACTGTGGTCAATATATTATCATCGCAGACTGTATTTATGCCTTAAATGACAAAAATCTGAACGTCACAGTTGCATATATTCCTGTCTGCCAGCTGTCTCTATGACACATGCTTTCAGTGGCAGATTTGTCAGACCACTGGCATTTTGTTCCTGGTTAGACTCACACTAAGCTATCTTCTTCCGTAACACCATAAGGCACCCAGTCAGTCAGCTATAAATATTACGAGGCTTTTAACATAAATATTATAAAGCTTTTCTTCCAGGAAAGACATGTGCTTTTTGATTCCCTGCCATTAGATCATTGCAAATACAAGGTTCTTGGTACTGAGTATTCTTCGTATTTCATTTGGTTTTAAGATCTCACATATTGAGACCTCTTCCTTTACGGCATGTCCTCACTCAGCAGATGATATCACACTAAATTATTGGCATAAGAACAGATTACAATTGCAGTTGGAAGGCACAGTGATTGAGCCCTTGCAATATATCTGGTTTCCAACTAGTTGTTTTTTTTTTTTTCTTCCTAATTGTTTATTTCTCATTTTCTATGTAGATGCAGTAAAGTTCTGCCTTAGTTCTCACATACTTATGCCTGTTGCCTATGTATTCTTCTCTTTTTTATGAAGTTAGGCCATGTCTTTCAGAGAAGTTTGGTGAAAAAAACTCATTTAAAATTATTTGCAATTCTTTTAAGAAGAAGAAAATGTTTCACAAGAAAATGTCAGTTTCCATGGAACTTTATTTAAGAAAAGCATTTCAGGCTAGATACAATTTTTTTTTTCAAAATGTTCATTGTTAGTATGAATATATTCATGCGTAGAGGTATGTATTATATACATGCCAGTGCATTTATTTCTTACCTATATACAAGGATATATATGTGTCAACAGATATTCACACAAGTATACACAGAGAAAAACAAAGAAACCCAACTAATAAGTAATTTAATATTTTGCATACTAACACCACGGGCTATAAAAAAATGCATTTCAAAACTTGTTCTAAATCAGACCTATCTATTCCAGGACAAATATCCACAATAGAGATAAGTTCATCTTGGATGGTACAAATATATATTTTTTTTTTCTTCATGTTAAACCATCAGAGTTCTTGTTTTCATCTCAATTCAGAAAGGATTTTTGTTTTTAAGATATTGCTAATTTTCATGGAAAAGAGAAAGATTATTCCTTTCTCTTGCTAGTGAATAACATGCCTACATGCAGTGTTGTGTTAATGGACAGCATGGCAAACTTTGACCCCTTCCTCTTTCATTCAAATCTTTATTCTCACCTTACTATTTTGCATTACTATTTTCCAGTTTTAGTCAACAGTGAGGAGTGTTACTTAAGGTCTGTACTACTTTGGCAGTAAATTTACTTCAGCATATCACTCTGTGAAATAAAAGGGAAATACATGATGAAAAACAAACCAAGGAAAATGAGGATGATTTAATTAGAAAGAAAAACATTAACTTTCTAAAAGGGAAAAAAAATCTATAATTTTGAGTTATCTAAAATTTGGCAAAACAGAGTTTCAGATATAACTGCAAACTATGCAAAAACATCACAGGATATTTTCTGTGTGAGAAATTCCTGCACCTGTCAGAGAGTGGACCTGTCTTGTTGCTACCAATGTGAATGTTCAGTCTTACAGGATGCATAGCAGCATGCAAAAGTGTCAAGGTACTTCAGTGGGAGTAAACTAAGCTAATCACTGCAAGCTAAATTTTCCTGTGCTTTGATTTTTTGTTGTGATCTATTAAACATCAGTTAAGCTACACACTCAGAGAGGTCTCCAAGTGAGTGAACCTGGCACCTTGTCATAGAAAAGCAGTAGAGCAGGAACACTGCGTACAAACCCGACTCTAGGGGACCTTGCTCCAGCCGGGCTTCTTAGTAGCATCATAATACGTTATAAATATTTAAAATTAATCCATCGTCTGGAGCAACACAAACTGAACTGGGAGAAGACATGAAGAAAGTCAAAACTGTATATAGACTACAGATTCATTTGATCTGCTTATAAATTAACACATGTGACTTGAGGAAGAGTTAGAGGGCCAGAGGTATTTGCTTTACCTGCCCTATAATACTGGAGAAGAGTGAGGCTTGAAGTACAGGCAGCCTGAAATCTTCATTTAAACACCATTAAATACATGCAACTAAGTGCTATATTTGAGCATTATAGAAATAATTTTAGCCGCCAGTGTCTCTTCGGGCTAGTAAAATTCATATATGCCAAATCACTAAGAACATTCAGTCCATTAAAGATAGAAATGTAGTCTCCATCAATAAAAGTTTCCTCTCCTTATTTTTCAATTTTAGAAATTAAGCATTCCTCAATGGAAAAAAAATAAATTCTTCTCATCAATCTTTTGATGAATAGCTATCTTCTCCACCCATTTTTTGCTACTTATTTCTCCCATCAAATAGATTTTGTTGAAACATGTTTTCACATTGTTTTGAAATCAGCATGTAAACGTGGAATTAAAAAAAATCCGCGTTGTTGTTCTCACTGTTCTTTTTTGATCACCTCTCCATTGGTATTTTTCTAGGCTCATGCAAAAGGTCTGACATGCTGAGGAAGAAAAAAGAAAACATAAAAGGGATGTTATTGTGACTAAGAGCACAGGAAGCAACTGAGACACCCACCTTCAGTTTCCCCTGTATTAAAAGCTGGCCACATTCCTATAGGCAAATCCTTTAAATGAGACATTCTGAAAGTGTTTATTAGCAACAACTGGGGACAGACTCTCAGAAGTGCTTCGTAAATGCAAGGCTAGAAACACTTGAAAAAAAAACCAGCCTAGAGGTCTTTTTTAACTTTGATTCTTCAAGCTCAGTTCTGCAGCCTTCCCCCTTGAAATCAGTGGGAGCTGAGGATACCTGGCTTATTGCAAAAATCACATTCTATTCTTCTGTTTCCCTATTTGTAAAATAAAGAAAAGAAAATATACTCCCTTCAGCACTATGCATGGATGGTATCATTACTGCTAGGAAAGCTTTTTAAGATTTGTGGACTGAAGATGCCTATAATGACTCTTAATTCAGCTACATATCCAAAACCAGCTGAATTCTCTAAGCCTTCCAGCTCTCTAAAGGTCTCAGTGTGTTTATTTGAAATCTTTCTGAGCCTCTTGCAAGGCCTTTGACATGGTCCCACACAATATCCTTGTTGCTGAATTGGGGAGATATGGGTTTGATGGATGGACTATTCGATGGATATGGAATTGGCTGAATAGCTGCATCCAAAGAGTTGCGGTCAAAGGCTACATCAGACCAGTAACAGGTGGTGCCCTGGACCTGTATTGGGACAGGTAGTTTTCAATATCTTTATTAATGACATAGACAGTGGGATTGAGTGCACCCTCAAAAAGTTTGCAGATGACACCAAGCTGAGTATTGTGGCTGATACTCTAGAGGGAAGGGCTGACATCCAGAGGGACCTTGACAGACTGGAGAAGTGGGCCCATGTGAATCTCATGAAGGTCAACAACACCAGGTGCAAGATCTTGCACTTGGCTCGAGGCAATTACCGGTATCAGTACAGACTGGGTGATGAAAAGATTGAGAGCAGCCCTGCAGAGGACTAGGCGATATTGGTAGATGAAAAACTGGACATAATCTGGCAATGTGTACTTGCAGCCCCATGAGCTGGCAATGAGTTCTTCCCACCCAGAAAGCCAGTTGTACCCTGGGCTGTATAAAAAGAAGCATGGCCAGCAGGTTAAGGAAGGTGTTTTCTTGAAAAAAGTTTTGTCTCTTCATCCAGAAAGTTAATTCTAGATGTTTTAGTGTTGAAGGTTCATTTTTATTAAATTCTTAGAGGAAAGAAGGTTTTTCAAGATGGAGGAGATTCTTCTTGTTTCAACTGTCAGCTATATTGTATGCAGGTAATGTAAACAATGTCAGAAAAAATAGTATTACAGCTGTATTCTATAGTCATATTATTTGCATTATTGTTTAAATACAATAATTACAAATATAAGAAAAATAATTAGTACTATGGAAAAAGAATTCTTATATATCAGTCTTTAGGCCTGCTGAAATTTTGTGGTAAAATACTTTAAACCAAGGAGATCCATAACTTATTTGTTATACTTCTTTCTGCTTTTAAGCCCTCTTTTCTTGCACTATGAACAAAGTCTGAACAAAATCATAGCAAATTCATGGGTATGAAAGCCTTTAGTTCTGTCATTCTCCTTCGCATCACAGCTGTTTGATGTATCAATGTAATAATCAAGGGTAGGACCCCAAGTGAGTCTACGGCAAATAACAGCTAATAGAGACACGAAATGAACATTTTACAACACAAAGGACTATTAGGCCTTTCTTGTCCGTAAGAGTTCAGAGGTCATATGTGAAGCGACTTTAAAAGCTAGCATGGACATATTCAACTGACAGGAGCAGATGCTGACACAGGATCAGATGCATTTGGCTTTTGATGGTTCTAGGTGTATCTGAGATCCTCTAAAATTTTCCTTGCCGTCTTAAATCCGCGATGTGCAGTGCAGACAAGATGTGAGGCAGTTCACTAGGCCTTTCCAAAGCACTAAAGTAATCTTTTTGATTAAAGAGAGATTGATAAATGACAACATTACATCTGCACTGCACAGTCAGATGTTTCTGATGCTCAGTTACAAAAATGAAAGTGATTCAGAAGCAAACTACCCTGCGTGTTGCAATATATTCCTACAAATCCTAGGGGTCATTTTAGGTTGTTGAACACATGTAACATATTTCTTATGAGAAATCTGTGAGTTTATACATCTGACAGACTGCTGGGTAAAGTTTAAAAGTTTCAGTCTCTCTCTGACTATGTTAAGCTGGGCTTGTTCAGCCTGAAGAAGAGAAGGCTGAAAGGGGACCTTATAAATGCTTATAAATATCTGAAGGGTGGGTGTCAGGAGGACGGGGCCAGACTCTTTCCAGTGGTGCCCAGTGACAGGACAAGGGGCAACGGGCACAAACTGAGGCACAGGAAGCTTCAGCTGAATATGAGGAAGAACTTCTTCCCTCTGAGGGTGACGGAGCACTGGAACAGGCTGCCCAGGGAGGTTGTGGAGTCTCCTTCTCTGCAGATGTTCAAGACCCGCCTGGAAAAGTTCCTGTGCAGCCTGCTGTAGATGACCCTGCTTTGGCAGGAGGGTTGGACTAGATGACCCACAGAGGTCTCTTCCAACCCCTAACATTCTGTGATTCTGTAGATCAGTCAGGTTTAAAAAAAAATAATTTAGTGATTGAACAGTTGATTCTTTGCATGGAAAAGGCCCTTAAATTAGTCTTTTGTGGTAGAACTGAAGTCCTCCAAATCAAATGGAAATATTCTGTTATTCACTGAACCCAAACATAATGCAAGGAAGGGAAAACATTCTGTTAAGCATACTTTCTGATGTATATGTGAACGGGAAATATCTCCTTCTTTGTGTTTGCTGATCTATAAAAACAAGCACTAGGACTTCTGTGTTGTCTGTTGCCGAGTCTCACACTTGGAAAAAGTGGATTTTTTATTCCCAGATCTGCACAATATCAGGTAAATGATTAAAAAAAACATTATATTTTCCAAACCAATACAGCACAGTAATACTAGGCTTAAAATTTGGAAAATTATTCTGATTCTAGTTAAATTCATCCATTCCTTCACCCTTTGAAAGAAAAAGTAATGTGTGATTGTAGTATCCCTTATTAATGTATCATAAATTAATCCATTCAACAGGTGATGACAATGATAGAACTTGTTCTGCTACCACCCCTAAATACCACAAAGGAAGGTTTATTAATTAAAAGAATGAAAGGGCTGTTTATAACTTTATTTCTTTTTTTTTTTAAATATTTTATTTGAGAAGCTGCAACTCTGCCCTCATCACAAAGCATTTTGCCTTGTGTAGCAGCATAAGTCTCCGTATGCTATTTACTTTCTTCAAAGAGAATATGTTAAGATGCAATGTGTTTTTGTTTGCTGGACACTGTTTCACAGAAACACAGCAAGCAGCAATAAACCACATACTGTAAACCTATAAGCAGATTACAATGCACCAAACTATGGCCATTCAATAAAATTGTAACAAGATTTATATGGTTCTTAAGGGAGTTATAGAAAGAGCAATTCCAATATGAAATTACCTTAGTTTGTTTGTTTCTCTGATTTTTAAAAAAATTGTGAAAGTCTTAGATGTGTTGCAGTGATAAAACAGAATACTCTGTCCAGTTCTGGGCGCCGCTGTTCAAGAAAGATGAAGAGCTACTGGAGAGAGTCCAGTGGAGGGCTACAAGGATGGTGAGGGGACTGGAGCATCTTTCTTACGAGAAGAGGCTGAGGGAGCTGGGCTTGTTCAGCCTGAAGAAGAGAAGGCTGAGAGGGGACCTAATATACACTTACAAATACCTGAAGGGTGGGTGTCAGGAGGATGGGGCCAAACTTTTTTCAGTGGTGCCCAGTGACAGGACAAGGGTCAGTGGGACAAACTGAAGCAGAGGAAGTTCCATGTGAACATGAGGAAGAACTTCTTCCCTCTGAGGGTGACAGAGCTCTGGAACAGGCTGCCCAGGGAGGTTGTGGAGTCTCCTTCTCTGGAGATATTCAAGACCCACCTGGACAAGGTCCTGTGCAACCTACTGTAGGTGACCCTGCTTCGGCAGGGGGTTGGACTAGATGACCCACAGAGGTCCCTTCCAACCCCTATCATTCTTTGATTCTGTGAAATACAGGCACTGTTTTGGGTGCTTTCTGATATTCCCTCTCCATTTTCCTATTCTGCACCAATTTTGTTGATAAAAGTGAATGTTACTGTTTTTTAAGAAATGAATCTGGTTCAACATATTTCGCTCTGCTGTAGGGAAGATGCAATTCCGTATACCATTCATACAGAAGCAAAACTAGTTGGCCTTATATAGCACCGTACATGAAATTCTGAGTTCCTTTCATCCAGCTGCCAGCTGTAAAATTAAAGGAAAATGCACTTGTCAAAAAATAATGATGGAGTGAAGCCACAAGAAACATAGACTTTGAGAATGATTTATAGAACGAGTTTTAAAAGAAGTGTCCTCCATTTAAAACTAGATACTAAGCTGTCTGTCCAGGTTTCTGTGCTGCCATGATTTAGCAACCACTATGAAGATAATTAAAACAAACTGAAGAAATAACCTTTATAAATAAAAGCAAAACAGCATCTAAGCTGGTTATATTTCCTCACTTTATTGTGATTTGGACACAAATGAAGCCACGATATATTTTATTCATTTTTTGTTTTCTGTTCATGTTTTGCTTTATGGCCCTTAGGGATACAGGAGTACGGATGTAAAGAAGTCTATAAATTAAAACAAAACCATGTTTTACAGTAAATACCACCACATATTTATCGTGTGTTAGCTTAATGTGAACAAACAACAGTTTTCATGGTAGTTCATTTGCATTTCTTTCCCTGCAGTTTCCCAGGTATTTTGAGGTATCAGCACTTAGCTTGTGGAAGCTGTTAGGTTGAGGATAAAATTATAAAAAGGCAGAACAGCGTCCTCTAAGCTTTCACAGTTCAACCATTTCCCTTTAAGTCATTTTATACCATTCGGATATAGTTCCTTCCTGACAACAGGTGGAGGTGGAAATCTGCTGCTCATTTATTAACAAGTCAGTTGGAATACGAAGAATATGTCTGAAAAAAAGTCCTGGTTTTGGGTGCCTATTCATAAAGTTATAATGTTTTGAACTTCACATGCTGAAAGTTACAATCTCACGTCCTTAACAACCACATAGCCCTCTCAGTGATCATTATAGACAGTCTTCAAAGAGCGAAATCATCTGATATGAAAAATTATACATTTTTGCCTTCTCTAGAACTGTTCGTAGATTCTCTGCATCAAGGATGAGGACAGAAAGCTTTTCTTTTCATTTTTTTTGTTTTAATGAATGACTAGGACTACCATTTCACACTAATAGATACCAATCTGTCTTTCTAGGTCTTTATTCTGCACCTTTCTTTGTTCTCTTTAGTGTCTGAGCACTTCTTTGCCAAAATAGATACCAGCAGATGACAAAAGTCTTACCAGAACTTGCTCAGTAAAAGACGCCAGAGATATCCCTGCACCCCCAAAAAAGACGTCCAAATGTCTGAGTTATGCTCTAAACATAATGAAATTAATGGTTAAAGGGAGAAGGATATTATCCTGGACCTTCTGCTGCTAGAAGTCATGCTTAGCCATCTAGTGGAGTATCTAAAAATATAATATATACTGTCATAAAGAGCTCCTAGTGGACAGCCAGATCTGTGCTTTGTAAGGCAGATTTCATTTCACCTAAGGAGAATATGCACGTCATAGATAGCATGCATGACATGATTATTTAATATATGTACTTATATATAATTGTAAAATTCCTTGTAACACTCAGTAAGATTTAAACAGTAAATGCAGTCTTATTTTTATTGTTGGACAGAAGACCGGAATACAGCACAACACTGACTGTTTTAACAGCCTTCCATTACTCTTTCTCACGTTTTCCTTTTCCTGAAAAGGACTACAGGTGTGTCTGCCTGTACATACACACACGTACACTGTTCTCACATTCATATATGCAAAGACATATATATGCATATATAGCACGTCCTACACAAGAAAAACTGGAAAGAAAATGAAAAAAATTATTAACACTTCACTGTATTTTTGACAGGTGCTTTTCTCTTTGCTGGAATACTCTCAAATTTTCATGCACATATTTTTGTGCCAAAATGTTGTTGTTATGCCTCAGTCCTCTTATAGAGATGACGGGAAGAAAAGCAAATGTTTCATCTCTATATTATGCAGAAATTAATTGTGTGGAAGAAAGTTCTATTGATTCTAGCTAAAAATACCCTGCTTTCAGTTGTCATCCTCAAGTCATATGCTTTTTAGGTTCTCATGCAAGTGCATGAGATTAGTATACACCCCATTTAATCTGATCATGATTGCCTGCTATTTTAATTAACCTTTATTGGCATACCTATATTGCCAAGAAAATACACTTTGAGAAGCCCCATTAATAACACTCTTATTTGTTAAGGGTTTTTCTCAGTTTCACCCATCAAATTCTTTAGACAGGTAAATCTTTGCAGCCTACGGTTATGGGTAGGCTGTTTGTTTTGTTATGTTTTTTAATAACACATTTAAAAGTTAATTTTCTGAGAAAAGGATACTTATGAAGATAGTTTTATCCTTACCTTACAAAGAGGAAAACTGAGGCAGAGATTCTATGGCTTGCCCCTCCCTGTACAGCACGTCTAGCCAACCTGGGTTGAGTCTGTCCTATATGACAGATAAAATGGATAATTCAGATGTTTAATCCCAATATTTAATGGCCATACCCTCCCTGCTTTACATCCTTCCTTGCCTGCCGCTGATACACTCCTACCTGGTAATGGGTCATCCTGACTGGGGGCAAGGACATGGTCCAGATCATTGTTCCTGTTTCAACTCAGTCTCTTTTTCTGACTATGAGGTCTGTATCCCAACAGCCTGTATTAGTCAAACCTTTAAAACTTTCTGCTAAAGCCAGAGGCCATCTGTCCACAAAAGCACCTTTTGAAGCTTCCAAGTCACTGGTCCCCTCACCTTTGTGGAGTAAAACAAAGCATGTTCTTTTACACTTGCTGGGAAGCGTGATAAAATTTGGTGCAGTCACTGAAGCACCGCAGTCACAATAGGGCATTTATTTCCTTGAGTGGCATCTCTACGGCTAATCACCACTGGCCTGAAGATTTGTCACCAGGAAAAAGATAATGTTGAACTGAACATGAGGCTATCAGTTTATCTTGCTTTCTGTCCTAAACAGGATCCTAGGCCTGTCTCTACTTTCTAATCCAGAAAATGAGTTCCTGAGGGCTGTATTTCGGTATTCTTTCCAAGATCTTCAAGACATCAGAATTTTTCTTCTTTTCTGCTATTTTTCTGCTTTGGCAATAGACTCTTAACCCATATGTTGCTTCCTTCTACTATGAAGTTATTAAAGGAAATCTCAGCAGAGCCTCCCTCACTCTTAATTGGATCCCTTCCACTTTCATTGGGAAGACAGAGTACTTCAGATGATAAGTAGCTGATTAGTTGATCTCAATGGAGTTTGAATGAACCATCTTTACTATCACCTTGCGCTGTATAAGCACAGATATCTCAGCAAGAGTAACGTCTGCTGCTCTGCATCCATCATGGATTGCACACTTTAAAGAATTATCCTGGTCTCACTTCATTTTTTTTTCTTTTTTTTTTTTTTTTAATTTTTTAATAGCCCTAGTAAAATACATGTGTTGAAGTGGGATTTTCCAGTTGCTGCCATTTGAAATGTAAACACAACCCTCCATCCAACTATAAATTGCAGCTCTGATCTTGTGGTCTACTCATGAAACTCCCTTGTGAATAAGAAATCACAGCACATCATAAATCCTATCCAATATTGAAACACATATAGGGACAACAAGAAGAGACTGGGTATCATATTGATACAAATAGTATCATATTTCTTATTTTACAGACAGCAAAAACAGGATACAGACAGTGAATGATTAATGCAAGATCAAATAATATATAAAAACCAGGAACAAAATCCAGACTCTCATTCCTATATCTGGGTTATGGCCACCAGAATATGCGTTTAGTATTTGTATCTTTTAGCGGGAAGATTATCAAGGCTGCAGAAGACCCCAAAAGCTCACAATCCGGGTCAGACACCAATTCTCATTTTCTTTGAAAATGTGCCTCTGCAGTCTTCCAGTGGCAGAAAACCACCAGTATGTGTATGACACTGGGTCTGAACCTGTTTAGCAGGGCACTCTATGGAACTAAGTTAATTAATCATACTGCAGTGCTGAGTAAATAGCTTGTTGTTGAACTTCTTTCTACATGTTTAATTCCAACAGAGAAAACATTTTCCATTGGACTAGGCCAGCAGGACCATTTCTTAATAGCAAGGGCTTTTAAAGAGGTTCCTGGATGGACCATTACTCAATTAAAGGGTCATCATTCACTTACTCAATTCTCTCTTCTTTCTCCTGCCATGAATTGTTTAATTTCCTGCCAAATACAGGTTAATTTTTATGTCTCTGATGTGTGATAGATGACTTCCAGATAAAAACAGTTTCAGAAAAGCTTGCTCACAATGCACAGTGTCCTACCTCATGAATAATTATTGGCCCCATACCGGTAGGCTCACATACGGCAGCCTGTAAAACTTCTTTTAAGTCTATTCTAGCAATGGCTTTACCAAAGATTTACTGAAGGATTGTTCTAGTTCTGTGCATGGATATCTCTAATTTATTGTTTACATAGATAGAGAAAAGGTCTGAAAACCCAATTTTTTTAGTAATTATAAGTGGAAGAAAAGGGTAGCTACAGTCTACAGGGAGTAATTTCCTTGTACTAAACAAAAACCCAAAATATTTATTTAATCATCATTCAGTAATATTACACAAAATGGGAATCAGAATAATAAGAAATTCAGGTAGATTCTTCTTGTTGGTGGTACCTCACTTTTTTTACCTGCTATAGCAGCTCTCCACACAAGTAAAGGAAGACAACTTCCTTAGGAGACATTTTTTAACAGCGGTCCAGTCCAGAAATGTTATGTACAATGGGATAGTTACAGAAGGGAGGCACAATTCTGGCAGGTGTCTAGTGAAATCCTTACCCAAAGTCTTTATTCAGAAAAAAAAAAAAAAAATATATATATATATATATAAACCCAACACAAAACAACCAGGAGTAATTCAAGCAGAAATTAGATGAGATCTAAGCAGGGTGAGCTTCCACATGTATTTAGACTGAGTGCAGAACTAAAGTTGTGTAGCCTTGGGCAAGGCATGATTGCAGCTTTCATTGAACTGACCACTGGAAACTCATTGTTAGGTTGATTTTCACAGCAGATGCTTGGCAGAAGCATTAAGGTGGGACAAAAAAAAAATGCCATAGTGCTGTTACTGTGTGTTACTTGTAAGAAGACACTGACACACTGAACCTGCAGTTTCGTTCCCATCAGTGGTCCTCTAACCTACAGGTGATGGATGGTGCTTTTGCCTCGCAGCAAAAGCCAAGCAGGCATCGCTTCTTACTGGGTGCCCCCACTGGTGTGGTGAGGAAGAAACCTGCCCACAGCTGTGTTCTGCGTCACTGCCCAGGCTGGGATGGGAGCCGAGGGCTGGTTTCGCACTAAAAGTCTGCATGAGACCTTTTGATAATTCCATAATGCAGCATTCAATTCAGATTAGGATTACTCAAAGAATTTGTTTTAGTTCAACTACTAGAAGAGAAGTGCAGGAGTAGCACAGAAAGAAATCACTATTTTTCATATTTTCCATGTGTACTAATATATTATTTTAGTTACAGAATCACAGAATCACAGAATAGTAGGGGTTGGAAGGGACCTCTGTGGGTCATCTAGTCCAACCCCCCTGCCGAAGCAGGGTCACCTACAGTAGGCTGCACAGGATCTTGTCCAGGCGGGTCTTGAATATCTCCAGAGAAGGAGACTCTACAACCTCCCTGGGCAGCCTGTTCCAGTGCTCTGTCACCCTCAGAGAGAAGAAGTTCCTCCTCATGTTCAGACGGAACTTCCTGTGCCTCAGTTTGTGCCCATTGCCCCTTGTCCTGTCACTGGGCACCACTGAAAAGAGCTTGGCCCCATCCTCCTGACACCCACCCTTCAGATATTTGTAGGCATTTATAAGGTCCCCTCTCAGCCTTCTCTTCTTCAGGCTGAACAAGCCCAGTTCCCTCAACCTCTCCTCGTAGTGGAGATGCTCCAGTCCCCTCACCATCCTTGTAGCCCTCCGCTGGACTCTCTCCAGTAGCTCTTCATCCTTCTTGAACTGGGGAGCCCAGAACTGGACACAGTACTCCAGATGAGGCCTCACCAGGGCAGTGTAGAGGGGAAGGAGAACCTCCCTTGTCCTGCTGGCCACACTCTTCTTGATGCACCCCAGGATCCCATTGGCTTTCTTGGCAGCCAGGGCACACTGCTGGCTCATGGTTAACCTGTCATCCACCAGGACACCCAGGTCCCTCTCCGCAGAGCTGCTCTCCAGCAGGTCCACCCCAAGCCTGTACTGGTGCATGAGGTTGTTCCTCCCCAGGTGCAGGACCCTGCACTTGCCCTTGTTGAACCTCATCAGGTTCCTCTCTGCCCAACTTTCCAGCCTATCCAGGTCACGCTGAATGGCAGCACAGCCTTCTGGTGTATCTACCACACCTCCCAGTTTGGTGTCATCAGCAAACTTGCTGAGGGTACATTCTAACTCTTCATCCAGGTCGTTGATGAAGAAGTTAAACAAGACTGGGCCACATTCTAACTCTTCATCCAGGTCGTTGATGAAGAAGTTAAACAAGACTAAATCCAGATAAACTTCCAAACTCAAATATTGTGCTTCAAAACCTTTAATTTCAGAAGTGGTGACATAAACCCCTTTGATCTCCTCATCTCCACCCCTTCCCCTGTTACCAAGCTGAAACAATTAGATCAATTCACTGGGAATTTGTGTTTAGTTTAAATTATTCTGAAACTACTTCTTTTTTGGCAAATAAACTTTTCTTCTATTCGCCATATTCCACGGCAGAGCTGTGGGATGGTAAACCAGACCAAATAGGTGCGCAATTTATTATGAAATGATGGATCAGCAAGACAAGAAATAACATAAGAGACCAACATATTGGCCTGGGTGTGCATAAACTGTAAAAGCAGTACCTGGTCATTGAAGTGCTGGAAATATTTAAATATTCTCCTGCAGCAACAGTCAACTTGGCCATGGCTGAGCTTGAGGACTTACGACATTGTGTTAAACTTAGCAAAGGTGGCTGCACGGTAACAACTTCGTGTACGTATCACATTGTCTGCATATAATAACAATGTGAGGAATTCTCATATAACAATGTGAGGAAATTAGTGCTATTTTTGACATAACATAGAAGTCTGTATCTTTTTATTAGGCCTCAAGTTGATGTCTATTTCTAAAAAATCTTCTTTTATACCAGAGGCACCTTGGTTACCGGTCAGAATGTTCAAATTCCCCTTTTATTTAAACACAGAGACCAGCCTTCAGTGGCTGAGAGTTACAGTGATAGCTGAAGAACTATTTCTGATCACAGCAAACAGGGAAAGTAATTCAGTTTGGCTAAAAGTATGAAATTCTGGACTAGTATTGCAAAAAAAAAGACTGCTGTTACTTGAAAGCAGATGCCCAAACCGTGTATGCTTTTATGGCAAACTCTGTCCCAACAGGAAATAACTTGCCACCCGTCCCTAAGAAGTTTTTGAGATTTGGTTCCCATCTATAAACTGAACCCTTCTGGACCTTGCAGCTAAGACAGCAGGGGTCCTTCCTCTCTGACTGCAGAAGATGAAGATAAAGTAATAAAAACAACAGTGAGTTCATATGGAATCACGTCTTTTCAAATTCCAGGCAGTTCTTTCAACCTCCGAAAGGGATGCAAGTTCAGAAAAGATTGTAGAATGAAAAAAATTCCTTTTTTCTTTTCAAAATAACCTAGAGGATTTATCTAGGGCCACAAAAAGTTGCATTAGTGGTGCTCTCCAGTTCTGCTAATGTTGACCTTTTATTTGTTTGAAGCTGAAGGGGTTGGCTGTGTTTCACCTGGCTGTGAAATAATTTAGCACTTAATGCTAGTTGCTTTCTAGTAGTGCTGATTCTGAATCTGGCAGTGCACCAAGGTATAGGGACAGGATAAGGAAACAAATGATAACCTGAAGCGACTCTGGACATAAAAAGCTATGTTCTGTATAATATGCTGTTGTTATTACTGATAATATTTATGGCTATCACAGTAACTGGAAATCCTAGTCCTAGACCATGATCATACTCCACTAAATACCACAGTTTCTACAATAAAAAAGTAAAAGACAGCTAACTTCTTTTCAGGGAGAATACATGTTATTTCATTCCTGAGGAAGTATTTTATTTCTGTTAATAAATTCTACTGGTAATATAAACCAATAGCATCTTAATTGAGGATGGATGGACTGCTGTGCCTTGTTCCGTTGACAAGAACCCTGGGGAATCCAATTCCATGTCAATGCAATTACACCCTAAGCCCTAGCTGGTTTGTCTGTGTTCCTGCTACCTGCGAGATTTCAGCTTTACAGATCAGGAAACTGAAATGTAGAAAGGAATTGTTTGTCCAAGATCACAGGGAAGGTTTTGGCAGAAATGGGAATATAAACTGTGGATGGCAAGTCACACAACCTATTCTAAAGAACTGACCAAAGTGTATTTTCATTCTCCAGCTTCCTCTAATGCATTTGGCAGTTACAGGACAAATTCAAGATACAATGCCGTTTTTATTTAAGTTCTTTGCTTTCTTTTTTGGAATTAAAAAAAAGACAACTTTGTTTAGATGGAATTGTTATAGAAAATACTTCGGATTTCTTTTGTTCAAAAGGGAAAGAGGAATCAAAACAATTCTGTTTAATCACTGCTGTAATTTTGCTTGCTTAGTGCAGAAAAACAGTTTCTCAAGTTGATAGGGAAGGAATTTACAAACCTAATTGTTGTACTTGTAATAAAAAATGCATCACTTAACAATTACACACAAAGAAAAGTGGAACTAAAAATATATTACTTAACAACTAAACAGAAAGAAAAGTTATGAATTCTTAAAATTGTGAAAAATCTTGGAACGTAATGGAAAGTAAGGTGTTGTTCCTAGATTCCAGTAATGCTGTTCCTCCTTTTCCATGCTAATGAACACTGAAAGAAAAGTATGTCATCAAAGTGTAATCAAAGATAGCTTGTTTTGTGAATCATTGGAAGGGACAGAAACAGAACTTGGATTTTTTTCAACCTCATACTAATACTTCAGCAAGATACTGAAGTGCAAAAAAAAGTGAAAGGGCGCACTGAAGCACACAAAGCTAACACCTTCTCAGAAATTTTACAAATGCAAATATACACCTCTTATTTCATTATATCAATATAAGCTCAATACATCAGCACAGAAGTAAGAGACAGTTTGTAAACTGAAATAGACTGTCCCAAAGTAACACAGCAGGATATGAAATACAAATTACATAATGTATTTATGCCACCTGAATAATGTTTTATGCTCCATTGGTAGGGAATGATCGAATGAACAGAGAATGTAAAAAATACAGTGGCTAATGAGAATCCTCATTAGCTGCAAACTGAAGTAGACTCGTGAAGGAAATCAATACCATCTCAGCATCAGGATAATGACAGTGAACCTTCATCTGCAAATCCTCATTCATGGCAACTGAGGTTTCTAATGCAGCTGGTCCCTATTCAAGTAAAAGGGACAAACATCACAGTAAAGATTTATAGAGCAAGATCCACAATGAAGCTTTCATTCTGGTTTTGCCCAGAATGAAGAATATTGAAACTCAAGTAGTCATTAAAGCAAACTGAGCAGGTTATACCATGAGGACAGCTCATTTTCCTTTTTAAATAGAAAGAATGAGGTATGAAAAGGACCAGAATAGTTAAGGAACAAGACTGATCAATCAGTTGATATGATCTTGCATGAACAGATCTAAATGAGAAGCAGTAACATGAAAAGATGAAGAAATTTTCATGGAGGCATCTTGCTCTCCAAGTACGTACAAATGGTATTTCTGAAGACAGACAACCGTAAAATTGTCAAGGATAAAAAATACCTAAGTATTTCACAAAAACACTTCACATTGAAGCTAAAGGAGTCCAATGTATAACAGATCTCTATATGTGTGAAGTATATCTATAACGAATTAAATTCTTTATTGTAGATCCTGGGGTAGGTGGGGAGGGGAATAGTAGGCTTCATGTTTCACCTTGAGGGTTGTACAAGTTGAGGTGGTATTTATGAAGATTTCATCGTAATTTTTGGGATGTGATAACTCTAAAATAAAAGCAAGTTCCTTTTAAGAATGAGAGAAGAAAAGTTTACTTTTTTGGTTAATACATAGCAAAAACAGAGTATTCCTCCTCTCTACTTCACAAAGTTAGCATTTGATACATGACTGCCTCTCTTATTTCGTTCAGGAATAAAGCAAACAACACATCTATCTTTTCTAGAAGTTGGAACTCCATTATTAGTCACCTCAGAAATATATACCTGGAGAACAAACTGATCTGAATTTACAAGATTATTTTAATTTTTTGGTCCTTCACAAGAATAAAGTATTTTGGAAAAGGATAGCCATACCTAATATTTTCTCTCTCCATCTGCTACAGAAGTTTAAAATGTGTGGGAGGGAATACACCAAACTTGTGGTATTGTATTTGATACAGTGAATTTTGTATTCCCATCTCCTTCAGTTTCCATGTTCAAGAAACAGCCACAGACTAGAAGAAAAGACTTGTGATAGAAATTTATGCTAATTCTAATTGTGCTGCTTTGATGCATAGAGACTTCTTCTCTAGAAGTTGTATTAAATTCTAAGTCTTTGTATGGAATTCTACAAAACAGTTAACATCTATTTTGACTTATCACTGACCCACCATGAGTAAGAATTAGAATTACGGAATTAGAAGTAAAATAACCTAACATCTGTTTGAAATGCCTCGTAGTTCAGAGACCAGTGCTTGTCCTGTACTATATTTTTACTCTGGATTGGTTGGTTTTACTCTGGTCTATTGGTTGTATTAGTCCCTATTTCTTCTTGATCACGCTGTGTCTTTTAAATACGAGAAAACAGAGCAGATTGGAAAACCAGACCATGCTATTATGAAACTTAATGCTTTTCTCATCATGCGTAGCTAAAAGATGGCCCAACAATAGTGACCTCCATTTTATTTTAAATAAATTTTTTATTAACTATCTTTGATTTCAAAGCTGGGTTCATTATAATCATTATGTTGGCTTAATAATAATGAATTGATTACTTCTTGTTCACCTTATTTCTCGTAGGCCATTTCTGAAGGGAAACACAGATATGCCATAGAATCATAGAATGCTTTTGGTCGCAAGGGACCTTTGAAGCCCATCTAGTCAACCCCCCCCCAAGTAAGCAGGAACATCTTCAGCTGGATCAGGTTGCTCAGAGTCCTGACCAATCTGGTCTTGAATGTTTCTACGGATGGGGCCTCCCCTACCTCTCTGGGCAACCTGTTCCAGTGTTTCACCACCCTCATTGTAAAAAATTTCTTCCATATATCCAGTCAAAATCTACTCTGCCTCAGTTTAAAACCATTAGTTCTTGTCCTGTCACAAAAGGCCTTGCTAAAAATATTGTCCCCATCTTTCCTGTAGGCTTCCTTTAAGTACTGAAAGGCTGCTATAAGGTCTCCCTGGAGCCTTCTCTTCTCCAGGCTGAACAGCCCTGACTCTCTCAGCCTTTCCTCACAGGAGAGGTGCTCCATCCCTCTGATCATTTTTAGGTCATTAGGAGCTTTATTGTATCTGACACCTCTATTTGAAATAAATCAGATTTTAGTTCTATAATTTTTCATTTCACTTAGGAGATTCACAAGGTCATATTTCCAATATTTAGGATAGACACTATCTTCCTACTACCTTACACTAAGAACTTTTCATTTATGGAGCTGTTACAAGTAGGAAGAAAACAAGAGAGTCCGTGACATGTCAGACCAAAGCCACACATAGATTATTATGCTAGTTGCAATAGTAGGCAACAGTGGACGCTTAGGGAGTGAGAATAAGAAACTGGGCACCCTTAATACTAATATTCAGTATTGTGACACCTAAATTTGAGTCCATGTAGAAGATTCAATGATAGATATCTTTCTTTTACAAGGAAAGGATATGAAGAACAGTCAGAAAATCTTTCTAAAATAGCAATCAGGGAAGCAAAAGCTGAAGAGAAGTAGGTCCTGGTGAAAAACGATATTTGAGGCAGAACCTAATCTGACATTTCCATTCATTGAAGATTCAAATCCCTATCAGCTTTTCTGAAAGATGCCTACCATGCTTATGTCAAAATCCAAGTGTAGGACATGGATGTCTCTTTCCCTTCCAATGAATCACAGAATGGTTGAGGTTAGAAGGGGCCTCTGGAGGTCATCTTGTCTCAATGCCAGACAACATCTCCAGTATCCAGAGACTGTTCTCTGGTCATGACCATAACATGAGAATGCTGCATCCCATTTCTCCCACTGCCTACTGGACACTCAGAGCTGCAGTTCTCACTCCCTGGGAGAGGACTTCTATCACTAGCTCAGAGGTGTTTGGCACTGGAGATGGAATAATCTGTTTTGAATAGGACAGCTACAATCCCTAGGCAAACAGGGAGAAAAGAAAGAAGTGAGAAGGAAGGGACAATCAAACTGTTTGCAAATGTGATCCAGATTCTTAAACTCCACGACTGCAGAACTGCCTTTGGACAGGCAATTTCCATGTTGCAGTTCACACTCCATAAGCTACCTGTGCATTTTAGACACCAATCACCCATTCTAACTATGTACAAAACCCTCAGGGCACAGCCTCGAAGTCCTGTATACTCATCCTACATTAACCACTGAGCTATGGAGACACTTGACAATGTGCTCTTTTTTCACCCTTCCTTGCCAAATATATAAAACCCCTATATAAGACAGTAAATACTCAACAAGGTGCAAAAATTTAAGCTATTCTCCCATTTGTTTTCAGTGGGAATAAAGCACTTAATTTGTTACGATACCCGAAAAGACAGTGAAGTTCTTATCTATATTACTTAAATATGTACATTTATACCATAAGATACCTGACTTCCTTTGAGAATCTACTTTCCTGCTTTTCGCAAGATCAAGGTCTTTGAGAATGTCAGAAGAACAGATACAAAATCACATGCCTTGCTAAAATAAATATTATACTACATTATATTATACTATACTAATTCATCATAAACTGCCAGAAAAGTGACAGTTTCAGACTGCAGAAACAATATCTTTGTCCTCTAATTTTTTAAACTGAAGGACACCTTGATACACGACCGGAAGCTGGAAGAAAGACAGTTAATGCAACTTCCGGATTAGCTTTGTATGGGATGGAAATGTTCTGGCAAAAATAACAGTGTCTGTTATTGTAACCTAATAGGAAATTTCTCATTTTGAATACTTTTGGCAACACTTGTAATTTCTGACAGGAAAATGTTTGGTAGATATCTTTGCATCCCATCAGAATATTTGTCAGTGTGAAGTCAAGAGAGTGATTATTTTTGACTGAGTTATGCAGGACTGTATAAAGAAAGACACAAACGTTACTTAGATGGTCTGAGGGTTCCTCCATTTATAGATGCTTTGTAGGAGGAGAAATAGAATGCTTGCTTGTATGTTGAGAGGAATCGTTTGGAAAATTTACTTACTAACTTCATGAAATGAACAATCTAGTGCTAAGGTCAGTCCTACATAAAGACACTAAGAGGTGTCCTTTAGTTGGGTTCTGGTTTTCCAGAATGACTCACACTGGCCATGAGAATTTATCTCGCTATGCTACCTTTCATTGGCTAAATCAAATTACTTAAATAATAGTATTGGTGGAAATTTGCAGGATTGTTTAACTCACTGATATTACAGATTTTTTCTTCTATGCCACCTAGGTAAGAACTACTGCCTGTGATCTACTAATCACCCTTTCTTGAATTTGCTTGAGGGTAGGGGCTGGATGCTTGCCCAAATAGTGCTGTTACATTTGCAAAAAGTTAGTTTCTTTGACTACAAAGATGCTTTTTTTGTAACATCGTCTGTTGCGCTTTGGATACTTGTACCATCTCTACACCAATCAAAGGATAAACAAAGAAATGAAGAGAAATATCAGATAAAGTTGGTTATCAATTTTGGGTCAAGGTTTTAATGAGAAAATTGAAGTCTGAATTAATTGAAATATTGTGAATTATTGATGAACTTGATTAGTTAAAAATCATCTTTTAATTTCCTCTCAGAAATTGAATTCTGACTTTTTAACCCAACATTGCTATGTCTTTATCTTTACATATTTTTGTCTCAGTTTTTGTCTGAGTTAAAATGAACACGTAAAATGAATTTTTCAAATGACTTAAAAATGTTTATTTAAAGCTTAATATTCTGCTTAAATAGGTTAATAAAAAATTTAGAAAAACCCACAACCCTGACTAGTGAATTAAATTAACATTATAAAAATCTGTTACCAACGCAGTTCCAGCTGCTATTCAGTAATAAGTGCATTTTTAACTATTGCTTAGTTATGACAAAAAAAAGTTTCCAAATGAAACTTCTTATTTGCAGAAAAGAAGAAAAGTCTGAAAGATCAAGGTACTATTTTCTTAATTTAGACATGTTAAAGTATGTAAAGATTAAATGATTTGACAGAAACCTTACAAGGAAAGTGATTGTGACTTTAAGTAGAAAAAAATCCCTGTCTTAGATTTTCGCTTTAATAGATATAATTTAAAATGTCAAATTCAAGAAAGTATGTATGCATAATACAAATCCACTAAAGCATGTACATGCTCAAGTTCAGTCCTAATGTTGGTAAAATTTATTCTCAAATTTTAAATTAGATTATATTTATTCAATAAATTCTGTAAATCACTTTATTAATCGCACTGCTTCCTGGAATGGGTAGATCTCACAATTCAGAGTATGGGCATGAAATACATGAAGTTCGGTTTTTACCTAGTGACTTGTTTGCATCTGTTGTGCTTTCTTCTACCTCAGCAGTATTCCTACTGATTTTGACCACTTTATCCATGAGGAAGATCAAAACAAAGGTCTGTAATTTCACTGTCTGTTCACTCTGGAGATATGTGTGAGAATATCTATTTCTATTGTCTGCATCTCAGCTTTCCCATGAGATGTTACAGACTCAGTAGAGATCTAGAAGTCACAGCCATGCTCTCTAATGTGTTCTCAAACCCAGAAAGCTGGTTTTGGTGTAATGATTATAGGAAGACATATCCACCTTCTGTTCCTGCATGAAGTCTCTTTCTAGCCAGCAAGGGTTAGGTGGGCATACACTGAGCAACCTCTAGAAGTGGGCCAGGGTGCTGGGCTTTGTGTGAGAGATGAGATCCATCCCTTTCCTTACCATAGAAATCTCCACTTATGACCAACCTGGAGCCATTTTTGGTGACAAAAAATAAAATTTACGTCCAGCATCAAATCAATAACACAGCAACAAAGGTTTATGAAGACATGGGTAGGAGATACAGTGGGTAGGGGGCAGAAGAAAATCAAGAGAGCTAAGAATGATTTGTCTAATTATCCTAATCAAATCCAAAAGCTCTTTCTTTCCCTCTTTGTGTCTATCTGGCGTATTGTTGACATTTGATTTACTCCCATGGCCAGTGACATGTTCTCTTGCTTATTCTGCACGCTCAGGTTGCTGTCACTGGAAACACGCTTTTCTTGGCAAAGTGTGCTAGTTTTTATGTTCAATCCTTTTCTTAAATCTCCCTGGGGTTCCGTCTAGATTAAAATCCTCCTTCCTCCCACCAAACTTATTGATCCTTAATTTATTTAGGAGGCAGTTTCAGCACTCCTTCTTCCAGGTATTGACTGCCCTTACTGCTTTGGAAATTATAATGGCCCTTCAAAAAAATAGGTGCTATCTCTTGCACTTGACTAGACATTAGAAAAATATTAACATCTCTCCCCCACTTGGACAGACAATGAGTAAATCTCTTTGTGAAGCTTTTTCTATACACTGATACTTGTATTTCATGTTAATGTGTCGACTCCTAATCATATATAAATGGAATTGATGCTTGTAGCTCATTAGTGGGGGCTGGATGAGACAGAAGTGAAAGTAAAGAGACAGAAGTAGATCTTAGTAAAGTGACTGAAGTGTTTTCTTAAGGAAAAAACCAAACCAGGTCTCTCCGTTCTTTACATCAGGACCTGTACAGAGCCTATGTACAATTACAACATTAACTCTCTGAGGTATCTTCTCACCAAACTCTACCTCCTGAAGTTAGAAGGCACAAGTTTATCACTCTAAAAAAGAGTTCATGAGTTAAATGTAACACCTGTAGGCTTTGCATGTCCTGTCAGAGATCATAATGACATCTTGCCATGGCTATGAAAGACTCTTTCTCCTGCATTACCTGGCAAAATGCTTGTCACCCATTTAATAGCACTTCTAAACCCAGAAATACTCCTTAAAACAACCTCAAAGAATGCTCAGAAAAATTCTGTTGCATCACAGTTGACAGCAGCTGACTGTCTAGCTTTATTACCTTAGCAATATTTAAGGAAGAGGAAATGCGTGTTTTATCAACTGTTGATAGAGGAAAATTCACACTGGAAAAATAACAGCTCTGCAGAATGGTCTGCCCCCATTCTTATATGCCCCTTGTTCCACATTAGTGTCTGAGATCTCGTAATGATGCTAATGAACTAAACCTCCCATTATGTCAGTGATACAGGAAAGCGTCCATGTTCCCTGGCTTTACGGATGAAGAAATGGTTGAGGAACAGAGAAACCAGATGCACCCCTACCCCATGGCACAGAGCAAGGATTTGTGTGTCCCTGAGCAGTAACACAGTGTCTTGGTCATCTCTCCTCTTCTGGCTTCTCTGTGTTTACACACATGGCTGGGAGAACAGACACCCTGAACATTTAAAAATTAATCATCAGGATATTTCCTTGGTGTTTTCACTTTCCTGTAAATGAAAGACTCTCTGTCTCTCTCTCTCTGTGACAAAATCTGCTGGGTAATTACATTTGCTGCAAAAAATGTTTGTTCTCAGCTATTGTTCCATGTGTTTATTAAAATAAATCAGGGCTAATGCAGTCGCTTCTCAGAGTGAATTCACCTCCTGGCAAAGGATTTAATTTCTAGCCTAGACTATCGCTAAACAAGAATGTGGACTTCAATGCATAAAAGTAATATGGATGGACTCTGACAGTAAAACTAATTATTAAGGTAGTAAGTATCATGCCCCATTACTTTTAACGGATTGATTAATAACAATTATTGCAGCATTTTTGTAAAAATTTTGGAAAGTAATAAATGTGCTAATATTTGGCTTGCAGAAGTAAAGCATTCATTTCCATTTGTTACTGTTTCCTGATCAAGTACTTGGCAGAAACAACTGTCCTCCTTTAACCCACATATCCTTTGACTGGAATGCAGTGATTAGCTAGATTAGACCATCATTTTCTTGAATCTGCCATCTTGTCACTGTCCCTGCATGAAAGGAAAAGGGAGCCTGCATGCTTAAGTGGTATAAAACTGGAAGGGTAAAGTCTCCAAACTTCTGTGCTACTGAGTCCAACGATGTTCCTCCTACATACTGCCCAAAACTGCTCTCTAGGAGGAAGAAGCTGAATTATTTGTTGTGTGTATGGTGCCACCTTCTCCTCTACGTACATCTGCAGAAATGTCTTATCTTCCAGCAGAAGGAAAACTGGACATAAACAAGAAAACTTGTTCTTTTTTTTTCCATG
Organism: Opisthocomus hoazin; assembly: GCF_030867145.1. Classification (NCBI taxonomy): domain Eukaryota; kingdom Metazoa; phylum Chordata; class Aves; order Opisthocomiformes; family Opisthocomidae; genus Opisthocomus; species Opisthocomus hoazin. Next base: position 5,373,136 of record NC_134418.1, on the reverse strand, counting down.
TCTTTGTGTGTATTCATTGCAGATATAGGCCAATACCTAAAATATCTATTGTTGCTGATTTCAGATCACCCATGTTTGATTCAGCTGCCTCATTAAAAATGGTTATGAATATTGACCCACCTCAATGACTGAGAAAGTTAAGGTTTATAGATATATTCTTAATTTGCTAAGCCGAACATGAAAGCAGCAGACAGAAATTTCACACAACTGTGCAAGAAATGCACAAGAAAATACCAGTCCTGCAGCTTCTGGTCAATCTAGTTCAACTTCCCAATTAGCAACCAATATTACATACACAGAAAAAAGACAACAACAAAGAAACAAAATCCCTGTAGTCTGATATTTTGCCAGCATATAAGAAAAGGTACCTAATCCAAGGAGCTTTAAGTCATGTTCAGCACCATTTTGAGGTGCAGCAGGAGCAGGATTAAAAAATAGATGAGGAAGGGTATTGACAGCGGTTTTCAGCCCTGGCATCAGAGCCTTTCAAACAATACTAAGGTTTTCACCATTGCGATTTAACAGCAATGGGTTGTACCTTTTTCAAGAGAATAAGGATGCTGAGCTCTTGCTTGGTCTGGAGAAGTAGTACCTTGCTCCCCACTCCAACCCCCAGCCCTCAAGTTGTCTGGGCTGGGAGATGTGCTGCCAGCAAAACTGTGACTAGCATATCTCCAAGGATGATAAAATATCCTCACACTTCCACTAAACGATGTTCTGGGAGCCAAGATGATAAAAGAATAGTAGTGAGCAAACCCCAAATGCTCCAGATGTGATCTGTTGGTTAAGAAAGCAAAAAGTCATAACCTTGAAAGAAAAGAGTGAGCGCAAGTAGAAGGAGCAACCTGCAAGCTTCTACCATGCTCAGACCCAGGCAGGAACAGTCACCTGTGAATATCCCCAGCGATGGTATCACAAACGGAATAGAGTGTCTGAAGGTATGACAGACCAGGGCCCAGGGCCTGCAGAACAATACAGAAATCTCACTATGGAATGATTAGTCACAGTTTGAGCCCCAGGACATGTAAGTATAAGATAAGAGGAGCGACAAGAGAGGGAAGTGCGAGTTGTGCAAACTCCAGAAGTGATTACACATGGGAAGAGAATGAGCAAGGGAGATGCTGCAGGGGCTTACGCAAACTGATAGCAAAGGAACAAAGCAGCCTCTGGTAGCCTCTGTTCCCAAATTCCTTACTTCTAGCGTCAAAAAAACATTTCAACAATAATAGGGTGAGGACCCAGCACATGTGACAAAATTTGGGAGTGTAATGAAGTAAATTATTTTAAGGTAAAACTTTCAGGAATTTTCTGTTCTGTAGAAATGCAGCTTTAAGACACTTACAAGGCAGAGAACTCAAAATAGGACTTGTTAGCTGTACCTTTAAGCTTATAGCTCCAGGCTACTATTTTGCCCTTGAACATCTCATTTAATCCCAGATATTAAAGCTGATTGGGCTTTCTCACTGGAATTAGAAGCTTGTGTAACTTTGGAGATATAGGCCTTTGTTTTTTAACTAAATTGGAGAATAAAGGTGATATCGTATGTCACATAAATTCTAAGGACAGCTACAATAAACGCTATAAATAAAACCATGTAGTACTACAATGGATTGAAGTAAGAACTGTGAAAAATGTATTTTACAAACTCTCCGTTGTATTTCCAGCAGAAGCAGACATTATTCTTCATACTCCAGGTAAGAGACTGAATTTCAAAAATAAAAACACAGTATGCAGTACCACGCTGAGCCAAGAGCCCATCTGGACTGCAGTGTGCAGAAGTGACTTAAGAAGAACATACAGTACAGTCGATGATAAAATGTTTGTTGTTACCTCCCTGGAAGTTGTATAAAATCAATATACCCATCAGTACTGGGCCCACTGGTTCTAACAGTCTCAGCCTTGCTGCAGGCTTTGATTTCTTATGTTCAGTCTGCATCCTGAGTAGGGAGAGAAGTGCTGTGCTTGTGTCAGTGCCTCTGTGTGTGTGCATGCGAGTGAGAGAGAGAAGTGCAGTGAGCTGGAAACCAATTAAACGGTAGTGTTAGATAGGTGACGAAAAGGGCTCTGAAAAAGCAGGATGGTGCCAGAAGCTAGAGTTAATATAGCACTTGGCATACAGTGAATAATAATAACATTAAAAATGTTCTGAACTAATTTATTTGCAGGGAAAATTGAAGTAAAAAAAGCACAGTTCAAACAAAATGTCAAGTTCAGGCAACAAACCTAGAGGAAAAGATGAAGGAATGTCACATCTGATGCTTAAAAAATGCCCAAGAGTATAAAAGAGCAGTTAACAGTGAAAGGCTTGTGGGCTACCAAATACTGACTGTGAAACCTCCATTAAAAATAACCCCAAAATGTTAAGTGCTTGTGAGAAAGACTCTCATTAGTTTTGGTAGGGGGACTATGAGTCACTACAGCCACTTTGCCAGTTCTCTTGAATTTATTATCACTGTCCTCAAAGGATACCGATCCTCAAAAGATACTGATCCTTAAAGATACTGATCTTCAAAAGCTGGTGTGACTTTTGGGCAACTGCAGATGGAAATGTGGTGCGATTTACCTAGACTTTCAGCTAACCCCACCGTGCTCTTTTGGCTGCTGCACCTTCGTTTCACTTCCCCTCATTCAGGCAGAGGAGAGCTGCAGTTCTTGCTGCCTCCTAGACAGCGATGTGGAAGGCAACAGAGACAGTAGGAGAGAGTTTCAGCTAGAAAGTCAAATGGCCGTGCTCCGTCTGCCTAAGGCAACAAGTTGAACTGTTGAACCTGGAAGCCTGATCATCGGTGTAGATATGTCAATGGAGACATCAATGCAGACGTGGATGGACAGTCACTTCCAGAGGCTGACTGAGGTTATCGGAAAACCAATTCATCTTGCTTTTCATATTCCCTCTCTGTCTTTATGCACCCTCTACTCTCTTAGTTTGCTCTAATCTTCTCCCCTTCCCCGGTTGTAGCCCAGTCTAACTTTGACACAAACATTCACAGTACCATTCTCAGAGAGCATCTTTGCCTCCCAGACTACCACACCCAGCTATGTAGCTGGGTCAGGCATGCTCACCAGTTAATTTTCTAAAGGATAAATAAAACAAGGCGCTTGCTATCACCCCAGTCTTACAGGATGAGGAGAAGGGAGGATGAAAGCTTTCCTCAGCGTGTTCAGCCCTCACACTTACCCGTGGCTGTTGAAAACAGTCAGGATGCTCAAGGGAAGTGTTCAGAAACAGCTTCCAGCCCTGAGCTGCCTCTGGCAGGAAGATGAATAAAAAACTGAACCAGCACGGTATCCCTAAACAAGACAATTTCAGGTCCTTTGGAAAAAAAAAAAAGATATAAAGCTAAACATCCCCTTAAACACAAGTACAGACACACAGCCACACTCCCATTCTTGGGCAGTACATAAAGAGCTGTGTACACTAGGGAGCAGAAATAATCTTCCCTGGGAATTAAAATTCCCTGCACTGAATATTTCAACCATTAGAACAATTATTTGGAAGCAAAACCACACATACGCACATGTACACACTAAAAACAAGGCAAGAAGATCTTTGTATAGGGAGTAAATGGAGCTGTAACTAAAGCAGTTGGAGACTGTTGTTTTTATATAGCCAGACTAATTAGCACTGTTTTGAATGTTTGAATAAAGAGCATTTAGGAAAAGATAAGTCAGCATCCTTAATTAGCATTCCACATTGAGTAGCAAAGACATTTGCAGTAGGTTGACACTGGTCATTTTGAAAGATGAGAAGAGGATAAAAACTGATTGCTTTCTATCTCCAGTTTTACCCCCTGCAATCTCATTATTTTCCACAGGATTGCACTGTCAAAGAAATAGAGTTAAACACTGAATTAAGCTGAAAGATATTGACAAGATCAGGTGAAATCGTACACAATATTGAAGCTTCCCCTGCTTCAGTTTCTTTCATAAACATCAACAAATGTTTGAGGCTTTTTAGAAGCTTGCTTTCTTTCTCTTTTTGACAAGTGTGTTATAGCTTCTGTGTTCCCAGACCTGACAGTATCAGTGCCTGATGCTGGTTTGAAGTCAAAGCTCCACTGATTTTTATTGGTTCTGTTCTAATATTGATAACCTGTTACCTGCTGTGCAAGGTAAATCAGCATCACTGGAACAAACCAGAAAAAAAATTAAATCCCTCAAACCTAGAGAATTTAAAATGAGAACCTGGCCTGTATTTTTCCTAGTATTATTGAAATGAGAATTAGTTGTCCAAGTTTAAATTTGGAACACTTGCAATCAATAAAGGTGCTTCAGATTTGTGCCCGCATGAGAGCAGCATTGCTTTATTCAACGCTCTGACCAAATGCACAGGCTTAAAGAACTGCCATTTTCATAGGTTTTTTGACATGGTTTCACTGGACAAGTTTCGGCATAAGACTGAACAGAAGCAATTAAAAGTGGCATTGGCATGTTATAACTGTAAAACACCTTTGGAGGTTCTTGTCTTTGCTGGATATTTTAGTAATAATGTTTCCATTGGAATATCCATTTAGGTAGCCTAAAAGGACAAATCTTTCAAAGCATAAACGATCCCATTTCATTCCCACAGGTCTGCAAGCTGAATAGCTAAATGTCATGTTCCTTTGAATCTCTCAGCCTTAATGGACAAATATAGGAAGACAGAAAAACTTTCCTTCCAACTCTAATAGAGATCCAGTTGGTAGCTCACCATTCAGCAGTAACTATTCCATTCAGCACCTCTCAGCAGGAACGATGGGACACAATAAGATTTCACGAAATTTATTATAATGGTAGAATAATTGGAATAAGTCTACCAGAACACCTGAAGGGACTGATGGAGTATAAATACTTTTTCCATTAGGAAGTAGATATGAGTCAAGCTCACCTGCCAGCCAAAAAGCTCTCACATCTGCCTAAGATTTAGCTGCACTTGGTATCTCCTGTTTGATTTTTCTGACAGAGTTATTTCTCCTCTGACGACATACAGGCTTTTCTTTTGTTTTCTTTCTTTTCTTTTCTTTTCTTTTCTTTTCTTTTCTTTTCTTTTCTTTTCTTTTCTTTTCTTTTCTTTTCTTTTCTTTTCTTTTCTTTTCTTTTCTTTTCTTTTCTTTTCTTTTCTTTTCTTTTCTTTTCTTTTCTTTTCTTTTCTTTTCCTTTCCTTTCCTTTCCTTTCTTTTCTTTTCTTTTCTTTTCTTTTCTTTTCTTTTCTTTTCTTTTCTTTTCTTTTCTTTTCTTTTCTTTTCTTTTCTTTTCTTTTCTTTTCTTTTCTTTTCTTTTCTTTTCCTTTCCTTTCCTTTCCTTTCCTTTCCTTTCCTTTCCTTTCCTTTCCTTTCCTTTCCTTTCCTTTCCTTTCCTTTCCTTTCCTTTCCTTTCCTTTCCTTTCCTTTCCTTTCCTTTCCTTTCCTTTCCTTTCCTTTCCTTTCCTTTTTCCTTTCCTTTCCTTTTTCCTTTCCTTTCCTTTTTCCTTTCCTTTCCTTTCCTTTCCTTTCCTTTCCTTTCCTTTCCTTTCCTTTCCTTTCCTTTCCTTTCCTTTCCTTTCCTTTCCTTTCCTTTCCTTTCCTTTCCTTTCCTTTCCTTTCCTTTCCTTTCCTTTCCTTTTTTATTTTAAATGAGTATGTAGGTTATTATTTATGCATGGTAGGGAATAATGCAGTCACCTTTCTGTGGAAAGAAAAGCACAATTCCTGCAATTTGGCTGGTCATTATTTCAATATGGTTCATATAGACTTCTATAACAGGTTGCCAAATTGCTGTTCCTTCATCAGCCACATTTTGCATGAAGAGTAACACAGGAAAATAATTCAGTGTGGCTTCTCTTTAGCTGTAAAACATTTTCAAGCCAGTCTTCCCTTCCTCTGTCTTACACATAAATAACTAATTTAATAAAATACCATGGAGCACAACAGAATAGAATGGGAGAGAACTAATTTTGAAAATAAGTTCCTGTTGAGAAATTTTCAATGCTAAGACACTGTAAAGATCCAATGCACAAAAGCTGTTTAAAATCTCTGGACAATTAAATACTAACCTCAAGGTCTCAGGAACTCAATGGTGACTGAAAACTTCTCCTTAGTAACAAAACAAAACAAAACCAACCAAACCAAAACAAAATGGAAAAGGAGAGCTGTTGCAGTCTGTTGTCGAAACACCAGTGAATGAAAATGGAGATGACTGCTTGGAATAATTCTTAAATCTTCTCTAGGTCCCTGCACTCCAGGAGACTTCCCTATCCCGCAGGAAAAACGGAGTTACGAATTCCCAAATGTATCACTGTATCCCAGATACATCAGAATATATTTTGGTGAATTGTCATAATTTTCCCAGGCATCTCAGATCATGCCAACATTATTTATATCCTAGCAATCTGTCTGCTGTACTGATGATGTGACAAGATACAGGTCCTTGGATATAGGGCTGGAACCCCTGCGAAACAATTTCTTTAATGACATCTCCCCATTAAGAACTTAATTTGAGATCTGTCTGTTATAAAATTATTAATCCATGTAATGTTCTCTGTTCATTCTATGTATGGAAAGTTTCTTTTATTCAAATGTCAGACAGTCATACATGAAATGCTTTAGAGAAAACCAAAGTTTCTCTACCACAAACAGACCTATTCAGCTAGACATGAAATTCTGTCAAATAAAACATGTTCTTGTTTAACAAAAACTGCTTTCTTTGAATCTATGCTGACATTAATCTCATTGTTTTTTTCTTCTAGCCTTTGCTGCTGGAGTCTGCTTCCATATTTTACTAGTTATGTTACTTTATCTAGAATAAATCAGCTGATTGATGCCACATATTTCCCCATATAATTTGTTTAGCCGTTTTCAATATTCAAATTAGTAATGTTCCAAACTCTGGAATCCAAACTCGGTTACTAAAAACCAGCCATGATTCAGAAGGGTCCCTTGACTAACTCCTGTAATGTATATGATATGTTATCTTGGTTTGTTAATTTATTAGGGTTCACAAGTTTCTATTCCATCTACAAGACCAAAGAAATCTCAACCGTCTTTTGCAGCAGGGATAAACAGCTTACATCTGACACATGGCAAGGGAATAGCAGCTTATTTTTCTTCCTCACACTACTAAGGGTGGTGTCAATATATGCCGCCGTCATTAATGAGCAGCTATCCACTCTATCTATGTGAGCAGCAACATCTTTTTTCCCAGTTACACTTCTGAAGTTATGCCTGGACAAGTAGCCTACCTCTCCCCAAACGGAGCAACAGCCTGTCTCTGCACTTGCCATCATCATTTGCAGTCCATTTGCATTTGATATAAGCTGCTGTCTCACCTTCTGCATCAGCAGTTGTCTCCTCTTTACTTTCTAAAAAAGCCCAAGAAGTCTTCCCCTTCCTATTATCCCCAGACTTGGGGGAAGGCAAACCTCTTTTAAGATGTCCTGTTTCATAGTTGTTTTAATGCTAATGCCTGTTGTAGTTCACTGCTTCCTTTGATTTAATTTGTAGCATTCCCACATTTTATTGTTGGCCACAAATTCTTTGCACAGAACAAACCTGACCAGGCAATAATCATGGGTTAGTTGCAGAGTCGCTGTATTTTAATTTAGTGATTAACTTTTTACTGAGAATGTAAAAATTATCCCTTGCTACAGGACTTTGCTGTATTTCTGATGTTTTGAGAATTAAGTGGGTTTTGTTGCAAAGTCTAATTAATATTCCTCAGCTAAAATTGCTCAGTGTAACACATTTTTTGATGTAGTTTGGGTCATCCTTTAGAGAGATTAGGTAGCCTATAATAAATTCCTGCCTAGCAATTTCATTACATACAACTTTAATGAATTAGTATTTAGAGTCCTGTAATTCTCAGTGGTCTCCAATTATGAGCATCTGATAGTGACCCTGGCAATTTTCCTTGCATTCTGATTCTTGAGAATCACCAGCTCCATCACATATTCTTTCTGAGTACAATGTTCTCAACAGTGCATACATATTTGTTCTTAATGGGCAATTTGGGCTTTCACTGTGTTGGATGTAGAGAATTTCCAGCTCAGATTTCATGCCTGAGTATTCAGACATGACTCGTCCATTTGTAGCCTTCTCTCTCTTCTTTGTTTAAAGATCTTTTGACTATGAAAAGATTTAGATGAAGGCCTCTACATTCGTACAACCTACTCTCGCTATACTTGACCCAGTATTTCTTGGTCAAAACTATCAGTCTGGTGCCATTTAAACACTTCATTTTGGTATCACCTGGCTCCTTTCGTTCCTGTACTGCAGGGTAGTAGATTTTCCTGGAAATTAATGAATAGCCTGGATATTTTTATCTTTCATTTTCCTACTCAGATCATTCAAGCTTTCCAGACTCAGGAACAGTGCCAGATGCTGTGTTACTGAGTCCAGTACAGATGGAGCCAAAGGTAGCCTCAATTACACTCTGGCTGATCCCTGAGTCACTTCTCTTGGCGTTCTCTCCTTTGTGACAATTGCTGGTTATGGATACTCAGTCATATCTGCACTTTATTCTGTTTTGAGTTGGGCTGTTTTGCCTACGTCAACCATTAAAGAAAGACCTCTGCCAAGAGCGCTCTCTGCATATCCTTCATCAACACAACTGTGCTGTTGCAGGGGGAAACAGGCTGTGACTCACTTCAGCATCTGCTGACACCATAAGGAGATCTGAATGGATCGGTGAGTGGGTGGGTGGGTGGATAGACAGAGCTTTCCGAATTCACCTGTCAAACAGACAGAGGAGTCTTTCAGTTCCAGTGACAGCTTCTGAGCATGACATCTCCCAAATTTCATGCCCTCGGTTGGCAGTTGAATTGAAGACCCGACCCATCAGTATGTTACATTCACACAGAAGTTTAAGGACAGAATAAGAACAAGATTGTGGGGCTTCTGGCATTCATAATGCTTTTGCTTCTAACATCTTCCTGACACTGCTCAATGGGAAGTTAAAAGAAATTACACTCCTTGTTCTCAGACATTCTCTTCCCTACCCTCCCACGTCCCTGCAGACGGGCAGGTAGGACACAAGGATAGTGGAACCTAGGGCAAAGTGTATGACTTTTTCCCATTATTAAAGGGGACTATTAATTAATTATTAAAAGGTATCGTGAGGAGGGTGGTGGATAACAGTGACATGAAAAATGAAGTATGGCACTTTCTGCAAGTACAAGAGTAGCACACTTCAGCTCTAATCAACACAGAGCATCAAATTTCAGAGCAGTACTGACAGCCACAGAAGCCAACTTCCAGGTCACCAAGTTCAACAGACTGAAAGAAAGACTGCAAAAAATAGGTGGAGCTATAGCAGTTAAAGCTAGTTAGTTCTGAAAGGTTATTAAGCACCACCCTGCAGTTTTAATACAGACTGTGAATATCAGAGATTAGAAGAAGACATAATGTAAATAACAGATCATTACACTTCTCCCTAATGTGAAATTATTGTATCTTTTTTCTGGGATATCTAGTACTATCTCAAGACACTGGATTCTGTACTGGACATCTCAGTTTTGGGACTGTATCTCGTTAATAACTTGATAGCAAATATTCCCAGCTGCTAAAGAAACAGCATTGACAGATTTTAAAAGGGAATTTCTCTGTAGCAGGAAAGAGAATTCCTTTAACAGGGAATTTCTCTATAGTCTCTGCCTAGCAGCTGCTGCCTTTTGGGGGACCAGGACTCAAACTAAGAAAGGCAGGGGTCAAAGCACAGATTTTTTTCAGAACACAACAGGATAACTGTAAAAGCTGACAGATGTAGAAATGGGAGGCAACAGAAAAGGTTTAGAGACATGAAGGGAAAATTTCTCAAAGATTAATATTTTTAATTTGTATAGACACCCTTCTCAAACCTATTTACAAATACTGTTTAGAAAACTGAGATCATTGAATCATATATATCCCTGGGACATGAACAGCAAGAGTTGTAAAGGATTCAGCTAAGACCTTTGCACTCCTGAAAATTTCAGTTAATCTGAGCCAGTCATCCCTGCAAGTGGTATAATTATTAACTTATAGACTTGGAGACAGAGGCAGACAAGAGGAGTTATTTTCCCCAAAACTCCATATGAAGTTTATGGCACCCTGCTTTCTTGAAGGCCTTTATTTATTTAACCATGCCACCATTTTTCTTGCTTCTTCACCTGAATCCGAAGAGCACGGAATTATCACTCTTACATTTGAATAAGTGCAATCTGTTAAGAAATTCTCTAACAGAAAGCGGTAACCTAAATCACAAACAATGATCACACTTTCCACACCCCAGCTCTTGGTGCTGCCTTGGGGTCTGCTCTTTCCTCCTAAAATTTGGTGAAAACTGAATGATTGACATCAACAGTGAAAGCATAAAAACCTTACATCTATGTTCAAAGATCCAGTGCTTCTAATGTAGCTAGATTGTAAAGATAGAATGGTGAAAACCATGGATGAACAGGCTTCATATTTTCCGACTAGATTTCAAATTAGTCAAAAAGTTGCATCTTAGCGAATTTGAAAAAGCTTCTTAAAATCAACAAAATCAGATACTAATTTTAACCCATACAAGAGTAATTGTCTTCAATTATGTTCACAAACCCATCTTGTACATTCTTTGCATATGCTGAAGTGTTATGTTTTTAATATAAAATAACTGCTTGGTCAGAGCTGGATTTCATTTCCCTTGAGTATAGGCTGCAGGAAACCAGTCATGGACTTTGTTGAAACCTTTTTATGGTATTTGCAGATTTCTTCTTTTTAAGAAACCCACAACATCCATAGGAAGTGAAGGAAATAATGTTGGGTGGAAAACATTTTGAAACTTCTGCATTTTGAGCAGCAAAAAAAACTGTCTTTAACTGTTGATACACTGGGCACATAATTCAAACTGTCCCTCATTACAGACCTAAATTTATCTTCCATCCCACACAGATTTCTACTCTATCACACTTTTTCTGCTCAAAATTATTCACATCAGAGAACAAGGCTCATGAAATGCAGGGTAGCAAAAGTGTTATTTATGCTAAAGAAACCAATCCCACTTCTTATTTAAGCTTTCTGACTGTGGGTTTATTGTGTCCTCCCTCTTGGGGCTAAGTCCCATATGGTATCTCACATTTGCACCCAAGCAGATTGCGAATATGGTGTCTTTGCCTCTGAGAGCTTGAATTAATATACTAAGACTCAGTCACAAAGTACTATAAAGAGCTAGAGGCTTTATTGACTTTAAGCTCTCCGGATGCATTTTTGCCATGTGAATTATTTAAAGTCCTTTGCGAGCTTCCCTGGGGCCTTTTGAAAAGAAACTCGCAATCGCTTTCAAATATGCTGTGGCCAGCCCTCTCCTACAAAATCTGCTTTCTCTGAACACCATGAATTAGGGGAGCATCTACCCTCCTCTGCGAGGGAAGTGGAGTCCAATAGTCAAAATTTTCAGACCGCAATACATTTAGAAGTCATTCTGCTCTAAATGATTGGCAATTTTTTTTCCCAAGATAATGGATAAAAAATCCTGTTAATAGTTATAGTTGTTCTAATGGCCTGTCTTACTTCTGTACACAAGATTTGGGAATATGACAAGCAAAGTTATTGGAGAATTGTACATACATGGCATCATGAGGTCATACAAGTTCAAAAATACTTGGTGTTAGTTAATTTGCATTAAATCTATTTAATAAAGTCACTATCATTCATAAATTACTTCAGAATAATAATAAGATTTTCATTTCACAGGTTTTTTTAAGAATAATTTCTCCATGGAAATCAACTCAAAACTATATGGGGCACAGGAATTCATTATGTAAGAATTCTGATAATAGTCTGATGATTACCCCATACAATGCTTCTGGGGAACACTGCTCCCAAAAGCTTTCAGTTGATGAATCCAGGAGTTCAGTCTTAATCTTATCTGTAGGAAATGTAGCAATAAAAAAGCTAAATCACCACAATATGCAGATGAATTATGGCTCTAATTGTTTTTTCCATCAGACACCAGTGGAAGATTTGGGGGTTTTTTACAGTTCCTATAAACTGAAGCAACCCTTTTTTTATTTTTTATAGCTAATGAGGAAATTATGTTCATAGAATTATAGACTCATAGAATAGAATAGTTTGGGTTGGAAGGGACATTTAAAGGTCATCTAGCCCAATCCTCCTGCCATAAGCAGGGACACCTTCAACTAGACCAGGTTGCTCAGAGCCCCGCCCAACCTGCTCTTCCATGTTTCCATGGATGGGGCATCTACCACCTCTCTTGGTAACGTGTTCCAATGCCTCACCACCCTCAGAGTAAAGAATTTCTTTCTTTTATCTAGTCTAAATCTGCCCTCTTTTAGTTTAAAGCCACTATCCCTTGACTTATCACTACACACCCTTGTCAAAAGTCACTCTCCAGCTTTCTTGTAGGCCCCAATCAAGTACTGGAAGGCTGCAATAAGGTCTTCCTGGAGCCTTCTTTTCCTCCAGGCTGAACAACCCCAACTCTCTCAGCCTTTCCTCATAGGAGAGCTGTTCCAGCCCTCTGATCATTTCTGTGGCCTCCTCTGGAGCTGCTCCAACAGGTCGATATCTTTCCTGTGCTGAGGGCTGTGTGTGGTGGTGCTCATTCGTGACACTATATTGTAACACATCATCCAGCTCAGGACAAAGTGAAGAAGCGCCACCACCCTGGTTTATCATCTTTGTTCCTTTATCTCTCCTCTTCATTATCTGTTATGATATCAGCCCCCTTTCAAGCCCAGATATAAATTCTTCACTAGTCCATGTGTTCTAATTAGATTCTCAATAAACAGTTTCATAAACTATACCTTCCTTTTCTTTTTCCAGTTTTCCTTTCTCTTTTTGAATTTCTGTCTCAAGCAGGGTTTGTCTAATGAGTTCATCCAAGTCTTACCAGGGAAAACATGCCTTGGCTGATATTTGTTACACACCACTTGCAGTGACAATCTCAATAAATAATAAGTATTGAGAATAAGAACACCACCACTACCTCAGCACTTTGCTTGAGCTGACAACTGTGACATAAGCTGCTAACAACACAAGAAACCACTTTATTCACCAAACAATCTTGACATTAATATCTCCAGAAATAAATAATTACCTAAATTATTTGTAAAATTGTCAAGTAACAACGTGCATTTTCCTTTACCGATCCCACATACATGATGAAATTTCCATTTGCAGCACACTATAATTGTTAAATTGAAGTGTCATGGATGCTTAGAAGATGCTACTCTTAGACTGAAGAAAGATCCTTACCTGATGCAATTTAAGATTTCTTTCTCCTTTGAAGTTAATACTAGATAGCACTACGTGAGGATCCGGCCTACACTTATAGTAGGGCTTTAACCCAACTTAATGAAAAAGCTACCTATTTTGTCAGAATCAATAGATTTCTTGCTTTCTTGCAGAGAATTCTTGATGCAGAAAAGTACATTACCTCAAGAAACTAGGATGGCGATAATTTAATCTCATAAGGAATGTGGACTTTAAAGATTTCTAGATTTCATGCAATTCTATTCTAGGGCTGAGATTAAATTGCAAAGGTATAATCAGAAATTCCAAAGGAAGATCTTATTTCTTACTAAACTGAGACAGTATGACACTGCTGCCTCTGGAGAACAAATCCAATGAAATCTATCATGAGGAATCTGTTTTCTGCTATACATTTCCAGAAATTTACTTAATCTTCAATTCAGGTTCTGATTCAGGAAAATAGGTAAGCCTGATTCCTACTTAATGTTGGAATTTTTCTCTCAGTCGAAGACAAAGAAAAACCTGTTATGATACTTCTAATAGTGTACTGATTCTCAAAACAGCCTTTTCAGTGTTATGAAAATCAGTTGTAACTGTGAAGAAACATCCATTTCTTCTTTAGAATCAGTAGGTAGAAGATTTTGAAATCTTCCAATAGTGTAGTTTCTTGGACCACTAAAATTTTTAGACACTAACCAAACAGGTATTAAGACAAAACACATCAGTGGGAAGACATTTCTGTTTCTTAGCTTCATCTGGAAGTTGAACCCTACATGCATTTGCAAGAATATATTACATGCATTTGCAAGAATATATTGATTATTTTTCTCATAAAATATCTGTATCTGGGTGTTATGTGTTTGCATGGTAAGGTTTTGGTAGCGGGGGGGGCTATAGGGGTGGCACCTGTGAGCAGCTGCGAGAAGCTTCCCCCATGTCTGATAGAGCCAATGCCAGCCAGCTCTGACGGACCCACTGCTGGCCAAGGCCAAGCCAATCAGCGACGGTGGTAGCACCTCTGGGATAACATAGTTAAGAAGGGGAAGAAAAAAACTGCGGTGAAACGGCAGTGAAGAGAGAGGAGTGAGACGATGTGAGAGAAACAACTCTGCAGGCACCAAGGTCAGTGAAGAAGAAGGGGGGAGGAGGTGCTCGAGACGCTGGAGCAGAGACGCTTCCCTTGCAGCTCATGATGAAGGAACATGGTGAGGCAGGTTGTCTCCCTGCAGTCCATGGAGGTCCGTGGTGGAGCAGAGAACCACTGGTAGCCTGTGGAAGGGACCCCATGCCGGAGCAGGGGGATGCCTGAAGGAAGCTGTGACCCCGTGGGGAGCCCACGCTGGAACAGGCTCCTGCCAGGACCTGTGGACCTATGGAGAGAGGAGCTCACACCGGAGCAGGTTTGCAGGCAGGGCTTGTGACCCCGTGGGGGACCCACGCTGGAGCAGCCGGTTCCTGAGGGACTGCACCCCATGGGAAGGATCCACACTGGGGCAGTTCATGAAGAGCTGCAGCCCAAGGAAAGGACTCACGTTGGAGAGGTTTGTGGAGAACTGTCTCCAGTGAGAGGAACCTCACGTTGCAGCAGGGGAAGAGCGTGAGGAGTCCTCCCCCTGAGAAGGAAGGAGCGGCAGAGACAATGTGTGATGAACTAACCATAACCCCATTCCCCATCCCTCTGTGCCACTCGGGGGGAGGAGGTGTAGAAACAGGAGTGAAGTTGAGCCTGGGAAGAAGGGAGGGGTGGGGGGAAGGTGTTTTAAGATCTGGTGTTATTTGTCACTATCTTGCTCTGATTTGATTGGTGATAAATTAAACTCCCTTTTCTCCCCAAGTTCAGTCTGCTTCGTCCGTGACAGTAATTGGTGAGTGATCTCTCCCAGTCCTTGTCTCGACCCTCGAGCCTTTCATCATATTTCCTCTTCCCTGTCCAGCTGAGAGGGAGTGACAGAGGGGTTTTGGTGGGCACCTGGCATTTATCTAGGCCAAACCAAAACACTGGGAAAACTGTCAGTGACAATCTCTCTTTGAAAGTAAAAACAAACATAAAAAAAATAAAATAATTGCACTGGAAAGAGTGGTTCAGAGATTGTAAAAGTCACAGTTACCAAAGTCTACATGAGGACTCCTCAGCCAGAATAAAAATAAAAAAAAAATTAAAATTAAACCATTTCCTACTCATGTCCTCAAGGTCTGCCTCTTTTCCAAAAAAACCCCAGTCTCAGACAAATACAAATTAGCACTTCAGTGTTTCCAGCTGAGGTTATCTCGAAGAACAGGTCTTTTTGTCAGGAGTTTTCTACTTCTGTTGGTATGCCCTACCCCAAGGACCTGCCTAAGTAGGAACCCAGAAACCTTTTACAAACGTTTTTCCAAAAATAACCAGAGTGAGATTTAACACTTACACTCAGAGGGGCATTAGCTATCGAAAAATGGTTTACTCCTAAGTTAGAAAGCAACTTTTTTGGGTCCTTAGTGGCATTAGGCTCAGTAAACATTTCATTGTAAGCATTGTGGGCAAGGAAAAGTAACATTGCTTCCCAACCTACAGGTGGAAGAAACCCTATAATTTTTCTTTGCTGTTGCGTTCTCCCCACTTCATGGCTAAACAGGACATAGGAATAATCTGATCCCTTCTTATCCCTGCATCAGTTATATCAATTTCTGATGGCAGATACAATAGGTTCTGCAACCACTTTGGTTTATATTTGCTTAAATTAAGGAAAAAGCCACCAGATATTTCAATAAATAACCATATGAGTTCAGTTTTTAAGTAAATAGTAAATCAGTTAACAAATTAAAGTACTTTAATCTTTCTTCATCAAAGCACTTTAAAGAAATCAGAAGATTAAAAATCATTTGAAGTTACAAAAGTCTGATTTAATAAGCAATACATTCTGTACAACAAGTTCTAGATACTGTCAGGATCATTTACACATTGCACTTCAGTCCCAGCAGTGAAGTGGTGGTCTCTCATTCCCCTCTCTTTTACGGCATATAATTCACCTGTTTAACTCCTAAATAAAACTCATATTTTGCAAACTCTCTGCCTCCACTTAACTGTTCAATGGCCTTTCACTGGACCTGCACAGCTTAATATTCTCATAAATGATGCAGTATGAATGAACCTGATGATAAATTTGCATATTAAACTATGAATGTGACTTTAAATTGGAAAGGTACAAAAATAAGTGATCAGAAATTAAGAAACCAGTCTAAGGCCTGGATGTCTCAGTAAGAATTTGCTATCAAATCACACTGAAAATACCTATTGAACAGCATATAATCTCATTAAGTAAAAGAGAAAATTATGTGTAATTCTTATTCTCTGAAGGTATGACTTATAATAAATCCTACTGACATACCAATGCATGGGCCCAGGAGCTGGGATCTATTATAATCTACTTACCCTCTGAGAACCTAATTTCCACTTGAAATAATAATTAAAATAAAAACCTTAGATACATTGACCTCTAATAGATTCAAAATGTTGGAATAAATCAGGTAACAGATTTAATAATTGACTCTTTACTAATGTGCTCTTTATGAAAGAAAAGAATTCAATATGCTCAGTGCTATCCCTAATTTGAAGCTCTGTCTAATAGTCTATTCTTCATATTATTCATCCTGCCAATTTCCAAGGTAAACCTTTTTAAGCATTTGCAAGAGGGAACAAAGGTGAAGTAAGAGTATAGCTGTAGCTATATTAAGGTGGTTTGAGAGTGTACCTAATCTGTTATTTTATGTCACGTTTCCCACACAAGATAAACAATATTTGTCATTTGCCTTGCAATAGAAACTAACACTGGAGCTTCATTGTGGCAAATATTATAACACAACATCACATTTTAAATGGGCGAGACATAAAAAGAGTGAAAGAAATCAATCTCCCCATTTTGGAGGATGAAGTATGGCATGCACAGACAGAATAAACTGTACAAAAGTCACACTAAAAACTTGAGACAAAGCAGAAAGTAGAGGCAATATTCTCCAGCTGTTAATCAAGTGGTTTCACTAAAGAAACATCCTCCTTCCCTCTTCAGTTCAGTGGATGGTTGTCTGCACATCGAATATAAAATGTGCATACACACAACCATTCTCATTCTAAAGTTACATGAGCCATTGTTAAAAAAAAGGTAATCAAACTTAGCTATTGAAGAGGGAATTTTTAGCATGAATAATAATCAGTAAAAAATACAATGTTATGTTTATTTTAATATTTGTATCAAGGTGAATGGGACAGAATATTTTTTGAGAGAAATTCACTTTTGATGACACACGTTCTCATGATTTTGCTCAAGATATTTAAGAAGGAAAGAGATCATCTACATTGGTTCTGCAACAGAGTTTAATGTCAGAGTGTATTGTGATGCAGTATCTACGATATCCTTGTGAAGCATAGCACTGTAACAAGTTACTTGAGCTGCTAGCTTTGATGAGAAAAGCATTTTTAACATGTAAATGTCAATAGAGGTTTTCATTGCAAGGTTTTTTTTGCTGAATAGGAACACAACATACGCAAAAGCCAATAATGGTATGTTCTAATGTGCTTATTTTTATATTCTTTTCTTCCTTCTTTTTTCATTTACATTTATTGTGTAGATGAAACAGATGGAAAACGTAACTTTTCCCTTGGAATTGGAGATATTTGCAGGTGACAACTAAGCACCAGACAGCCTCTCACTCACAAACCCCCAGTGGGATGGGGAGGAGAATGGACAGAACGTAAAACTCATGAGTTGAGATAAAAGCAGTTTAATATGACAACAAAGGAATGAATAATAATAAAAAAGAATATGCAAAACAAATGATACACAGTATGATTTTTTTCTCACTGCCCAATGACTGATTGTGCAGCCAGTGCCTGAGCACCGATTATGGAACTTGCAGATTTACCAGAGGTTGCAGATTTCTCTGATTTCACCAGACTCACATATTTTGCAGAACTCATCAAACTCATGGAAAAAGACCGAACTCACGGATGAAGTTTGAATGCATGGAAAAGATCAAGCTCACGAGAAAATGGTTCCTTCCCCCCAGTCAACTCCCATTTATATACTGAGCAGGACGTCTATGGTATGGAATGTTTCCACTGGCCAGCTTGGGTTAGCTGCCTTGCTATGCTCCTTCCCAGCTCTTGTACACCTGCTAATTAGCTGGATATGGGAAAGTGAATAAAGTCCTTGATTTCTTAGCTACAACTAAAAACATCAACATTATCAGTATTCTTCTCACACTAAATCCAAAACACGGCAACAACTGGGGAGAAAACCTTATCACAGCTGAAACCAAGACATTAAGAAATTATTCACATTCAAAATTCTTCAAATTCAGAAATGACTGTACGGCATGAAAAATCTCACTTACGTATCTGGGACACTGTCCAGCAGCTTCCATTTTAATACATTTGTGCATTCATTAAATAAATTCATGAAATGAAGTTATTGGTAAAATTCTGAACTGTGCTGTTCCCAATTATGATTTTCGTTGATTGTACAGCTGCATTAGAAAACTTCATTATATTTGCAAAGACATAGAAAGTCAAGAACAGGGGAACTGCTGAGTGACTGTCATTGACTGTCTGTGTACATGTAATTTGATTTTATTATATGATTAATTAAAATCTTCCAGAAAGTATATTTCTGCCATATCTGTAAAAGTGTATGCACCACCTTGTCTTTAGCTTTTTGTCATATTAATCATCATATAATTCTTTCTGATGTAGCTCTTTTTGACTCTTACCAGGCATGGACAACACAAGCCTCTTTATAAGTAGGGGGGGTTGAAAGGTTTAGGACTCTGTTTCTCATCGTCTTTCACAGTAATTAGGTGCTTGTTGATCTGGTCAAAAGCTCTTTCATGGATGTTAATTTGTTCAGTTTTGTTCAACTTGATTGACCTTTTATTTGCTTGCCCACAATCAGATTCTGCAGCCCAACAGGCCCAACGTGCAAATTTGAATGCTCAAATTATCAAACACATCTAAATTACTTTGAAGCTTCAGTAACTTCAGAGAAAAAAATTTTGATCCCTAAATCATAGAAATGCTTTTAAAAATGTGATAGCAGAGCTTGATTTCTCAGTTTCTGGCAAAATGTTCATTTATTGAGACCAGTGTCTGTTGCTACAATAACCACTTTATGTTATTAGTATTTAAATAATTGAAGTATTTTACCTTCTAGTTTGATTTTAACCTTCTCTTCAAAAGTCAGTGATTTCAGAGAATGAGTAAACTGAATAATGAATTAACTTAGTTATATTTCTAACCTAATCTATGTATTATTTCCTAGGTAAAGTGTTGCTCAGGCATGTACTGCATTGTTCTCTTCACAATAGCCACTTGTCCCTCTGAATTAAGCATACCTGAAGACATACCAAATTGCTAGTAATATCACAATCTATGACAAAGGTTCACAACATATTTTATACCAGCTGGGTAAACTTGCAACTCTGATTCACTTGGAGTTAATTAGTCATGTCTTTCCCTGGCATATGCTGATATTGAAATCCGTGTCTTTGGTGCTAATATTACAGGAGGACTTGTCACATCAATGTGCTTTCAGGTCTAAGTCTCCCTGCTCTGAACAAAAATGTGCACTGGTGCATAGATATGCAGACAGTGCTGGAAAGGTGTGGAGTGAGCATTGCCTACAAAAATCATGGAAGTATGAGGCAGACTTGTGGTCTTTTCTTTTACAAGACCATTGACAGGCATCAGCACTCAAGGCCAGATGCCAAACATCCAGAAATCAGATGAAATGATTAATGATGAAACAGAGACATCCTCAGTCAGCACCCGACCTGATGATACCACAGAGTATAACCTTCAGGATGGACAAGACGATCAGATTTGTGAGTTTGCAGTCTTCAAATTCGTGACCAGTGGTATCCTGTAATAGGTTAATGTGAAGGGACAAAAGAGAGTGGGGAGTAAGGTGACAGTGTTTTTCTTCCTGCAACTGTTGTATAATCTTGCAGACATTTCTGCAAAATGTGGTAACCTTATACATTTAGCAGTAGGAAATGGGAATGGAGGAGTAGGTCTCTGTCCATACCTTTGCTGCTCTGAGTAGTGGGCTAGTTGGGAAAGCTACATTAAAGTGGACCCCCAGAAACCCAGTATGAAGGATGGGTGAATACCTTCTTCATGTTTTCAAAGGCTTTGTCTTCCTGGAGCTTCTTGTGGAAAATAAGAGTTGTCCAAAAAACTCCTTTTTGCGCTATGTAGAGAGTCATGGGTTAGCCTTTAGTCATGCGTTCATGTAAAGCACTGTTCCCCAACACAATTCTTTGCACCCAGAAATTCATTCCCATTGCCAAGCTGAGAATGTCTGTTCCTAATTAAATCTATTGTTGTATCTATAAGATAGGATTTTTATTTTTTTGCCCCTCTGCTCTAACGACTGATAGATAAAATTAACTTTGATTTGATACTAATCACAACTTTTTAAAGTTTCATTAAAATTATTTTCTTTATCCTCTTTTTTTTTTTTAATGCTTTAAGGGATTCAATTTCCTTTGCTAAAGCCTGTGGCCTCTAAAAAAATTACAGTAGTCAAAAGAGATATTCAAAAAGGCATTAATTTCAGGTGATTTCACATTCATTTGCTTATTTCAACTTAAAAGCTGCCAGAGATGACTGTGGATTCAAGTTCACTAGAATGTTTAACACATTGCAAACAGAGCTTTGCATTGTACCTGCCTTCTGAAAGCTTTGACATTTTCCTGCTATATGTCTTAAATCTCTATCACGATTTAACTCCAGCCAGCAACTAAGCTCCACACAGCCGCTCGCCCAGTCCCAATCAGTGTAGCAGGGGAGAGAATCAGAAGGCGAAAAGGTCAGTTACAACAGTTACAGTCAGTTAAAACAGTTGAAACACATTGGTACCTTTCAAGGAAAGACTGATGTTTGGAAATATAAACTGTCAGAAGTATAAATTCAGTAATCTAGAAACAGTTTGCTAATTATTTATACAAAGGAAATCAAGCTGGTCTTCATAAATCAGTAGCAACTTTGGCTCTTCAGGGAACTGAAATTTAGAAGAAGATAACCAGTTACATGCTCTGTTTAGAGGCATGACACAACACTGTTATGAAACACCACCGTAGACCTATGAGCACTGGTAAATATTTGAAAACTACTTCAGCTTGTATTTAGAGCCGTAGTCACACGTTTGTCCTACTAGAGTGTGCATAATGTGCTACAGCTACTATTTCACATTTATCCTTGCAGTACAGCAATAAACTTTTTTTATTAGGTATGTCATTATTTTGTAATTCATATGCAGACTTGTATCCTTTTACATTTTAGGAGTTTCCGTAATGAAACCCATTTGTTCTGCCTGGGTTAATTCATACTTCAGCACGGTCATACACGTTATAGATTTTTCTCCCAGCATCATTCCGAAGCTGCCTGTCCAAAGGAGACCATCCCAACCACACTGAGCAAACTGAGCAGGTTGGAGCCAAGTTTTTTCTCCCGTTTGAACATTCTGTTTCTCTGATGACTCTTTTCCAGACTGACAGCACTGGTCTTGAAAGCAGCAACTGAGCCGGTCAAGGTTTAGAGGACAGCACTCCTTCCTTCCCTCTTGAAAAGACATCCACAGTACTCTCTTCGTAACCGCAGGACATCAGAATCTCTGCCATGAGCAGAGAAGTGCTAAGACAACACAGTTCTGATATAATGTGCTTTCAGGGCCTTACACAAAAGAGAGTAGACTGTCTGCCCTAAAAGTTCTACTAAAAAGGCTGCTGTAAACAGCTAGATTTTCATGATTTGAAAGCTGAAGTTGGAAGTTAATACAAGACAGACAGGCAACAGAAGACAGAAAGTGAAAACACACACGTTCTACACTACCTATGAACTACTTATAAAAATTATTATAGACGAGATTCCTCAAAAGCGTTGCAGACACTCTTTGTATAGTCAGTGGGAGAAGTCTTTGTCATGCAGGTCCCAAAAGAGCTTGGGGCAGAGAGCTGCCATGCAAGGGCACGAGGAGAAGATCACTTTGTAATAAAGAATGCGTTAACTGCATGTAAGTAACTCAGTGATAACATAAACTGTAGTGAAGGCTGCGGGAAGTGGAAGAAACATAAAACAAGAGCTAACACTCCATGGAGGATGTGGTAAAGTCTCTAAATGAAATTAGTTCAGCTTGTTATTGATATATCTATTAAAAATGGCTGATGAAGCATAGGAGAGGTGAAGAAAACAGAAGACAGACAGTTTCAAAACACATAAGGAACAGCACAAGTGGCACCACTAGGATGCAAGAACAAAAGAACCAAGACTCCCTTACAACAAAACAGAAAGTCTCCTGAGACTCATCCTAATGAGGCACTAGGGCACCAAGCAGATGCATCAAAATCCAGGAACACCTCTCTCAGATCAGAGCTGCAATGAACAGTTTAAGAAAGAAGTGAAACTTGTTTGCCTTTGTTTGCGGGTATTGGGCACAATTTATAAAAGAACAAATCTTTGGAACTTTCGCGATGGACAATGCGACACAAGGAGCAAGCTGCTGTTTGCAGACACAAACTGTTAGGAATACCATTCTGCTTTAGATGCTTTGACTCAGTCGAACAATGCAAACCAGTTGTAAGCTTGATTTAACTACTATTGCTGCTTTTTACCATCATAGTAAAACAGCTGGAGGATATTGATGAATCTAGCCCATTTCTGTAGACATTTTGTAACCGTCATCTAGTCCATCTGCTTTCACAGACAGAGATTATTTCTTTTATACCAGATACTTTCTAGGTCTTTATTTGATATTTAGACTGCTTTCACAGTCCAATAAGTATCCAGCCCAGTAGATGTATTTTCCCCTTCCCTGCATATATATTTCAGTGTGTTTGCATTTATCATTTGCTAAGTGTGTTACGATACGCCATGGCTTCGATCCCCTAAAGAATTCCTCATATGATACAGTGATTTGGAAAGCAGTTGATGAAGGCTCTGGGCTTATTAAGTTCCTAGTAACAGCTAAATCCAGACACTTCAGCAAGGTAACAGCAGATGTTAAAATGTGTTATTGCCACTGAATAAGTGCAGTTTGCAAAAATAATTTCCGGTAACAGGCTTCTAGTTTTCTATTGCCAGCACGTTTATTTTGGTTATAAAATCTATACAGAATGCTTTGTAGAAACACGTTCGGTACGTATGTAGCCGTTCCAGACTGCCTTGATCACTGTGTTACCATCAGGACGAATTTCTGCTTAGTTCAGCTGCCAGACCCCCTTGAGACTATCTGAAGAACAATGAGGCATGTCTTCATCTTAAATGAATCTGGTTTTAAATGAGGAGAGACCAGTGGGAACAATTCAGCTCCATGACCTAATTGCACTTTCCCATTCATAACTCCTACAGTTAAGCCTACGCTACTGGCAATCAAATTCTGCTATCAAGTATGACTCCAGGGTGTATCCAAAGTGACTCCAAAATTAGTACATAACTACTGCAAAACAGCTCTCGTCTTAGAGAATGAAATCTCAAATGCGGACAAGGATTTATGCACTGTCATGTTTAATATTGGAACACCTAATTTTAGGGGACTTCACCTTCATTACCCACACAAGCAATCTACTTGGGCTGCCAGATGAGAGACCACTTTTAATATGTTCACCAAGGCGAGCTTAAAGTAAAGCAAGCAGGGCATTCTCAACAATGTGGGTAAATACATGCTCCAGCTTACGTGGGACTCTAAAGCACAAATACGGTAGCCTGCCATTTCACCAGTATTTCATTATCAAAGACTACAGGATACAGTACATTTATTTATGAGCTACTACAAATTAGCAGAGCTACAATTAAGTGAGATACTTCAAATGTTATGCATCACTGCAGGGGACTGTGGGTCCTTGTGTTGTTTTTTGATGTTATTAGGTCAGAACCTGCTTCCTTCTGTTTCCTTCTTCATTTTCTTTTCAAATTATTAATTTGTTATAGACTCCTGGCTGAAACTGTGGAACAAATTTCTCTGTTGGAATAGAGGCATTTTCGAATTCACCTTTGTCAAACTTTATTTCTCACTACTTGTGTTTTTGACTGTCATATCACCTGCTCCTTTTTCTTGGATTGTTTTTGGTTTGGTTTTGGGTTTTTTTTTCCCCCTCGGTTTCCAGAAAGCCATGCTCTGGCTATGTCAAAACAGTCAGGCAACACAATTTATGACTCTTAACCCAATGTTTCTCTTTAAGCCATACTGAAACACTAAAGGCAAAATAATGCCAGCAGCAGTCTTCTTTTCTAAAGGAGGACAGTATCCCAGATGTGTGATGTATGCATCTATGTTGTTGATGATGTGAGAGCTTTGGCAGTCTGATCATGTCAAGAAGCACAACTTCAGGTGCTTGGGAAAATAACACTGAAACCTGGAGATTAAGAGCGTCTGGGGTAAAGTGGCAGCGGAATGGAGGGGTTTTAAGGATTGGAGTTTTGGTTTCAGATAGTCAAAACAGGAGGTGAGCTGGAGCTTATGAATGAAGGAAAGATAGCAAGAGAGAAAATAAATATATACTATTTATATATGCCTGTGACATTTAATAATTGAAGGAAATATAGTAAGCGAATTCCATCCATCTGTCCCACAAACCACTGTTAGTCAGTAGATTTCTTATGTCTCATATCAGAAGAGGTTGAGACTTTTTTTCTTTTTCACTTTCCCTTACAGATGACACTAATGAATCATTATTTTTCCAACTATTCTAATTTCTTCTCCAAAGTGGCACCTCATACTTCTTAATTCCAACTTTAATTATCTCTTAAGTAAGAGGCTTCATGATATGTGATTTATTGTACACTAGAATTAAAAAATGGACAAAGTCTGTTACTTATTTCTTTGCTTCTTCCATTTTTCCTACAGTGGATAACAAAGTGGATGGTGAAAATTGATAAGAATGGTCTTCCAGTACATAGAAATTTGATGCCAGTCTTACAATTTGCTAATGTACAAATTGACTGTGGCTTTATGAAACAGTAATTTAAAATAGTAAATTAGCTGTTTTACTTGCTAATAACCAAAGTATTACACTGCTAGCCAGTTATACATGTATATGCAAATATCAAAGATACTATGTTATAGTAAGTCTCTCCCTCTCCTACTTTTAACTCAAAATTATTTCAGTACCAGGATTATACATAAATTATTGACTATACATGCAATTCCAGGTCTGATAAGTGAGTAAGTAAGTTCTTATCTTTAGTTCTCAATTAACTTTAAACATAAATACTAAATGGCTGTTCTACCATTTACATTTTTTGCAAGCAAATTCAAATTCTATGTAGAAGGTGGATATTTTGATTACAAAACCAATAAAAAAACCCCAAACTCAGGAAAGCAAGGTAAGGATAGATTTTGGCAATAAGTAAAATCTTATTTAGTTCTTAAAAGTATAGTAAATGCTTATTTCTATCACGTGTTGATCCAGGCAGAGAAGATCATCTGACTATTTGACAATAAAAATATCTTTTCTCACCCTTTTATCTATAAATTATCACAGTTTAGCCACTTCATTAACTCAATGTTTTGAATAATTTACTAGAAATTTTCTCCAAGCTATTGCTGCATGAAAATTAAAAACTTGTACTTGACCTAGAATGTCCTTTGGAAAGTCATTAATTTGAAATTCAAAGAAGATAAATGATAGAGTTGTTGTTGTAATGACTAATGATACTAATTGTAAAAATGTGTATTTTACAGCTTCTTATACTTTTCTTTTTTTCTGATAGACTAAAGTGCACTTTACTTTCAGAATTCTGATCTCCATGTGGGTGATTTTACATAGAGCATTAGTAGGTCTTCTCTTAACCTTCATTTGCTAAGTTAAATGCTTGAATGTTCTATGTATTTATTCCTTTATTATTGTTAGGCTGATTTTCCAAAACAACTATATTTTTTTCTTTTTTTGAACCTTTTGAATTCAGCAACATTCATACTTCTGTACTTCATTCATAAGTAATAATACTTTTGTGTTGCCTTGATTTTACATGCAGCATTGTATTTGCTAATGTAACGATGGCCTCATCCTCTAAACCTTATTGCTTATCTTATGCAAAGACAATAAAAGTTTTGTAAGAATATATATCTTTCCTTTAATCCACTCATTCATGTGCTGTATCATAATTCAAAATAAGCTTTATGACGTTTGAAAGTTCCCTAATGTAGAGCAATAGAAAGATATACATAGACACTGCGTTAAGGAAATGAGAGGTGAGATTTACCTCACAGACTAATGTGCTCAAATCTTGTGGTGGGGTTGGCAGAAAAGATGGAGGGCCTGGAAAAGACTCATGTCGTTTTGGACCGATAATTGGAGATCAGACTGGGCATCTTAGGTTATTTCTAGTGACACTACGAACCTATGTGTGGACAACTGAATTAAGCCCTTAGCCTATACAGTCAGTGGAATCTAGCAGGCTACAGAGGTCACCAGATGTACATCTACTGTGGGAGACCTGTATACCTGCACTGACTCTGTTGATTAGATCTCCTGCTACTACAGCATGAGCTTAAAGGGCTTAAACTGGTAGAAGTACCCATGTTGGAAACCACTTTAGGAGTCTAAATGTTGAAGCGGAACCCCATCTGAAATAACTAAATTGTGATGATTTACAAGCGACAGGGTAGAAGAAAGAGCTATTTCCCTGCTGCTTTGCAACAGAAAGTACCTAAGGAAAATTATATTTGAAGTACTGGATATTAATACAGTCATTTTTTGCCTGCCTTGTATAGTATGCTATATTGTAACTTACGGACCATGCTGTCCTTATCTTCCCTTTTGAAGCTACGCAATGCTTCTTAGGTAGCACTGCCCTATGCCTGTTACAAGGAACTACTGTTTCAGATTTGGATATAATTTTTGGTACGAGTGTTTATGGTCCAAGCTAAAACTTGCAGGTGAACTTTCCTTTTTAAGTTTACTGTCTACATTCGGTGTACAAAACTGGAACAGAGTTCCATGTGAAACGACACTGTCCTCCTTTGAAAGTCAGAGCTATTATTCGCAGAGTAAACTTACAGAAGATGAAATTATTTTTTATTTTTAAACTATGTTTTAATAAACAACATGTTAAAATTATGAAAATATGGAGAGGAAAAGAAAAAAAAGATTGTCTTTTACCATAGTTACCCAACCAAGCTAAGCTTGAAATCTTATATTTTGCACTGTGGTATTTTTGTACCTGCTTGTCTCTCTAATGATAGGAAAATAACCTTCAAATGCTTATATTATATTGCTCAGAAATCCGCCAGAGTCCGTGATGTGAGACACATCTGTTTTGTTCAAACTCTGAGCATTAAGTGACCAGAAATGTGTAACCTGACCTTCTGCGAGGTCCTTACTGACTCATAGCAGGGCTGCACCTGATAGTAGCTCACCAGCTTCAAACTTTCATGGAATGGCACAAGACCCCATGAACAAAAGACTGACTTGGTGATAATCAGAAACATGGAAGAGTAAAATGTGTCAGGGCATGGAGTTCCTGACAGTTGATTTCCAAGCCTGTTGTTTTTAACCAGGTGTGTAATTAGCCATAGATCACGAAACCAGTTTAGAAAATCAGTATTGGCTCCCCTGTTCAGCTTCATTGATCACCTCAATAGTTAAAAATGCTGAAATCCTGAATGACGTTTAGCACCAGGACAGAAAGAAAAGTAGTGTTTTAACAAAATTACAGATCATAGGTGAAGAAGTCAAATCGAGTAAGAAACATATGCAAGAGGTTTGGTCTACAGAAACGGTGAAGTGTTATTCAGTCTGAAGGAGAGATGGTTTTGGCATTTTCCTCAGTCCTCCCACAAATCCAGAGGGAGAGCAGGATTGTAAAATGTGCTTAAGTTTCTGCAAATCTGTGAGTGTCTTTGAAAACAATACAGACATCCAAGAACCGCTGTGCTCCAGACACTAGGTATGGTTCCATAAAGCAATGAAATGTCATGCAGATGAAAGATCATAAGAATCTCAGTGCTCACAAATTTTATCCGTCTAGAATGAGTTACTACCATGGTCGCCAAACTGTAACAGGTGGCTACTTTTAAGCACAAGTGCTGCACTTCACACCTGAAGGTGGTTCATTTATGGAATATGCAAGAAATAAGATCTACTATTATATGTTATAAAATCTTTCACAAAGACTGAAAAGACCCTTTTGTGTGCTGGATTGCACTGCGTTGCTGGTACAGGTGTTATTTTAAAGTTTGGTACCAGCTTCAACAAACAAATAAAAGAATCACTGTTACCTGCTTTGAAACTACACAATATGGAAGCTGCTGTCATGAATTGAAAAACTTTCCAATAGGCAAGGTTTCTTACTGAAACTTGTTAAAATAAGAAAAGTAGAAACTTAAGTCTTGAAGCATGTCAAATCTGTGTATAATCTTTGAAGAAGGTATGTTTTATAAACCTATTTAAAATGAGATTGATCTGTTTCGTGAACACACTAGATAATCTATCTGGTCTTCTTTTTATGCAGGAATTCTAAGTAGACAGTCAATAGTTAATAACTCTGAGTAGTCCAGGCTTTAGAGTCTATCCAGTTTAAGCACCAACCTTAATAAGTTATAGCTGAATGGTGTAATCTCTTTCAAGAAGGTCACCTGGACTTGATTCAAAATGAACAGGAACTGAGAGCATATGATTTTTTTCTCTGACAGTTCAAAAGCCACATTGTACCCTTCCTGCAGCTTGTCCAGCTCTTGCCTTTGAGCTGCTGGATGTTAAGACACTTCTGTTAGCTCAAAGAACCCTCCAGTATCAAACATTTTCTCACTTCTGCTATATCTTACACAGCTAAGTATACTGATCTTTATAAAACTCTACAAGTTTTGAGAAATTTCAGTATCTCCTTCATGAAATCTGCAAACCTGTATTTTTGTTATGTATGAATACCACAATTTACAATTTCAGATCATATTATCATAAAAGATATGGATAGAACTACATTTATAACTAGGAGGACTGCAATGGACAGACCATCACTAAGACATGGTAATATGTCACTTTCTTTAAAGATGGCTTTTGAGGTCCAGTATCAAGTCAGCTTTTAATACGCCTTATACCATGCTAAACTGAATTGTCCTAGGTATCACCAACTTAAAAATTATGAAGTGTGCTAGTGTCTGAAAAAGAACTCAACAGTTGTGTAAAAGGAGAAGGAAACTGCAGAGTATTTCATAGGGATGGGATCACAATAAGGCTAGTAGCCTCTACAAAAATAGTTCATCTAATACAGCTCATCACTTTCGAAATTTTCAACCCTCAGAAAGAGAATATCAGCTTGTAAATATGAAGTACCTCCTCTGAGAGGAAACCAGCTTTCTAATTAGCAGTTCACAATCACACTTCAAATACAAATATCATTGGACATGTATCTTACTTTTAAGTGCTACGAGTGACCTATTATTCACAATTTCACTTTTAGTGACAGAACCAGTCTAAATGCATTTCTCAGGTCTGTCATTTGGAGTGTTCAAAGATCAACCTCTTAACACTCAAGAATAAATTTCTCTGGAGCTAAAGATAAATTCTATCACAAAGCTGGTGTCAAGGTAAACTACTCAAGCATGGAAAAGAGGTTACCCACAAACTAACCCCAATAAATAAAATAAAA
Organism: Opisthocomus hoazin; assembly: GCF_030867145.1. NCBI lineage: Eukaryota > Metazoa > Chordata > Aves > Opisthocomiformes > Opisthocomidae > Opisthocomus > Opisthocomus hoazin. The sequence continues at coordinate 5,343,334 of NC_134418.1, read as the reverse complement.
AGCTTAGTGGAATCTTATCTCCATTGAACATAAGAACTGAAAGGCAGAATCATGAGGTATATTCCCACGGTTACACAGGTTGGACACTAGTAAATGTAGTGACCTATGTAGTAAGCACAAGTAAAGTAGCCCATGTTCCTGTGTCCTAGTTCCCTCCAGGCATTAGTGGACTGGCAAGGCATGACTCCTAGGCACCTTATTTGAGGTGGCGGAGATGAGGGTAAAGACAAGAAAATGTAATTTACACCTTCTGCTACAGAATATGTAACAGATACTCGTATTTCCAACACACCAAACAAGTGAATTTATGATTTTTCTGTTTACCACAGTAGCATTGCTTATGATCAGGTATGCAACATATTTGAATTCTGTACAACTTCAAAATCTAGGCCAAATAACTGACATTCAGCTTCGAAAATCTGCAGGCTGAACTTGTCTTCTAGTCCACAGCTATTCATAGTAGATAAGAATCTTTGCACTTCTAATTACTGCCAGCATTCAGTTCCCAACTGTTCACATTGTTCCCACTTTTCCTTAGTCATGCAAGGATTCTGCTCATAAACAGAAAAAATGTTATTTCTATACAGAGTCCACACTGTCTTGGAAAGAGAAGCACAGAGGCACTTGACAGTAAACTGAAATGGGTATTTCAGCTGCTATGGGTTCCAGTACACAAACCAGACAGAATACTGGATAAGCTAAGCTAAACAGCAGTCAAAAAACTGAAAACATCACCAACGAAACACACTTGAAGTCTGTATATTTTTTCATTTTCACTTTATCACACACTTCATCCAAGGATCTCAAAACTCTTAAAAATATTTATGAAATCTTGCAGCACTCCTGAGAGGCAAATTATCATGAGTTGCCACTTTAAAGAGTGGTACACTGAAATTAAAAGCCAACTCAGCACCGAAGCTAGGAAAAGAATTTCACACATCTAACACCTTCCCTTCAGTTCTGAATAAAAATGTCCTAAGTTACATATAACAGTGAGTACACAGACACACCCTGGCAGCTCTGAGAAGACACATTTATCTTGTCTACTAAATTACAAAACTACATGTTTTGTGTTAATTGATTTTCTTTCTTGCCATCCGTTCTCTATTCTAAACAGTCAGTTCAGCGTTAGTTCTCAGAGCTGAAGGTATACATCCCATCCCATCAAACGTCCCATCTTCAAATAGGATTTTCCAATATAGGTTCACAGAAACAATGAAAGAGTTTGCTGTGAAGTTAAATCCAGATAATCCTGAGAATCTTGCTGAAAAACAAGCATCCAGAACTTCTTATGTCCCAATACCTACTAATCTGGACTTGCAGATCTGATTGATTTCGACTCTCTTTTCAGTGCAGACGTTGACTGAATGTTCAGTGTCACAGGACGATATTTTCTCAGTCAAACAGTCTCCCAAACAAAGTATGTAAATTAAAAAATGAAGTTCACTGAAATGGAAAAAAACTGGGGTAACTTTACAATATTTACACTGATTTGGTTGAAGTTCCTTTGTATTACCTCAGTGTAATGGAGCAGAATTTGGCCAAAAAACTTACATTAACTTTGAGGTACGGAAAAGTGAAACCCAAGAAGGAAGAATTCCACTGAGAAAGATGAAATATGCTACAATGTGGACAATAGTAAGTTAACCATGGCTTTGTGGTGATTGGTTGCAAGTGTGATGTAAACATGAGTAAATCTTAGAACCTTTTCAATCAGTGTTGGCCTGTTTCTTTTAATGAGACAGTAGCTGCTTAGGAAAGGGACAGCCTCTTTGTGCATTTTGCAGATACAGAGCACTGATGCCCATGTCTATAACTGGAACTGTAACATTTACAACAGGATTCACACTCAATCAAGGTGAAAATGCTAAAAGTATTTTCAAGCATGCAATATACATAATGCCCACCGGGAATTTTTCATTGGTCTTCAGTGGTGGTTGGTTTTTTTTTTTTCATTTTGGTGGTTGGTTTTATTTCCCCTAAGCTGTTCTTTGAAAAGATAAATTAATTCAACAAGGAGTACATATGCATGAATTGAACCACAGTGAAGAAAAATGGGGGTGTTTTGATCTAGTGCATCTTGCTTCCTTGTGCTATTTTAGGTGTGAACAGTGCATAACTCAGGATCAGCTCAGGCTCACTGTAAATTATATAGCTGTGCTTTAATCTGTTCCTCTGTTTCAGAAAGAAGAGAGTGACAATGAGGGATGAGTTTCTTGAGAAGTAAATACTTTGGGAGGATTCTTTGTTTTGTTTTTTTCATTTTTATTTCTTGTTTGAGTTTTTTTTTTCCCCCTTTTTCCAAAAGAGAACCATATTTTCTTATTGGGTACCAGAAATGCACACACTTTGTCATACTTTAGCATGGACTGGCAATCAATAAGATGTGTAAAATGGCTGGACACAGATTACCCATCATGCAGCTTTCTGATTTAAGTTACAGTGAAAGCTGAGATCTGAAGGTTGTGAAGGCAAGGTGCAATGTGCTTTAATCTTTTTTTTTTTCTTTAGGATTTCTTTCTCTATATCTCACATTTAATATTTACAAGGGAATTCTTTCCGTATTGTGATACATGTACCTCATGAACACAATTATATATTCTGTCCTTGAGGCTGAAAGTGTTCTCAAAGAGTAGTTCCTATTACTTAGAGGGGAAAAAAAATTCCTGAGAGAGTGCAACACTTTTTACACTGTATCAATCCCAATCAGTGGGGCTAACTGTCCATTGATTTACTGACAACCCCTAATAAATTTTTAAGAAACGACTGCATGTCCTGGGGGGAGAAAAAGAAAAAAGTCACTCTTCAGAATTTTTCAGTTCTGAAGGGCATAATTTTTAATACTTCAGACTCTGGTGTACTCCTCACTGTCAGCATTAAGGCTCAGTTTTAAATCAGAAATGCAGACCTGCAGATATTTTGTTTTGTATCAGTAAATGTGATTGCAAGGTAGCAAAAAAGTTTGCAGCTCTGCTCTTCTCTGCTTGTTTCATTGGATTCACAAGCTAAACCAAGTCAGTACCAGTTAATATCTAGTTAGAAGACCTTCAGCTTATTAACACACATGCATTTACATGAGTTGCCTACAATGTAGTTGTTTTAATAATTATTTATTTCTGAGGTACGGGATTCCTCTGTCAAGGGCTGTACTAGAATATAACCTCTTCTTAATTGCTCCTTGTCATTCATTCTTCCCTGCTGTTTCTCAGTCTGTGACAACAAGATCTCATTATTGCATATGCACCACCTGCTGAACCCTACCTGTGAGAAGCAAGGTCTTCTCTTGCAAAAAGATGAGGTAACTTGTCCTCAATTGCTTAGATGAAATGTAGACTGTACGAGTGACTCCTGAGCTGCTTAATCTGCCTCAAAATCAGAGTCATCCATGGCTAAACCTCCTTCCAACATGCCTGCCAAATGCTTCTCCTCACATGTTGACCCATGCTGTATGAATCTTTTAATTCCCTCCCATTCTATCTCTTGCTTTTTTTTTCTGTTCTGTCTCTAAATTTCTCTTCCTCTGTGCCCACTTACCATATGTCGTGTTCTTCCTGATCCCACCATCAAACCGAAATCCAAACTCCCATGATCAGCACACATTCTTTGCAGTGTCAGCACAGATGGCTTACAGGATCTCAGAGATTGGCTAGATCATCAGTACACAGCTCAAATGAGTGTCCTGCGCATCTAGAACAGGAGCCCAACAAAAGTGGAACAGCTTTCTCAGTTGTGGGCTCCACTTCTTGAAACAGAAGGAACTGACACCATGACTGGACCTTAGTTAGGTTTCTCTGTTGCGCAGGGTTATTGCCATTCCTATTATCGAGCACTGGTGCTTCATAGAGCATGGCTTCTGCAAAAAAAGTGGTACAGAGACTGCTTCAGCCCTCTGAAACATATGCCAGACCACCCACAGTGATCCATGGCGCAAAGCTTATGGCCACCTGTTGCAGGGCTACAGATGCTTGTCACTTAATTTAAGGCGACATTTGTTAGCTATAGAAATATTAAGCTGCAACTACTTGAGGATGACATACCTAATGGACTATTTCGAGAGGTGCAGCCCTACACAAGCCAGGCATAAAATGGCAGCCATGAAACATTCTTGGGTAAGCCCCAGCAAGTAACAGAGGAATCCAGCTTCCCATGTCATCACTGAATTGAGTGGAAATAAGGGAAAACGATCATATGGCACCCTTTTTCTCTGGCCATCTGAACACTTAAAAAGACAATGTTGTCATATTAATAAGGAGGAATTCTTTAATTTATTGATCCATCTTTAAAAATGATGGGTGATGTTGTGTACCTAGTCATGACATCTTTTCTTAATTTGATGCATTAAGCAATGTTATATTCAATTTCATTAAATGATCTCCCTTAATTATGACAATGGGTAATGATGGTCATTAAAGTAATGACATTTGTCACCATCAGCAGTGGCAAGGATAATGAATAATGAACAAGGCAAAATTTCCACAGAGACTTTATAGTCTTATATTCCACATAGCAGCAGAATAGAAAAACACAGAAACCAGATAGTTCCCTGAGAACAAAAAAGTTTGAGGAAGCCAACAGAGAATCTTCCTCTTTAAAATTCCAAAAAACACTAACCAAGAAAATTATGGATTAATGATTCTGAATAAAAAAAACCACCAAAATTTTAAAATCTTGCAATTAAATCCATCTTATTAGGTCTGCAATACTATCACTCTATGTATTCATTTCATAAAAAAACATGAACTGGTTTTTAGTGTGACTGGAATAAGAAACAGGAATTAATGGTGTATTCTAATGTCAAAAACGATAGACAGGAGAAATACATGTTACAGTACCTGACAGGCCAGAAAAGTGGGCTAGCAAGAACAGCATGAAGTTTAACAAAGACAAGTGCAAAGTCCTGCACCTAGGATTGAATAACTAGAGACACCAGTACAGGCTAACATCTGTGTGGCTAAGGAAAAGCCTTTCTGAAAGGTCCTGGTGGACAACAAAATGAATATGAGTCAGCAGCGCGCCACTACAGCAACAAAGGCAAATCAGATCCTAGGCTGCATCCACAGGGGCGTTACTACCAGAGATAGAGATGTGATCATCCCACTCCACTCAGCACTTGCCAGGCTGCACCTGGAGTACTGTGTCATTTTGTTCCCCATAGTTCATGGAAGCTGGGGACAGACTGGAGACGGTCCAAAGGAAGGCCACAAAGATGATCAAAGGTCTAGAGAACCTGTTCTATGAGGAAAGATTGAAGGAGTTGGATCTTTTCTCCTTGGAGGAAAGAAGGCTCTGGGAGACTCTGTCATAGTGTTCTAGTACTTAAGGGGTGGCTACAAAGAGGGTGGATGTTGTCTCTTCACGAGGAGCCACATGGAGAAGACAAGGGCCAACTGGCACAAGTCGCACTGGAAGAGGATTCATCTTTATATAAGAAAGAAAGAAATATTTTATAGTGAGAACAACCTCCCCAGGAACATGGTAGAGTCACCATCACTGGAGGTTTTCAAGACGTGACTGGGCAGGGTGCTAGTAAATCTCATCTAGGCTCCCTTTCCCACAAAATGTTGGACCAGATGATCTTTCAAGGTCCCTTCCAAACTATTCCATGGGCTGTTCTGTGATTCTATGATCTTATACTGAATCCCAGAGACTGTTTAAATCCTGATCTTGAATGAAATAAGAACTGAGTTAAGAATGCAGGCACATATTTTGAGACTTAAGAGAATTATCTTTTTGTCCACCTACAAAAGTAACTGACTCAATTTTAAAGTTAATCTCTGTGATACCTCCTAATTTTTTTCCTCCATATAAGCACAACGGATTCCAAACATAATAATCTTTTATTTTCTTTTTTACGTGAACATCCTATGTATATGCAGAAAGGTGCTGCACATGTGTCTTGCAGTTACACATTAAACTCTTCCATGAAAACAGATGCAATGCAGCATAGTGTGTATTTCTGCCAAGAGACATGAGGAAATGCCTAGGGCAAAAAACAGCCCAGGTACACTTCAGCTTCATACCATAAATATCACCAAAGCTGGTGGTATGTTTGTTTTCTCCAAACAGGAAAGGAGAGCTAGCATCTTATTCATGTTCATTCTCTTTGCCCAGATTCTCTGTCCAGCTATAGGACAAGGCAGGGAGGATATCTAAATGGAATGAGAACAGTGATTCCAGCTTCACAATCTTTTCTATTACCTGCAGGACCTATTGCCCATTTGAAAATTGTCAAGGAGAACACATAAGGTTGCTCTGATGTGTGCTTTTCTAGGACGTGGCATAGCTCTGCTGATATAAAATGAAAGTATAATGTAATAAATGCCTTGATAGCTTTTAATCAAATGATGAATTATTAGCAAAGATTAAAAGAACTAATTATGTACAACATGGTTGAGTGATGGCTAGGGGGAGAAAGAATTTAACAGTCTCTGTGTATTTGAAAACTAAGCACAAAGAAAAGAAATGATTTTTGATTTTTACGGCAGCAGAGAGACAGATCTCATGAAAAAAAACCAAAACAAAACAAAAAAAACACAGCTGAAAATTCAGTAAAGAGAATTTTGGGCTCAATATCAAATGACTACTAGTCTGCAGACTATACTCCTCAAAGTGATCATGAAATCTCTGTGACTTTGGCTACTAAGAACTCAACAAGAAAAAACATTTCAGAAGAATCCAGAGGAGTATTTGTTAACCAGATTGACTGTGTACATCTTAGACATAACGGACAGCTGTGCCAGGAAAAATGTCAGACTCTGGGCAGTGAGAATGACAATCCTTTCTCCTACTCTCATATGGGTGTGAATGAGCTGTTATGTGGGGGTTCACTGCCTATGATATGAAAAATGTCACATTAGAAGACCATGATACCATCTTCCTTGCGTATAAATCTGTGAATCTCAGGCTTCTTCAAGCACAATTTTGATATCGTTTTAAGTGGTCTAGAAATGAAAATATACAAAGCAGAGATTAAATAGCAGTTGTGACCACCAAGATAATCATATCATCTTTATATTAGCTGTGCTACAGTCATATTAGAGGGCTGTGTAACTATATTTTAGTTTAAAATTTATGCTTTCGAATGAAATAAATGGCATAAAAATTATGCTGAAGTGAAACCTAATAGATAACAGATTTGAGCACGGAATGAAAGGACTTTAATAAATTGACATGGCATGGATAAAGCATTTCATTAATTTCAGAATGGAATTTGCTAATTTTATATTTGCCTGTGAAAGAAGAAGGCTTGGTGCAATGTCCTAGGAAACCTCTACCATCTCTACATCCAACGGACATATCAAATGAAGAAAAGCATTCATGAAAGCAGCCTCAAAAACAATGGAAGTTGAAAACAACTAACTGTCTCATCTCAGATGCAGCATATATATCCCCATGTAATGCTGGGGAGCATGGAGAAGAGCTGGAATAAAGTTTCAGTAACTTCTGTGTTCTGTTTATCAAGGGCAGTAAAGTATTTTCATTCACCATTTCTTTTTCCCATACTTATACTATTCTTAGAGACATACATGAATTAATGCTGTTATTTCCCCCTCCTCCCCTGCCTTCTCCCTCCAAAGAGTAGAAGTAAAGGGGAAATAGCTGATGCTATTACTTCCAAGGCAGGTTCAGTCCATCAGGAAATCAAAACCAAGTCTATGACTGATGTGATTACTTTTTTTAAAAAAAGCTCCTGCAGCTTCAGGAAAACCTTTTTTTTTTTTCCCATTATGAATGTCTTATTCAGCTGAGGAGAGTAAGCAGTCTTCTGTTCAGTGACAGATGTTACATTCAAATGGACTGGAAATGTGATGAACTATCCAGTTTTGTCCCACAAAGGCTACAGGAAGTACTGGAGTGAAACACTGAGAAAGTGGCAACCAACCAGCCCAGGTTTATGAGCAATCTGGAGGACAGGGAATATGGAACATGATCAAGAACATAAAATATCTGAGCTTCTTTAAAATATTGAACCTTTAGAACATTATGCTCACTAAATAAGACTTAGTTGACAAAAAAATGAACAGGTATGAGCACTATGTAGATTAGCTTGGAGATGATTTAGAGCTGAGTGAACAGTCCAGAGCACATTTTCACTGGTCATTTGGCTTTCTATTTGAAAATTGTCTGTGTATAAGAACTAAAAAGGAGGAACAGGAAAATTAATTAGACCAGAATTACTACTTTGCATCATATTTAAAAAATAAAGAAGCTCAGTAGAAGCTAAATCAGAAAGGACCTTAAAACAAACAAATAAATTATGTTTGATGTGGAAAAGGTGGACTCATGGACATCTGGGAAAAATGGGTAGTATAATCACAGCAATGAGGTAGGAAGAACATCTTACAGGAGCCTTTGAAGTAAATTGTAGGGGTGAGACAAATGTTGTCCAGGGCATGCAAAGAGTAGGTTATGGCAGTGAAGATTCCAAACCATGAGGTCTGTGAGTATTATTTGCAATTTTCAATCAGATCTAGCATAAGTGCTATGATCTGTGTGGACAACATAAGCAATTAACTCTGGAATCACATTCTTTTTTCTCTGCTATGGTATGCCTGTGGATTTTTCCTTTAAGATACAGCAATAGGCTTAAGAGGCCATGTACTTTGTTTCCTTACTGTAATGTCCTCTTTCCCAACTGGAAAAGTACAAATCAAGCCTAACTATTTTATGGTTAATCTCCGAAAATGAGAAATTACCAAATCTGAAATGTGAACAATAGCACACAATTATTTACTTTCTCATCGCAGTATTTCCAGAGTGAAACAGAGTGAGCATCTCAGTTTAATCCGAGCTAGTCTCATTCTAAATCCCCGTATCAGATACACGGTCACATCACAATTTTTGTTATACTTAACAAGAATTCAGTAATCTTTCAGAAAGTTGGCATCAAAACTAGGGGCTTGATAACAAAAGCCTAAGAACCAAGGTTGCTTATTAATACAATGGGCACATTTCATCCAGGTGCCATTTGTCTGATTTTAAAAGTGAGCCTGCTAAAACCCAACTGTTAAAAGGCAATCAAAGTTTATGCTGGAAGCGTACAGAGGATGAAAAACAACCTCCCAAAAAATCCAATAAACAAGCTAAATAAAATGAAATGGTAAATGAAGAAACATAACTATACCCGGCAAAGGGAAAAAATCATGATTGGTGTAACTCCACAAAAGACAGGAGTATTAACTAAGAGCAAGACAGTATGTGCAGATATCTTTAGTGTATTATGTTCTGTGATGTGGTAGAATTCAGGTAATTTATTTTTCAGTGATTAATGAAGTCAAAATCATTAGCTTGTGGTTTTTCCTATAAAAATTGAAGCAGATGGATCTGTCACGGCTTTATAATGTTCAAATTAAAGATAAGGATTTTCCTCTCCACTATTTGGCTTCATTCTATGGGGGAGGAGGACTGTGAGAAGGATAAGTAACTGCTATTTCTTTGATCAAATCAATTTAGGATTCTGCATGAATTCTGAACAAACCCCTAGGTGTTTTTTTTTTCTTTGTTGGGTTTTCACGCAGGTAAACTACATTTTATTCCTTCTCAAGAAATTTATATTCTTATTTCTTAATAAGCCTTTCCCAAAAGGCTTTCAAGGCAGTTGCATTGCAATGGGGGTTTATTGCCATACAGCTGTATTGTCACTAGAATTCAGTCTCAGACTCAGCAAAAAACCTATAGGTAAAACTAAATAAATTCCATTTGGCTTAACATCCTCTGAGGTCCTTCACAGAGGTATCATTGCACAGGCATTTGGGATCTTTTTAGTTTATGCAGCTGTAAATCAGAACAAAATACCCATGCTACCCCTGGGATTTCTAGACCAGAAATATTTGCCCAAGACATCATACATAGCACACACATAGTAACCTTGTTTAAAATACATGTCCAACCTTCTTCTGAAGTGCACAGTGGCTTTTCTCTTCCCTATTGGATTTACAAATCATGACAATTGATGTTCTGAAGTTTCTTGATATGCAGTTGTCACACTGCTGTAGCTCTTGCATTGTTAAGACAATCAGACATGCAAATATTTCAAACGAAGGCAGGAAATCCTCACATCTGCTCTAAAAATTTCTCTAAATGGAAATAAGAGCAATGTAAAGGCTACGTGCACATCCAGACATGCAGACTACTTACTCAGACTAGTGCTAGTGCATATGCTTTATCACACTCCCACTGTCTCCAAATTATAAATTGCCTCTCCACAGGATTTTTAATAGCTTCCAGGTTGAGCAGAGAGACAGCGATGACAGTTGATACGCATAAGTCTGTCTACCTCTGGGACTCAAGTACCCACGTGGCAAACTGGAGACCTACAATCTAGGTGATGTTCTCAGCAATGTTATCCCACAGTTATGTCCAACTTTTCCTGGGTGAGGGTTGCTGCTTGCTGGAGTTTGGGAGTTCAGTGATAGAAATGTTTCATCTAATGGAGCCAAAACTTCCTGTTTGTAAGCTACAGAACTGCCAAAACCACCTGGGAGCGAGAAAGAAGCATCTTTGCACTAAATCACCCTACAGGAAGCCCAGTGATGACCTTTTCTATGAAATACAGGGAAAATATTCTTGGAAGAAAGACTATGAATTCAGGATTTTCCTCTGTCCCAAGGGAGCAAGATCATGCTTTGATCCCTTTAAAGAATCGTAAAATCTTTTGTGCATAGTGACACTGCTCTGCTTTACTTGAATTTGATGAAATTTTTAGTCTTAGCACTTGAAGTGGAAGGGGGCTAAGGTTGCAATATGGGGTAGGTTTGCAGTGCTTACTCCAGCACTGTATTAGGCAATCTCAGAGGGACAAGATCAGACCCTACAGCAGACCTAGGCAGAAGGAATACCACAGAGGCTCAAGCACTAAGATCTTCAGCCCCACCACAAGGGACTGGTACTGGGCATACATAAGAACAGTGGAACTGCTGCAGACACGGCACAATGCGAAGCTGTGTAGACCCACCCAAGTTATTTAACTGTGCTCTCCAATAGTCCATCAGACAAGGACAGTGCTAACCTAGCACACGTATGGCTTCTAGTCCTGGCATTAATTCATTCACAGATAGCTCAGGCATCTCTCTGCACTAATGCATTCAGCCACACAAACAAATCTTAGTAAATTTGTTACAAGTTTTGAAGATCGCAGTCAGACTCAGGCAACGAAATGCACACTAAACACCTGGGTACTCCTGTGGATTTTTGCCTTTTCCCTAATTCAAATGTTTATCACTGGTCGTTTGATCTGAAGATGTTGTGTCCCTGTCTGTCACCCGTGTACGATTTCTCATCATGCAGTCAACTCTAAGAAAAAATTGAAATATGACATCAGAGACTGAAGGAAGCTAAAATTAATTAGATTTATCTGGGATTAAAGAAATACCGTGTTAGAATGCTTTCCTGGACACTATCTGTTTAATCACAGATCAATCTGGCTGATTAGTTAATTGAATCCACCTAATTAATTTTCCACTGTCCACCAGCCCACTTTATTCTGAAAAGAAACAATCTTCCCAGCATATTTCAAACAAGAATTGCATAAAATCTTTTCCAAAACTGTTCTGATAGAAATCATCTTAATGAAAACTTGCATATAAAATTTAAAGCAAAATATGAACATGAAGACATTATCTCCACAAAAAAGTGCAGGTTTCAATGTCATTGCAGTTACCTAAAGAGTTAAGAAAAGTTTGTAGATATACCTGTCTGCACTACTAGCCTATGTGTCACAAGAGAAAGAGAGCCCTCTGTAAGAATATAAACCTCTAATAAGATGAGAGACTTTTTCTAAACCACTTATGCTTGAAGCCTATTGAAAGATAATCTTTGGTACAGTACTTCCAGAAAAGCAGTGAAGTGAAATCAATGTTCAGGAAAAAACAGATTAAGAGACCAAACTGAAGAAATCAGGAGTCGCTCAGCAGAACAGACATACACCTTAAAGATTATCATCCGTCGTGAAAGCATGGGGTCTTTTTAGTTCTTGTGAGAGAACAATTTCTAAGGATGAGACCCTGTCTCCTTTTCTCTTTCACCGAAGATATAAGCCCATATATTATAATGAAATTTAAATCTCCACATTTTAATTTAAAAGTACAGTGGGCAAAAAAAAGAAGGTTCAGAGATCAGCAGACCATGAGGAGAAAACCTGCTTTTGTACAAAGAGGAGCTTCTTTTCCCTCACATGTTTGAATATGTCTTTGTTTTTTCTCTCTATGGAAAGAGACAATTTCCTTATTCTTTATCTGAAAGACAGCCTTGCGGTTGGGAAACTGGATGAACATTCAGCAAAGCTGAGGTTATTGCCAACTTCTTCAGAGACCTTAGGCCAACCTAATTACTCCATGATGCCATTTCCATCCACAAAATACCAATAGTAATAGCGTGCATCCTTCCTACTCTATGGGCCTGCCATAAACTTCTACCATGAAAGTAAGTATATAACTTACTAACACAAAATTATATGTGTTGTGGTGGTATACTCTGATGTCTTTTTAAATACATTTAATATTAGGCTCCTAGTTTGTCAAGGCACAAGTTTGCCTTCCTTTCCCTGTCCTTTGCTACATGTTAGCAAAATCAATTTGTATTTTCATTTTCAATCTGTGAAACATAGGAACACACTTGTTTAATATTCTAATTACGAGTATTAAGATAAGAAGACAGAAGATCCAAAGGATCCTAAGGATATTTTTGCAGAAAAGTCTAACAGTAGAGAAAGGCCTAACATCTTAACAGGAATTTTAGGTGGCATGCTTGATTTTATGCCTGAATGATTAATATCAGCAATTAAAATAAACCTATTTTAGTGGACAGCATATTTACTTATTTCCACTGTGACGTAGTTCAAATCCTGGTCTACCCAGTACTAAAAATTTCACATAGGCAACAGAACACCAGCAGGAATTAACACAACAATCTATTTTGCTTTTCATTAAAGTGTATGGAGTATTGAATATTTTTTTAATATTTCCAACATACGTCCATAACTTTTTGAGTCCTTATTCAGCAGGCAGTAACTCAACCCCAGAGTAACAAACTTCAAAACAAATTCAGATGCTCAGTCCAACTCTATGTGTTTACAGCTGCAAAAAGGAAACAGTCTTTTTAAAATATATGGCACTAAATTTGCTTGGTTTTCTTGTTTTCTGGATTATTTTTTTTTCTGATTGACCAACCTGATCCTCTTTATCAACCTGATCTTCCTGCTTGACCATTCTGATCTCCTTCTATGACCAGATGACCCACCTATTGGATGAGGGAAAGGCTGTGGATGTCGTCTACCTGGACTTTCGTAAGGCCTTTGACGCTGTTCCCCACAGCATCCTCCTGGAGAAAGTAGCTGCCCATGGTTTGGATGGGGGTACTCTTGACTGGGTAAAGAACTAGCTGCATGGCCAAGCACAGAGAGTGGTAGTGAATGGAGTTAAATCCAGGTAGTGGCCGGTAACATGTGATGTTCCCCAGGGCTCAGTGTTGGGTCCAGTCTTGTTTAACATCTTTATCAATGATCTGGATGAGGGGATTGAGTGCTCCCTCAGTAAGTTTGCAAATGACACCAAGCTGGGCGGGAGTGTTGATCTGCTTGAGGGTAAGAAGGCTCTGCAGAGGTATCTGGACAGACTAGGTCGATGGGCCAAGGCCAGCTGTATGAGGTTCAACAAGGCCAAATGCTGGGTCCTGCACTTGGGTCACAACAATCTCGTGCAATGGTACAGGCTTGGGGAAGAGTGGCTGGAAAGCTGCCCAGCAGAAAAGGACCTTGGGGTGTTGGTCGACAACTGGCTGAACATGAGCCAGCAGCGTGCCCAGGTGGCCAAGAAGGCCAATGCTGGAATAGGTTACCCAGAGAGTTTTTAGGGCCTCTGTCATTAGTCCCTTGCAACTTTGATGATTCTGTGATTCTACAGTTTACAGGTAAGTTCTGAACTTTAAAAAAAAATAGTGAGGTAAATATTTCATTGTTGATTTATTCATATTTTAATAAGAGCTAGTAAGTGTATTGCATCCCAGGCTTGCTTCTATAATCCCTTACAAACAAGCAATCCCAAATGTGCCATCCAGTTGCAAAAACCTCCAAGTTTTCAGTTTTTTAAATAATCTTCCTGGGAAATCTGGTTTCTTCATCCCAAAAAATCCCACAGAAAAAAAGATAAATATTATCCACCAAACAGGCCCTATCTTAGTGCCCATTCAACTTGTGTATGCCCACTTCACTTTCAGCCATTTTAAGTGATGTTTCCACTGACTTTCTAGAAGAAACAGTATATCGGTTAATTCTCTGTAGTGGGAGACAGTATAGAAGAGGCATACGAAGTTACAAGGCCACGATAGTTACTATGCAATTCAGTGCTAGACTTCTGCAAACTCCTGTGCCAACTGCACTGTCCACTTGTTTCTCACAGCTTCTGCACCCAAAGGAGTCATGCATCCTGTAATCTTCTGCCTGTCGGCTTTTCTTTTGTTCTTTCCCCCACCCTCCATTCACCTGATGTTGAAGTAAAGCTGCACTTTCACTGCGGAGCTTTGTGGAGCAATTGCTTGTGTGCACCTTGAGTTTCGCTCTCCGCTGTTCACAGGTCTTTCACCTCCCATGATCAAGCACAGCATTCAGCCTGCGTTTGTGGTTTCATAGACTTGGCCTACCTAAAGGCTTGAATTTGGGACCACTTGTTGTAGTTTGAAGCGATAGAACACCCACTCTGAAATGAGGGAAAATGTCTCTTGCATTAACAGCCCCACAGTTGGTTTCTTCTGTTTGCTCCTTATGCTCTCACGACCAGGCACATTGTCTCCTGAGCCATCCCCTATGAAGGTGGCACACGCAAAGGGGTCACAGAAAAAGATGTGCTTTCTTCAGTCAGACTTGTATAGCAGCTGTTCCCTCCCTTTTTGACCCAACAGACTGAATATGGAGGCTCACACCACCATTATGGCTTAATATAAGAAGGGCAAATTCCTTGTTTAACCCAGTGTCACCCAGTAAGTCAACTTCACAGCGTAGGTGCTCAATGACAGGCTAGCTTAACCTTTCTGCTGAAATCTGGATGGTGATTACTTAGAGTAACTTTGCAAGGCAAACATACTCTAAAATAAACATTACAAAGTTCCCAGATAGTACAAACTAAAGAAATTACACCACACCCTTATGTCTGTGATTATCTGAGCTCCTTGCTTTTTTGCTGACTGGCTGTCAATTAAAATAGTGTACATATATTTGCTGATGTCTGAACACAAAACACTTTGAAGCTTTTCAGGAGGAGAGGATCTCTGAATGGTGTCTGAGACAGACAGTGGAAAGCAGAGGTAAGAGTTTCATCCAGACAGAGTTCTGTGTAATCACATTTTAAGTGTTTCTGCTCCAGTACGTAGTCATAAATGTCAGCTGAAAGTTAACTTCATTGTTTATTAAATGTATGTTAATAACGTCATTGGAAATCTGAGTACTCTATTGATTGCAAATCTAAATTGGCAATGCTGTGGTCTCTATCTGCCACTCAATCACAGCAGTATGAGTTAGTGAGGTAAAAACAGAATAAGGGAGCTGATTACAGAAGACATTGAAGGAAAAGATAGATGGCAGAGAATATTTTCATATTTAGCAATATCATCAGACTGCCTGCAATATAACTTTTCATGCAGCAGCTGATAAAGATCCAGCCACTACAGCCTATTTCTTTCAACTTCAAGCTCAGTTGAGATACACACACGCCCACCCCCATCCCACTACCTCCTTTAGGAAAGAGCAAGAAGTAATGTGGGGTTATGGGAGACAACCCCTCAGGGAGCATTGTCTAGACACACCGCTGCTGGATGGGATCAAGGACTCCTAGAACATCTCCCTTTTCTTCCCAGACATACATTTACTGACAAGAATTGTGTAAAACTACTTGTGCTAAAACTTCTCAAAGAGTGACCATACCCAGAGCAAATAGTAGCAAGCAACTAATAACCATGTCTCAAGAGGGTGATCAAAAATCTTCCTTCGGGAAGAGAGAAGACAGACAACCTTCTTGTAAAGATGGACTGGAGTTTCAGTCCTGCTTTTCTATTCAGGATCTACAAAGATTTGGGCAAAATCCTTCTTAGTAAATGTGAACTCCTTAATATTGCCTGATTTTTTTATACTAACAAAAATTCATTTAGTATCAACAAAGACTTACTAAGTACTAGAGTCAACAGGCACTTAAAAACTCAGGTTTATAACTTACCCCTCTCTGCCTTAGATTCCCAGCTATCAAACAGCATAACATTATTTTGTAAATCTTCTATGAATGTCTTTCTATATTGTTTACAATAACAAGGCTTCAAATTCATTTGAGCTCCTAATTACCAGTGTAGCCTGAGTAATAGTAAATCAGAACCACATTATTGTAGTATTATGCGGAAAGGGTCATAAGTGCTATTTGATTGACGCTATTTGTTTCCTGTACACAAATGAGAGTTTCCCTCTGAGCACAGCAGATACTGTCTTAAACAATATTGTTATGGAGATAAAGCACTGTAGAGACATCTTTTAGAGGACAATTAAAATAACTCCTAAGCAGCCGAACTAAAGAAGCCTATTTTCCTGTGGATTTGAGTCCTATCTCCTACTGTTTTCCCTCATCATCTGTTCCCCAAACCTTTTCTCTGCTGCAACACTCCGTGCAGGACAAGTCACTGCAATGCTCCATCTGCCTTGCCATGGATCCGGACTATTCCCTGGGGAGCTGTACCTGGTTTTGATCTACCTATATGTCCATCAGCAAGCAGTAAGTGAGCGCTGAT
Organism: Opisthocomus hoazin; assembly: GCF_030867145.1. NCBI lineage: Eukaryota > Metazoa > Chordata > Aves > Opisthocomiformes > Opisthocomidae > Opisthocomus > Opisthocomus hoazin. The sequence goes on along the minus strand of NC_134418.1, from coordinate 5,326,576 downwards.
AGATACACTGGCTGGCCAAACAAAATAGACTGAGCTTATACAGTTTCTTTTTGATTAGAAGCATTAGTCTGGGTTGTTAGCCTGTTCAGACAGAATTTTCATGAAACATTTTTCTTTATCTGTCTGGAGAGCTTGCCACTTTTAACAAACGGAGCAACAGTGTCCAACAGATTCAAAAAGCATAGAGAGTAAATTAAGCATCGGATAAACAAAGAACTTGATCTGATCAGCCTCATTTCCATACAAAATTACTATATCCCCCTTCTTCAAATCTTGTTTTTAAAAGATTTTTTCAAACTCAACAAAAACTGCCAGCAAATACGTAATAATCTCATAATAATTAATTTATATAAACCCATAACCTGTTAGTTTCAGACAAATGTGTTAATTTAACAATGTCAAATTTCTAATATTGGAAACAAATCCTGGATAAAGAAAAAGCAGTTTTGTTAGGTACACAATAACAATGCTGTAAAAACACTTGAAGTCTTAAAATGTCAAGTGACAAATTATTTCATAAATGACTATTTAAGTCAAGAAGTAGTTGACTTGATTTTTTTGAAAAAACTGTAATTGAAATACTTTACAATTTTTTTGCTGCCTATATAAAATAAAATAATTGCATAATTATAACATAATTACTTTCAGGAGTGACTAATTTTGGATTCTATTAAGTACGTATTAATTGCTATACTGGCAACTGCAAAAAAAAAAAGTCAAAAATAAAAGCCTTCCCTTATCAAGGTCATCATTTGCATTATAAGACAATCAAAACAATGTTAAATTAACTAAATAGTCCAATATTCAATGACTGCAAGGCACGAGGTAGTGAGGTGGAAGGACAATCATATGACTCATAAGGCATTGCTGGCAGGATTTAAATTGACCTCAGACTCAGAGGTCTGCTGTTGCACCTCTGTGATGACAAATGATTCCAATGACTTTAGCGGTGCAGGATTAGATCCGTTAACATGTTACCTATTGACTGATGTTCATTAGCTATGCAGAGTCCACTTTTAAACTGCTTGTTCATACTCTGTCATACAGAAGTACTCCTACTGTTCAGTCCGAGGCATTGTGTAAAGATAAATAAATGTCCAGCTCTTGTTTTATTTGATCTGTGAATGGGAACAGCTAATAGGGGAAGTACAGCGTGAGTAACAGAAGAACTCAGTCCATGGTTTTATTCCCTGAAATCAAGAGGAGTGTCTTCTCATTTACTGTTAGCAGCCACCTATCTTTGCTAGTAACTAGCTGCATTAACTAGCAGATTGAATTAATTTGGAAAGAAAAGAACTAGAGACCTGATACTACATAATAAACTGTCCCAGCAGAGATCAGATATCAAGAACTACAGGTTCCCCCCATGCAATATCACTGCTTTAATCTTTCCAGGTGTCCTGTTCCTCATTTCCGCCACTTCATTAACGTCCAGTTTAACAGACCACAACAAATGGTATTGGAAAAGCAATTCTCAGGACTGTTCTTTCTCTAAGGAAAACAAGGGACCTGGAAAAAGTTGAAACCAGATATCGACAAAATATGCTCGTTTGCAAGGGTAAGCAATCGCATAGGCCCAAATATGATGGCCCATCAACCAGGGGAAACCTGTGCACTTGTAAGTCAAAGGCAGAAAATTCTGACCTCCAGAGCACTTGCCAATGATTTTGCTCCCTTTGGCCTCCCAGCTGGAATTATTTCCAATGAAGTTAATAAGTATTTTTAAAAATCTCATCCAAAACTCATGATACCATGTGTTTCTTAGACTACCAAGCAGAATAATGTATAGTGTACACTTCTTAGTCTGACATGATTGTGATTACAGAAACATTTAAATGAGAAAATTGCACAAACTCAGTGTTTCAAACTTTAGCATGATGCTCATGTTTGCAGTTCCATTTATAAACAAGTAAGTGTATGGCATGTTCTTGACTCCTTTCAAAACAAATACTAAGCTCTCTTTGGTTCTTTAGCACCATGACGACAATATTTGCATGTAAATTCTAGCTTGTGAATGAAATTCCTGCACCTCTCTGTCTCAGATTTGTCCTAGAAGTATATTTGGGGTTTTGTGGGTTGTTTTTTTTTCCTTCTCCAAATCAGCTGCCAGTTCCCATGCTCCAAAGACATTTCAGAACAGTTACTTAGCATGGGTTGTTCCCTGTCTTTTTCACCCCTTTGCCTAGAAGTTTTCATGTCACAGAGTGCCAGAATAAATACAAGTAGGTACCTGTTTTCCCCTTGGCTTTGAAGAAAGCACAACTGTTTTTTTTCTGTGTACAAGCACCATATCTGAAAGCCCATTTTCTTTCCGTTCCCACATAAACTAAAACTACTGAGTCTGCATTTCAGTTGACCTTGGCTCTACTTCTTGTAGGCAATCCAAGCACCCAGATTTGAAAAACATCCGAAATAGTGTTAAAGCATATTGATACACGTTAAGCTTTTACCTCATACCACGTTTGGCTTTCAAAAAAACACATTAAAAACCTCAGCAACCAAGGCAATGTTCTTCATTCACTTTGCTCTACCATCCTATTCCACTTGACATTGTGGGTAACAGCTGGAGTGTGAAGATAAACTGATGGTTCATTATTACAGCCAGGAAAAATGGAGTTCATCATTGGCTACGTCACAGGTAACCATTTTCAAGATGTTGTTTTTTGGTTTAGCTTCTTATATTTTCTACTGGTCCAGAAAACTGTTTTTTCAGTTGTTGTTTTTTTTTGTGTTCAGTAATAATCCCTCCACAATCGCATTTGCGGCAATTTTGGAGGGAAGAGGATCACTCCCATGGGTGACAGGCACACTAAAAGCCCTTTGTATTCCTAATGTAATGCGTTGAAAAAAAAAATAGATACATAAACTGATTGGGCCAGGCGACAGTTTTGGAAAATAATTATTCTATTGAAAAGCATAAATATGGCCTTAAACAACAACAAAAAACAACATAAGCTGGGCACAGCAGAGAGAGAATTGCTCTGAAAGTACTTTTTCCTCATTATGAAGACTGACCTGTATATTTCCATCTTGCACTGTGAAAGAAGTGATTACTTCAGATGCACAGAAAGTTGTTTATTGAACAGGAGAGGGTAAAGATATTGCTATATTCAAAATAAATCAATAATTCTTTCCCCTAAAGCTCATAAATTTACTAAATCGTATTCTTCAGTGATGACTTCTGCCTTACATAAGAAAACCTATATTGAATATAATTAAGAAGAGGTGAAACATTTTTAAACTAGCTTTTAGGTTTCTACTAAAGATTTAAAAAATGTTACATGATGAAGTAAATATCAGTGGATGCTAATGAGCTTTCCCCTTTTTCTGTGGAAACATCTATACCTAACTGAAAAATATTTTACTTTGGCCTAAATCAATTCAGCTAAAAATATTATGGAGGCATAAATAATTTAGTCTGATTTTCCAAGACATTGAAAAAGGTAGGACCTCTGCTCATAACTGTTGCAAACCTACTAAAAATGCTCATTGTTATATTTAAGAGAAAATATCTAGTTTTTTGTGGATGGGGAGCATGTTAAACTTTGTAATGTCAATGGAGACAGTCTGATTAGCCTTACATACTTATCCCTCCATGTTTTTCGTTCATTAAATCCATATTTTGGCAATTTGAAGTAGAAACTAATTAGAAGTAAGACAAAAATTGCTCTACTAGGTACTGCTTTACCAAGTAATATTACAGATGTTCATACATGGCACTGGAATGAGGATTAGTAATATGATACATGTAATGGTACCCAAAGAAGGCCAAATGATCCTTCAAGTACTCAGTGAATTCTTCCAAAGACAACTACAATCTGAAGCTGCTCTCTGAACAAACTAACTGGAATTTGGAAAGCTGCTGGAGGAGCAGAAACAAGATCTTCCATGACTTGGACACAAAACCTGGTATGCTGCAACTCGAGACTGGATGACAGCATGGATATTCCCTGAACTAAGGGGAAAAGGGAGTAAAGGGCGAGAGTTTCAGTTCAGTTTCTCAGTGTGACACTGTTGCAGCTAGGGTTTATAAGAACATGGTCACTAGGCCTTAGCACTCTGGGAAGAGTCATACTGTGTGAGCTGACCCTGAAAAGCATCTTTCTCGAAGTGAGGTGCCTTATACATTCTACAACCTTCTCTGAATCATCATTTCAGTGAAAAACCTCGAAACTTACAGCTGACTACAGACTGAAAGGGTAAACTTAACTTACTTCATGGTCTATGCTAATTTTTCAGACTGTTTTCATATTGATTTTGTCTGAAGATGTGTTTACCTACTGCATATTCAATACAAGCCCATATAAAACATAAGTATGCTTGATATGAAATAGATATTTCTTATACATTGCATCCTGTCCAGTGTCTGCTTACACATCACCACTGAACTTTGACGTCTTTAACAAGTCCAGGCTCCCAAGCTCTAGCATACATACACACATCATACCATATAAGCCCTGTCGTGTCTTGACATCCATCAGTTAAAATTCAGATTTTCCTGTACCTCTTTACTATTTCTTGCCTTGCTCACAAAGCAAGTTGGAGACAATCTACTATTTTGTTTAATAATCCAGTGTTCCATTCACTGACACACACCAATCTGTGAAGTGATTAATTGTTAAAATGCTTTCTGATTGAGTAATTTTTTCAAAGAAAATACCGAACAAGCAACCCAGACATGAAACAACTTCATTTACATACCATTTTTGTCCCCTAGGACATCAGGAAAACTTAACATGTTCCTACAGTCAACTAAACATATTAGCACTGCATGCATTTCTGACAAGACCTTCTTTAACAGGAGGTGAAACCCTATTTGGTCTTTGAAACTTCATTTTTGTTTGTTACAGCTTTGATAATAACACCTCTCTCATGATCCTGAAATCACCCAAGATAGCTGAGGTACTGTTAATATCAGACATCCTATTTTAGTCACCTGTCATTAATATTACAGTAAAAAATAACCAGGTTACTATTTAATTTTGTTAAAATATTGTGATACAGTGATCGTCCTCTTTGCATTTAAACCCATTTAAAAATAAATAATATGTATTTATCTGAAACACTAGAAGATTTACTTATAGATTTCCAGCCTGATCCTGCTCACATTAACACCAATCTTGCAGGCAGCTATTTTTACTTCTGCCGTTCCTACATTTGCTGCTCTGCATCCATCTGTATTTCAGGTATCTCAGTGATAATTAACTGTACTGGTAAGTCTCACCTGTAGATGGACCACAAGTCCTATAAATGGCTGTGGAATAATCTATCTCAAAAAGACTAAAAACCAGGTCACTGCTAAAGAAGTTCAACCTGCTTTTGGACAGTAGCAATAGAAGGAAGCAACATAAGTGAAAGACCTTATTGCAAGCCTTTCATGGAGGGTGAACTTCAGTGTACTCAGATTGTATGAGAGAAAGCAACTCCTGCCAACAAGATTAAATTGCCAAAGCGAATGAATTTAAAACCTTGGGTTTAACTTTCTACCTATTTACATATCACATAGAGTTTAACGATTAGCAAATTAGACACAAATCATGTGCAAATCAATGCAAATTGCTGGTTCACACACACAACGTAAACTTCATTTTTCATGTTGGGTAGTAGCCAGTTCCTAGTTAAGAAGCATATGGATTTCAGTTCTGGGGTAAACGAGCTTCTCTGTCACAAGCCAAAGCTTCCCCTTTCTTCCACCCTCCTCCCGCTTCATTCATCCACTTGGCACAAAAACACTAGACTTCTCATTCAATCCACATAATTCAGTCAATACTTGCCTTATGTCAGACTTCGTGTAGGCAGGTAGTAATTCCTAGAGTCATTAAATTAGGCTATGCTTTCTCTAATTTGTGCTCTTCTGTTAGAGTTTTGTGGTCACTTACACTAATTAGAAATGCTTGGTTTATTAACAGAAGATATATATACTTTGGAAAGTCCCTTGACATCACCAAAGTATTTATAGATCCCTGCAACTTTTGTTTTCTTGACTTTTGTACTACGTCGTATATAACTACTCTCTACTGAGGTGACAAAAGTCCTTTGAACTCATCCTCATAATTAAAAAACGTTGCATTTACTGCTTCTGCAGTGGCACTTTTTATTTCAGAGGGGTTCTCCCATTCCCCAGGAGAGGTTACATACAATCAGAATCACAGAATTGGGCAATAGTTGCGTCTGGAAGTGACCTCTGGAGATCCGTTCTGCAAACTCTTGCTCAAAGCAGGAGCAACCTCAAAGATAAATCAGATTCCTTGGGAAATTGTGCAGCTGAGTCTAGAAAATATGTAGGGTCTGAGATTCTGCTCCCCACCTTGCTGGGCCCTGTTCCTGTGTATAAACACTGTGATGGGGAGAAAAAGTAACAGAATCACAGAACGTTAGGTGTTGGAAGGGACCTCTGTGAGTCATCTAGTCCAACCCTCCTGCTGAAGCAGGGTCACCTGGAGCAGGCTGAACAGGACCGCGTCCAGGTGGGTCTCGAAATCTCCAGAGAAGGAGACTCCACAGCCTCCCTGAGCAACCTGTTCCAGGGCTCTGTCACCCTCAGAGTGAAGAAGTTCTTCCTCATGTTCAGTCGGAACTTCCTGTGCTTCAGTTTGTGCCCATTGCCCCTTGTTCTGTCGCTGGGTAACACTGAAAAGAGTCTGGTCAAAGAAAGAAATTCCTAACATCTAGAGTTTCCCTTGCTGAGACATGTGGCCTTTGCCTCCTGACTTTTCACTGTGCTGTCCCAAGAAGAGCCTGCTTCTGTCTTCTCTCTATGCCCTTGTAGACAGTGAAAGGTGGTTTTAATTCGCCTTGGATCTTCTCTCATCCCATCCACAAGCATCCTGGTTTCCAGCCTCCAGCTCTCTTTGCTGTACTCTCACCAATGTCTCAGCTTTGGGGGACTCTGCAAAGTCCCACAGACCCCTCACAGCAGCAGTCAAAAATATACTATTGTCCCTTGGTGTGCTGCTGCCAGTTATCTGGGAAGTTTGGATAATAAGCTACTTACACAATTGCCAGCCACATTTTTTCTCCCTCTCAGCAAATCTGCACAACAGAGACCTTCCTCAAAGGCCAGGTAAAGAAAAGGGCACCTGGAAAATTCAAGGCGTTTCTCACTCTCAAACTGACTTTGAAGTGTTTCGGACAGGGAAGATCAAAACAGACAAATAAAGGGAATGCGCTCACTGGCAACATCCAATCCTTAAAACTCCGGTGTATCTCACAAAATCCCCCACCAAATGTACATGCAGTAAAAACTGAACTCTAACCATGGGTGAAGTCGCAGCATCCATTTAAACTGCCTCAGGGCTGGAGCGTCTAACTGGTCACGAGTGATTTCAGTTCCTATCGGATATGAATAACATAAACAATCAAAGAAATATGTCTTCTCTGACATGACCCTTAATCACTGCAGAAAAAGAGATGCTGACCTTGATTAACATTGTGCTGCTGAATTTGATATGAGAGATCCCATTGATCACGGACTCAAACAGGGACACGTAGAGCCTTTATTTTCTTCCCTTCATTCAGTACCTATAGAATTTAGGGTACGATCAGAACAGAGAAGAACATTATACAGGCTGCATCCATAATTTTTTGCTCCCTGCTGAGTATGAAGCTCTTACATATTTTGTATGAGACAGGAAAGAAATAGTCATATAACCAGAGCTCAAGAGGAAATGTCAGTTAAGTTTCCATTGTAATGCAGGTGTGGAAGGGCACATGCACATTTCTACAGGTAACCGTACAGGCAATATTTTGTTGACCATTGACCATTGCCGGTGTAATTTCTACAGCCTAAATAAATAAAATGCGCAAATTTATAAAAAGAAATTAAAGGATTTTAACCTTAAGAGTCACCCTCTAATCAGAAGGTGTTTTAGTGTTCTGTAGCAGTACTGGCACTCTTCTACAACACAGTAAAATTTATTAATTGTATGCTTTTTTTAAATGTTAATTAACACCTTTCCCATGACAATTTCTTTTTTATTTTTTAAAGCTTGCTCATTTCACAGCTCATCTTTCTCCCATCTAAGTTGCTCTTTCCTTTGCTCCTTGCCTTGCTGCCCAAAGAAATTAAATCTGTTATGCCCATGGTTTTGCATGTGTAAAACATCAGATACAAGTGAACATTTTCTGACTTTTTGTTTCTTTCAGAATTCTGTTCATCATTCTATGGCTTCAAACAACCAAGTATTATTCATATTTTTTAGACTTCATGGTCATCCATCTGATGTGTCAAATGTTTTAAAAGGCTTCTCCAACAAATGTACAGCAAGCTGAAATTTGCAGAAAGAAGCTGTAGTCTGAATCCCAGTAAAAAAATGTCTGTAAATAACTACAGACTTCTGTCATGAGCCCCAGACATAGTCAAAGAGACTATGGTTATAGCTATATTCTAAATTCAATACTCCTGGTAACACTTGCAGACCCAAAAGCTAATTGCAGTGGGAAGGATATGTGGCTGTGGGTCGGAAAAGTGATAGCTGATTGCAAACTGTTGGGAATGACCTCCGCAATGTCCTGACTCCTAAATCGTGCATTGAATTTTCTTCACAATAAGCTTGTTAGTGAGTTAGGGTCCAGGTTCAGGTCACCCTGTGGATGTAACCTATATTCTAGGTTCTGGAGGTAGCAAAGGGGAGGCACATAATGGTTAATGATTTTGACAATAGTTAGAAAACCTTTTCTAGTTCATTGGAAAATGAACAGGGAGCTACTTGCAGCTTTGGATATTTAAGTTGCTTTTGAAAGCCTGCCCTCCTGCAGATACCCACTTTTGAAAACAGATAAGTGCTTTGGGTTTAGGAATTAACCTACTTGGGGACTGTAGTGACAGTATTACTTCCTCAGCCAGGAGAGGAGTTCTTTTACAGCCCTGCGCTTGAGATTTTTGCCCCTGTTGCAGTATACAACAAACTCATTAAAGAAGGTGTCTGTGAGCCACTTGCTTTGTATCTAAAAAAATAAGATCCATGCCTTGTTTCCATCATGTGATCAATCCAAGAAGGAGATGTTTTTCTTAAGAAATCAAAATACACTATCATCAACACTGTATGTTTATACCTCAGAAACTGTATGGATTCACAGAGCAAGTGAAAAGTTTGTGGGTTTTTCTCCCCTCCTCCTTTCATTCGATTCGCTAGGGTTTTTTTAACCTCTTAAGTCTGGGCACTGTAAACGAATGGGTTAGTTTAGGTTTAGAGCATTAAACTGCATCCGCATAGTACATACAGCAGTACTCAGGCCTGTCTCCAGTGCTTCTATTGAGGAAAAATAAGCTGACATAAGCTGGGCAATAGAATGACTGGTTTTGTGCTGGCATGGTCTTTAAACTGCTGTCGAGCTTAAGCTGTGATCAGACCGAAGTTTAACAAAAAAAAGCAAAGAAACCCCACTGAAAAAACTCTCTCTGGCTCTGAATGAATGCTGTTTTTCACTGGAAAACTTATGCCTTTCTTCTGTGTGTTCATTCTGTGCACTTTATCTGCTTCCAACATTGCTTCATTTTAAAAATGAAGACAAGTGTGATACTGCTCCGAGCCATAGTTCCTTTGGGAGGATCTATCAGGCAAAGCCATTGCTTTCTCAGCTTCTGCAGAAAATTAATTCCAAATATGTATATATCATCTTCAGCACATTTGCTTTTTTTTTTTTTTTTAAATACATCTCCCTCTCTCCAAGTAAATGTAGCTTCTCTTGAAGCTCAGTTGTAGAGCCTTGGATCTGAAGCAGGGACAATCATGATCAGATTTACCAGGACACGGTGACTTTGAGTGCAGCTCACATTTCAAATCAGTTGCTTTTCCTTCATAGCTGTTCTTCTAATCTTTTCCACAGGAATCACCTCCAGACAGTTATTCAACCATGTAGTTATCTGTGCAGGGCATTTGAATGTTATCTTTCCCTCAATATGGCGTTCATTAACAGTCTGGTACCAATACTCTATTTCACCCTGAGTCTCCAACATGTGCCTTTCAGTTGCCATTGCAGGTACAGTAATTTTATTCTTTTTCAGTTTTCCATCTCTCCCAGGAATGGAGGAGTAGTGGGCAGGGTGGTGGGGGAGTTCTGTCTCATCTTCCTGGTGACTGTAGGAACTCTCAGCAAGCATTGGGATGAAGTAAAATTAGGGAAGAATTATTAGAAGCATAGAATCCTTTAGGTTAGAAAAGACCCTTAATATCACTGAGTTCAACCGTAAACTTCACACTGCCAAGTCCACCAGTAAACTATGTTCACAAGTGCCACATCTACATATCTTTTAAATACCTCCAAGGATGGCGACTCCACCACCTCCCTGGGCAGCCTCTTCCAATGCCTGACCACTCTTTCAGTAAAGAAATTTTTCCTAATATTCAGTCCAAACCTCCCCTGCTGCAACTTCATTTCCTCTCGTCCTACACTAGTTACCTGGGAGAACAGACCAACACCCACCTCACCACAACTTCCTTTCAGGTAGTTGTAGAAACAATAAGGTCCCCCCTCAGCCTCCTCTTCTCCAGACTAAACAGCCCCAGCTCCCTCAGCTGCTCCATGTAAGACTTCTCCAGACCCTTCACCAGCTTCATTGCCCTTCTTTGGACATGCTCCAGCACCTCAATGTCCTTCTTGTAGTGAGGGGCCCAAAACTGAACACAACACTTGAGGTGCGGCCTCACCAGCGCCGAGTACAGGGACATGGTCACCTCTCTACTCCTGCTGACCACACCATTGCTGATACAAGCCAGGATGCCATTGGCCTACGTTGGTAGGTTGAAAAGTTAGAAAAATATATTGACTGCCGCGCAGAAGAAACACAGATGATCTGAGCTTTGTACACAGTAAACCCATGCTACAGAACAGGCTGGGGGCTGAAGGACTACAGGGTCAAAAAGGATTTGGGTATCCCAGTAGAGAAGTTGAACATGAGCCAGTGTGCGCCTCAACCACAGTGATGGTAAAGTGCATAGCTGACTGCATTTGAAAGAGTTTGACCAGTAAATGAAGGGAAATTATCTTCTTCTCTTTACAGTGTTTGTGAGACTATCCACAGTACTTTGTGCAGCTTTGTGCCCCTGCCCCAGTAAAAGACAGATGTAGAAACTAGAGAGACGAACACAGAAGTATGAGGAAACATTAGCCTGGAAGAGAAGACTTTATTGAATTTTAAAGTTGTCTTTACCTAGAAAAAAGACAGTACAAGAATACAGAACACAGTGAAAGCAGAAGCAGCAGCAAAGTTGTGCAATAAACCCTCTGATTTTGAAAAAAAAGAAGGAAAAAAAGGTTTTCCCAATGGGACTGGTGAAGTGCCAGAACAGAGGTCCAAAGGAGTGATTTGAATCTTCATCCTTGGATACTTTTAAGACTCAGCTGGACAAAGCCCCGAGGAATATGCTCTGACTTTGAAGTTAGTCATTTTTTGAGAAGGTGATTAGACCAAAGACCTCCTAAGGTCCCTCACATTTTTTTTTATGTACAATACATAGACTATATAAAGATGCCAAACAAAGGTGGGATTAAGTATGACCAAATTAAACACACAAATGTATAGAACAGCTTCTTTAGACTTTTAGTTAACTCTCTGGACCATTCTTTCTCATTGGCTTCAGCAGAAAGGTAGACTGAGTTACAGGACAGTGTCTGCAGGTGGTAGTATTTGATTGTGCTGCTGTTATTTAGCAGAAAGAAGGAGCTGATGGCATTGATTTAGGGTTTGTGATTTTAAATAACTGACAAGCCAGGCAGAGTCTGGGGATGGGTGCTTTCTATTGCAGTCAAATCAAAACAAAGAAAATAGTTAAGGTGCCATGCAAACTGTTTTGGTTATTGTCATATCGTTACATGGTTTCTATTTCTGACAAACACTACTTACATTTCAAAGCACTTTTTTCCCCCCAGCTTCCCATATGTCAGCTGCTATCAAAATACACTAAAGTGGAAACAAAATTAAAATTATTATTTTTCTAGTCTCTGATCTTTAAGTGCTCAAAGAAAATCCCAGAAACTGCAGTCTTTGCTAAATGTCCAGCAATTACCCACAACTCTAGGACCACTTCCTTCAAGCACTGTCCAAGCACTACAGGACTGCAGCCTGAGCCCTGCAGCAAATAACAAACCCATACCTTTCCCAAGCTTTGTTTCAGTCATTCAAAACTCATCTAAAATCAAGGGCTCAAGGCTGGGATCAAGATTGTCCCATTTCATGTAAATGTTAAATATACCAATCTCTTTGGAGAGGTAACAAGCTGTTCTATAGTGTCAATATGCAGTGGTAAAAGTAAGAAATCAAAAGGAACGACAAATGCTCTTATACAGAGTGGTACTGTGGGAATATTTACGAGAGAAGTAATCTTCTGGATGATGATTCCGGACCTGTGCCTGAAATGCCCAATTACACTCAGATCAGTCATCCCATGAAGGTTTCCATATCATACATTCACAGAATGGTTTGGAAGGACATTTAAAGGTCATCTAGTCCAACCCTTCTGCCTTGAGCAGGGACACCTTCCACTAGATCAGGTTGCTCAAAGTCTTGTCCAACCTGACCTTGAACACTTCCAATGATGGGACATACACAACTTCTCTGGGCAACCTGTTGCCATTGACTGAATAGGTAACCCGAAAAGCACATTTTGGGACTTAAAACAATATAAACCCCACTTCATCTCTAATTCTTGAACTAGCATGAAAAATAATTTTGCAATTTTTATAATCACCCTAACTCAAGGCTTTGCTTATGTTCTCCTTGCACAAAGCTTTCCATAATACAGTTCATATGGCAAGGTAGCCTAAAAACGCCTCATCCCAAATCAGTACCTACAGGACCATCTAACAACCCCATGGCAACATACCATGAACAGGTGCCAAATTTAGTTAATTTCAAAGAAGATATACTATTTTCATTACACTCATACAATACCTGAAAATTATGCTTAAGAAAATTCAGTATTATGTGTGCTGCGTGCAACAGCATATCCAAAGAACCACTTTCGAAGGCAGCAATACATGGTATAAATGATTAATCTGAGAGGTTACATGAGCACATAATCACATACGGTCTTTAAAGTTTCATAAGAATGAGCAAGAATTGCTCCTAAAAGGCTGTTTAAAGCCAATTTCAGGTCATAAGAAAGAAGGCATCCATCCAACACGCTTCCGTTTCATCTAAAACCAAGCTCCAGGGAGCATGAACAAACACAAAAAGGAGAAAGTGCTGAAACTATTGCGGTTTTAAAGGAGAAAATACTTTTTGTATTAGTAGAAAGGATACTATTCTGGAGTTCTCTTGACCTATTATAGAAAATGGTTTCTGAAAATTCAGGTAAGTAGTAGAAAGTCTAGTGGGCATAGTGCTAGGGAAAATAAATTACTCTCTGTAACTAGCAATATAAATGCAGATTTCAACAGGTGAGTGACAAGCAATTGCTGAAGGTAGATGTACTTTCAGTCTTAAATTCAGATTGTGGTATGAGACCATGAGACAGCTACAGTGTGTTAATGTAAAAAGCTACTCAAAAAATTAAGATGAAGGTTAAAGCCTGCTTTGAGCATGTACACTTCACTTTCACATTCATTGATGGTTACAAATAGAACAGTTTAATTCTACAGTAGCTTTACTCTTTTTGATCTCATGTGTAGGAAAAACCAGCAGTGCCAACCTCATGCTAAGAGATTGCAGAGAAACAAAAGCAAAGCAAAAGATGATCTACTTTGCTGAGAGATTCAGGGCTTGGGAATTTATTTTTTTAGACAGGTTTACACCATGCAGTCAATAAAGCACTGAGTTTACACGATTGTGCATGTGTGAGCTAACAGTGAAAATCTGGCCAACAAATCAGATGTGTCCTTGAGTTTGTCACTAGCTTCCCATCCATTACCCTTTTCTTTCCTCTCTACAGTATCACTTACAATGCACATTATGTCTCCTCTTTTCTACAAGAGATTACTCAGCTTCCTCCAGTTTTCTTCAGAGGCAATATTTCTAGATTCCTTGTCACTCTTATGGCTATCTCATTCAGTTGATCCACATGACAATTGATTATTTCACCTAAATATATAATTTTGAACTTATCCCCAATGAATATCAACCTGTTTCTTCCAGGCCATATCTCCAGTTTGTCAGGACCTTTCTGAATTCTCATCCCATCCTCCTGTGTACTTCCATCATCTTCAGATTGGTGCAGCCTGAAATTCAGTAAGTTTCTTTGATTTTTTTTTTGCGTATGTATGTATTTTTCACTTCATCATATCCCTCTCGCAGAAAAAGAACTTACTGTTACAGATGTTAACTGATCCAATTGCAGTTTTTCTTTCCAGAATGACTGATGCAGCAAAGCATTAGATCATTAAGCCTTCTCCTTCATTCTTTTTTTCCTATTACTAGTAAAGAACTTCTCTAGAAAGTTATCTTGTTATCACACCCAAAGACCACAAAATGCCTCTCCTTTTGACTTGGACTTTTCCAGGTCTGCCCTCACATTCTCTCCCGAATCAACACAACTAGTTTCCACTTTGTTAAATAATACATATGAGATTTTCCTTAGCTTCTTTATTTAATTAAGCTAATCTCCACTATACTTTCTGTCCTTCCACTGCTTTGGGCAGCTTGTATTTATATTTGCAATAAAATCAATGCCAAAATCTGAAGGGGAAGAATGGAGAAGTCTGCCACTAAGGATCAGGATGGCAAATTTTTCACAACAGTCTGAAAAATAGTATTAATTTACTACAGATTAACACTATGGAACACTCCTTTCCTATGTGAATAATCATTTTAGTTTAATTATGTAGAGACTGAAAAATTTAACGTTCCTGACAGGTAAATAGCTTATAAGTTACAGCTTTGCCTTAAATTCAGGCATATCTTTTTTTTTCCTATTTTGCTTTTTGCTTTCAGGCTTTGAAACAATTAAAATTGTTTTTAAATGAGTTGATTCAACCAGTCTTTGTTCTGGACAAATTAGCATAGTGCCAGTACTATTGGCGTATGTTTATTTACACAGGCAATTACATAAGCTTCAACATAAAATGCCTTCTGACCTTGTATTTTCAGTTGGCTAAAATACCTGATGGTTCTGTCAAATACTTCTTCATCCCTCCCAAAATATATCTTTATCTGTGTAGGCTTTTATATTTACCCTTATCCTATTAAACTGATCCAGCCAAATGGAGGCGTCTAAGTGGCTTCACATTAGAAACAAAATCCAAGAAAAAGGTTGCTAATTCACTGGGCTTTTCTTAGATCTACAGATTTTCAATATAGTTACTGCTGACCTTGAAACTTTCTCTCAGATTTGTGGCCTAAGAGATAATGGCAGAAGTGCTGATAGACTAGCTAGTGTTTTGGGATATGAATCTTTGTTGAGTTTACTCCCAGTAGCAGTATATCATTCTGTATCTGAAGTATTACTTATTCTGGTACTCTTACCTCTGTCAGCACTATGAGTAGTTATCTCCCTTCATATCATTACGGCAGAAAAATCCTGTGGAGTGGCAGGAAACAATTTACACTTCGGAGAAAGAAAAAAAGAAAAAAGAGAAAGATAACACAATTTGAGTGCAAGCCATAAGCTGTGTTACAGTGAGAAAGGAGGGTAGTCTCAAAGACTGACTGAAAACAAGTCTGCTGTTCCTTTACTATTACAAGAGATTAAAACAATCTTAAGATGCTCCAAAGGGATATTTTTATTTAAATTTCCATATAATTTAAGAAAAATATTGATTACCTTACTCATTTTCTCAAAGATAGGAAATAAGGGGTAAAACAAATATTTTCAAGCTTTACTGTATGAAATCAGGTCATTTTAGTGGCAGGTGAAGTGTTCAACATCTCTTCAAACTGTAACACTTATCCTTTAAAATTCTGAGACTCATTCTCATGACAAAAAAAAGCACTGCAGCTCAGTTTTATTTACATGCAGTTATGTCATCGCATCAACTGATATACCATCACTTATTGAAAGAGAACAAAACAATGCATAACTTTTTTAATATCCTGGAAATCAACTGATTGTACCAGAGCATCAATGTAAAATTTCCCCAAGTTCTGTTGGCAATTATTAAAAAAAAGGTTTAAAAAATTAATTAGAAAATCCTGAAAGATCATATAGCATTTCTGGATGCTTGTGAGGTACCGAACCATGTGTTAGAGGAATAATTTCTGGAGTTAAGATCTTCAGTGTTCATGGCCATCCAGACATTGACACCTCTGGAAGGAAAATGATCACAGACATTCAGTATTATCAGTTGCCCTAACAGTTCAAGGTAGATATCTGCCATTTAAAAAAAACAAACTGAGGTCTCTGACACTCAGCAGAAAGCACTGAAAGAAGCAACAGCTCTGCTACAAAAAGGTTAGAAAGTTCTTTGCTTATGTGGCTTCCATAAACACACCAAGATCTAAATAACTGCCTGCATTGGTTTCCAATGATCCATGTCTCCTGGAAGAGAAGGAAACTTACTCGAATGATGCTAAATAGTCCAAAAGGTTGTCTAAGCAAAGGACTGCTGATGCTATGAGACCTCAATAGACACAATCACCGTTGTGTCCAAATGAATAGGCTATATAGTGAAAATTAAGTATTCAAAACAGAGAGAGCCCATACAACTGTGAATTTGTCGGTAGTGTGGCCATGTTACATCAGATTTAGGAACTGCATCATGTAGTTACTGCTTTCTCAATATTTCTAACTTGACTTATCACAGACTAATCCCTGCACTTGCCATCCTGTCATGCTCCCAAACAAAACCACCATTTCCTTGAGTTCGCAGGGGTTCTATTTTCCTCTTCTTCACACTTCAAGATACAGTAATGGCTCTAGTCATACTCCAGCTGATTTCAGCTGTTCAGTATTAATCTATTCTGGTATATTATGTCCAGTGCTTGTTTGAAGAAACAATATTGAAATATGACTTTGAAAAAACAGACCAAGACATAGAAAATATATTGTAAGTTGCAGGTCAAGATGACCAGCCAGGACAATTTTAAAGCAGATAATTTTCACATGATCCTAGGTGAGTCATGGGAACATGCTTTTAATCAATAAGCCTGTCTGACACTCTGCCAAAGATGTATTTTGTACTTACAGAAGGTCTGAGAATGATTTGTAAACATTTTGATACCAAAGTTTATTTTAAAAGGCTACAATGTAATCTAAATGAAGGGAAAAAATAATCAGAAAAAATTTAAATACTTCTTAAAATGAAGTATGGCAAAAAAAATAATTGCCTGACTTTGAATGCAAATTGGCCAAGTATACTTTAATACTTCCCTACTTGTGAAAGCCTGCCCTGGGCACCTGTGAGTGAGAACCAAATCAGCCACCTTAAATACATACACTGAGAAGAAGGAAAAGGAAGAAAACACAAGGCCTTGTAGTCCCTGCATTGTGGAAGGATCCTGAAAATAATTGTACATATCGTAAACAAGTGAAACTAATAAAAAAATAAGTTTCCTGGGCCCAGCCATCAGTTTGGGGAGAGGGAAGGCACTGAGGAGTGCCACAGGGGAATGGATGTTGCTGGGTAGACGCTCAGCCCAGCTTACATATCTAGGAAACTGCTGCTTCAGCATGTGCATAGCAGAGAAGGCAATTGCCAGCAACTGTTAAATATACTAATGATGCCACGGGGCTAACCAGATAAGGTGCCCTCTAAATGAAAGTGGGAGAAGTTACATGTAATGCTAGAATGATGATGGAGGGCATGAGGACGGAAAGCAAGGAATATGCCAGCTGTCTTTCACACTCTTGATATTATTGTATTCATGGCAAAATACTTTCTCTAGGGTTTTTTTTCTGTCAAAGTTTAGGAAAATTGAATTCTATCCTACTCATGCATATTCATTCTGTTCCAGCAGTCAAAAAAGTTTTCAAACATATCAAAACACAAATTATATTTTAAGTACTATGCTGTACCATGGCTAATTAGATAAGACCAATGGAGGTAAAGCAGATAATATTCTGCCATAACAAAATAACTGCTCTGCCAGTGAACAGGCTGTTTAGTCAGGACCCAAGAGTCTCAAGTTCTACTTTCTGCTCTGCAGGTTGTCCTTGGGCAATTACTTTACCTCTTCCCCCAACTTGTCTTTCCGACCTCTGTGAAGGAAGATGTTCAGCTTTAGTAAGTGCTGCAAGAGATGCAGATATTCTTTAACTATAGAAGTCGTATAGCCAGGTAACATAACTGACCCTTATCTCCCAAAGCAAATATTCTTTTGCCATTAAGAAAAACAATAACCTGGAAAAGCCACCAACAAAGAGACTTTATTAATATGGAATTAAGATTACCCTTATGTTCTTTCAAGATTATTGGAATTAGTTGGAATTATTCCAGCTAGGGAACACAAATTATTTGGCAATGCAATCTTGACGCTGTGCTTACTGAGAAGCTCAAACTCAATGTGCTTGCAGATTATACACATTTTATTCAGAAGATGTTCCTCAACAGTTACTTCTTATCATTTAAATCGCCTCTCCCATAACAAGGGAAAAGCTGTCCGGTTGAACCATACTGCAGAAGGTGCCTGTCACAGTCCGAGTCCCTGGCTTTCACCTAGGATCACCTTCACACCACTTTGTGACCCACTGTCTATTATTCCATGCTGTCCTCTCCTGCCTACCACTGCAGCTACAGACTGCAAAAGTATCACACTTTGCAGTTGAGAACATCAATGACAATCCTCAGGAAATAAATTCTGAGCCACCCAATACTTACAAGCACCTTCAATCATACAGAACGAGCAGAGCATCACCAGTAGACACTCCCTCAGCTTCTATTAGAGCTACCTTGGACAAAGTAAAAGAAGTTTACCAACAGCAGGTAGACATCAGGAATTTATCACTAGCTGGGGTGCAGAAAGAGTCTGCATGGCATTAGTACTTATCTTTTGGGTATTTTCTTTTTCAAACATTTGGTTTTCACTGCTGATTTCCTGGAAAGGCAGATAGAGTGTAGTCTGAATTCTGCGTAATGAAATTTGAAATTGCATTAATGAATAAAAGAACTGGTCTGTGGTGTACTCCTTTAAATTTAAGTTTTTAATTTTTTTCTGATAACTGCAGTAGTATTAGAACAGTCTCTTTGTACTGGGAAAGCGGAACTCATAGTTATAACCATATTGTATTTTTATTGGGGAGCTAGCAAGAGAATAGAGTCTATACTATCATATTGTTGGTGTGCTTCCACATTCACTGCTTATTTATTTCCCAAGAGTCTAGGACATTTTTACTTTCATCAGTAAAAAACCCAGCAGCTTCCCTTAATGTCATTCAGGTCATACAAAGTCCATACTGAGGCCATCAGAGGTTACTTCTTAATCTATGACAGGGTTTTTCTTGGGGGGTGGGGTGTGTGAAGAGGGAGAGGGAACAACTTTTGAAAAACAATTGTATAACTGAGACTACCTCCTCTAGCTGTCATTCAGCAACTCCCAGGCAGCAAATTCTGCATCCAAGACAATTTTAAATGAAGAGTTAATTACTGGGTTTATTTTTAAAGGAGAAAAAAAGAGAAGAAAAAGCCATGGTTATTCCAACTTTCAGTAATTAAATATTGAACCACAGTATGATTTAACGTATCCTATTCCTGTTTCAGCCTGGTCATGTGCTCCTTAAGAGATTTATATGAAAAATGGTACATAACCATTAGCCATTTGTCTTTATCTGTCAAGAAACATGCAAGTCTCATCCACTTCAAGAGTGATCTTTCTGTGGTTCTTTCTGTATATGCAGCTGACAATTGTCACATTCTGGAGATTTAAACAGCATAAAGGCTTCACTGATACAGTATCATCTAATGGATTCACGCACGTCTGCATTCACATTAATATTTACTGCTAATTATTGTTAATACAGAGCAAATAAACGAATTGTGGGATTCATTTGGATTTCTGAGTAAGGCTAACATTTCATAGCAATATCTCAAAGTCTCAATACAACCCACGAAGTTTTATCAGACTTGTGCCATAAAGCATAATGGAAATAAATGCCAAAGGCATTAAAAATATAGTCCTGTACTGTTCTTTGAAAAACTGGCTCTATCATCATATTATAGCATAGAATGTAACTTTGTACTTCAAATATTTTTAGTTTCCGTCTGTGTGCATGAGTGCCTTGATAAGATAGTGAAACATAAAAATAAGATATAAGTGAAGAGCTTCTCTGTATGTGCAGCTATGCAAGTTGAAATGATCAGAATCAGCAGCAGGAGTAAAGCAGCCAGAACCCACAGTTTATGAGGGTCTTACGGGAAGATTATTGCGTTACCTCCAGTACAGAAGAGATACAGATCTGTTTAAAAGTGATTTCAAATCCATTTGGACTTCAGAATAGTTTGGAATGATCTGTTCTGCTCCTTTTTACAGTGAGAGCTCATCTTTAAATACACATTGTAAATAAAAGGGTTTCAGAGAGGCATAAAATACCGATCAGTCCACTGTCATTTCCCTGGGTGGAATCAATCCGACCTAACTCAGTTCTGGTTAGAGCCACCTGCCATGGAAAACAGGCAGTGATGCGAGTAGGGCAGCATCCTCCAGCTGGTCCTTATAGCACCTGATGGTCAGGAACTACACGTGGAACCCTGTCCCACAGCATGTTCTACCTGCAGCTGGCAACTTTAGATCATGGGCACGCCTTTAAATACAAAGCATGTCATCTGACAGGCGATGCTGTGCTGTGGTAGAGAAGACCTGATAGGACATGGACATTTATAGGAGGTGATAGCAATAACAAGTCAAACCAATTTTAAAAACCAAACAAAACCCACAACACGTCAAGATCTTAAACATCTGGAAGCATACACATTAACTAGTATTTCCTGCCACATCCAATGAAGTTTAATTACTAGCTTTCATCCATCTAGCTTTCTCTTTCATATCTCATTTTTCCTCACTTCAGTCCCCAAATCCTGCAACAGGGATCTATCAAGTGGTTAATGGCTGACATGCTTTCAGCTAGGGGAAGCTGTGTCAGTTATGTGTAACTGTTCCTCATGAAGATTTTACCTACCAGCTCACCTCAAGAACACTTCAAGAGTAAAGTTCACTTGCATTAAGTTTATTAATGTAAGATTGACTACTGAGCTGAATGTATTACTGCAGTAGAAAAACAAGTGATCAAAACAGAACAGTGATTTTTCTTCTCTTCTGAAGAAACACTGCAGTCTGCTAAAACCATTCCTGCTGAAGTACTTCTTATCCTGAGAGGTTCACAAATAGCAGGTTTTATTCTCTACACTCACAAGTGGTAAGGTGGTTTGTTTTCAGATTTCATCTTTCCAGCAAGGTCATTTCTCCCCAGTGATTCAGCACTTCATAATTTCATTTTCTCTCGAAACATTAAAAAGGGGGAAACAATGTCTAGCGGGAGCACACAGACACACAAATTTTTGGAGACAAGTTGGAGAAGAAAAGGGTCAGATGCTTTTTGTTTTGCAAAGAAAACGATTACGATAACTGGTTGCTTTATTTAGATATAGTGCAAACAGCTTGCAGTTTGTCCATTAGAACTGCCTTGCTCTTAATTGCATTGACTTTTGAAAGCTTTGATTAGTTATGATACAGAGCAAAGGTTTTGAGCAGAGAGATGACTGTCAGAAAACAGCTACTCATCCTGACCAGTTTAAGTCAGTGCTTACAGCTTTTTAAGTCCCATAATAACCTAGAGACAAAGCTGTCACTAGCAGGATTGTAGATGCTGAGGAACAGATGTACCGATCAACAAAGTCCATGATTGCAGAAGAGTAGCAATCTATATATTTATTTAACTGGTGGAACTGAATGAAAGGAAAGAGACAAATAGAGTTTTGATTCAGCCATTGGAAAAAAAAACAGATTGAATACATGTATTTAATGTGGAGACGGAATTTTTGTCCCACGTTGAAATGGAAAAAATGCTCAAATTTTTTTCCAGTTTTGGAGAATTATTTCACCTTGTGAGGATTGCTTTGGCCCCTATATCAAACTACAAGCATTTGAGAGCCTTTGCAAACTGTACAAACAGTCAGATACTTTGCATCTCTCTACCTCCCTTTTGTCAAAACCTTCAGTGGCTTTCAGAGGATGATGCTAGTACTTTCTGATATCTAGGGCACTATTATAAAAAATTATATGCTTTTGTTAGTTGCATAAGAAAAATATTTGCATTCAATTCCCCAAACAGCAATACAAGGCTTAGATGTCCTTGGAAGCATCACTTTAAGTGGATTCATTGAAACATAACTCATAGTCAAGCTTTTCAGTGGCATTGGGAAGCCAACATAGGAAAATTGAATTGCCATCTGCAAATGCTGCTGTCTCTCTAGGAACTATAGATGGAAGCTAGATGACAAGGTTAGACTAGCTGCATAAAGTTACAGGACCTGTGTCTCTGCTTCATTTTCTACACCTTTAATTTGGTAATGGCAGCAATTCCCAGGGCTACTATATGAGGACATATTAAAATTTCAAGTCCTGATACTAATGACAAGTACAGATGAAAGATTTAAGAGAGTGACACTCTGCCTTCTTGACCGATTTTGCGGTGCTAATATTTGTGGCTTTTTAAATCTTACTGTTGCAGCCATTCCATCTTCTCTGTGTATAGCGGGTTTTTTTCCAACCCCATGACAATTTATGGTATTCTTATTCTCCTTTACCTGTATGTCCTGTTTTGATGTCACTACAATGATTACTTTCTACTTAAATGCCTCTTAGAAATAGATTTCCCCAGATTTTTTTTTCTGACAATAGATATTGACATTTTTTATTATATTTAGTTTTAGCATGACTAGTTGAGTTGTAAACTGTAACCTGCAGTACTAGTTTCAAGACTGAAATGTAAGTCTGTTTGAATTAGCTTTATATAACATTTTTCTTTGTCACCTATACTGTTACCCCAACATCCTTCACAAAAAAGCTTAGTGGGAACAAGCCATAGTACTGTTAAGCTCAGGCTTCTAAATTTCTCTGCTTGAATTTCAAGCTCTGATTAAACCTGAACTACTGCCCAGCTTTTAAACTGCTAGTGGGAATCAGGTCAACTGGGGAAGAAAACAGCATCTCAGGAGAGCATACATCAGCAGCTTTGGGGGTCAGGCAATATAACACAAGAGACACAGAGAAAATTCAAGAGTCAGCTCATGATGTATTGCTTTCCTTACTGCCTTCGAAATGGGGCTCTATCACAAGCAGTACAGTGATATATTGATGCTGCATCTTCCTCATCCACCCCATCAACTCCCCTCTCCAGATCTAACATGACTCTTGATACAAAATAGAGCCTACACTTTTTCTAAACTAGTCTCTGATCACTGGGATGTCCTTTTACTTTAGGGAAAGTTTACCACTAAGACTTCAAGTTCTGAAATTCAGCTACTTGCCCTCACTAGATTTTAGGGCCAAGAAGTTATGAGACATTGGAAAAATCAAGCATAAGTGGTGTCTTGATGGGAACCACACCTTCAATACCTTGTAAGAAGTTGCCTGCAGAGAAGGCATCCGAACTGCACATTTTCTACCTGTACTAGGACAACAAACATTAGAGGAGCACAATCAGCACATAACCCTATGTGTTAGAATCATAGAAAGTTGGGTCAGAAGGGACCCCTAGAGGTCATCTAGTCCGACTCCCCCTCAGCGAGCAGGGACACCGCTAACTAGATCAGGTTGCTCAGAGCCCTGTCCAACCTGGGCTTGAATGTTTCCAAGGATGGGGCCACCACTACCTCTCTGGGCAACCCGTTCCAGTGTTTCACCACCCTCATTGTAAAGAATTTCTTCCTTATATACAGCCTAAACCTACCCTGTTGTAGTTTAAAACCATTACCCCTCATCCTGTCACTGCTGTCTCTACTAAAAAGATTGTCCCCATCTTTCCTATAGGCTCCCTTTAAGTACTGAAAGGCTGCAGTCAGGTCTCCCCTCAGCCTTCTCTTCTCCAGGCTGAACAAGCCCAACTCTCTCAGCCTGTCCTCATAGGAGAGGGGCTCCAGCCCTCGGATCATTTTTGTAGCCCTCCTTTGGACCCGCTCCAACAGGTCCATGTCCTTCTTGTGCTGAGGGCTCCAGAGCTGAACGCAGTACTCCAGGTGAGGTCTCACCAGAGCAGCGTAGAGGGGCAGAATCACCTCTCTCGACCGGCTGGCCACAAGTGTTCTTCAAAGGTTGCA
The DNA here is from genome assembly GCF_030867145.1 of Opisthocomus hoazin. Lineage (NCBI taxonomy): Eukaryota > Metazoa > Chordata > Aves > Opisthocomiformes > Opisthocomidae > Opisthocomus > Opisthocomus hoazin. Next base: position 5,302,453 of record NC_134418.1, on the reverse strand, counting down.
TCTCAGACACGAACGACAGAAAGGTAAAGGGTTTGTAGCAGTGTCAATGGGGGTAATCAAACTGAGCAGCACTGAGAAAAAACCCGACTCTAACAACCATCACTTGAAAAATCATATTCCCTACTTCAAGTCATAGTCACTCACATAGCTTCCCAATCTGACATTTGGCATTAAACAGAATACCTGATATTATATATACTCTCTGCATACAGCAACACCTGTGTAGAGAGCCAACCACTGCGGAGGACCCGTAGCCAGTGAGTTAGCAGAAGTAACTTAAACACTTGCAAGAACATCCAAATGAAAGAAGCACTCAAACTTCTCTGCAATTAGAACTTCCCCTCACTGCACAGGATTTCATTTCTGACAATAAACCTCTATGCATCTTCAGACAATTAAGAGGTTCAAACTTTCATCTACAGTCTTAGTTATAGGAACAAATTTTACAGTTTAGTTATAAAGTAAATATAATTTCAACACACAGTTCAAAGAAAACCAGAACTATTAAAGCTTAGTTATCTATACCTTTGATTTAACAGTTGAATAACAAAACCTACCTCTCTTCTGTTTTTTCTTGCATAGATCTTTCTCAGTATAACACCCACCAGCTTGCCTCCTCTTCCCCCTTTCCTTTTACTAGAGGACAGAATGGGATATTTGCAGGCCTGCCCGTGTTGATTGCTTGAGTAGCTATTTTCTCCTGACTACCACATGGGTGTTACATACTGCAGCTATGTGCAATATATTGCACCTGTTGTAACAAACCAGCCAACTTTCCATCCTTTGGGGAAATCTGTACAAACTTCTGCCTTCTCTCCATAGTGTAATAGGTTCATAACAGAGAAGAAAAATGAAAGCACTGAAGAATGCCATGTCCTCAGAAATACTGTCAGAGGTTTTCCATTGATTGTGGAAGGCCAGAAAAAGCTTTTTCTGAAGGCAATTATCTTTAAATTACTATCCTAATTAAACATTTCCCAACCTGTATCCAGAAGTTCTTAATCAGAGAAGAAAGTATGCATTTCACAAAGCTACAGGTGAAGCAGAAGAGTATCCTCTCAGTTTCCTGTGTTGTGGTTAACTTCACTAGCTATCTCCTCCTAAGAGTTTGATTCATTTATATCTCTGTCCCCAAAAAGGTAACTCTCCCCACTCAATCCACTTCACTTCTAGAGCAAGGTAAACCTGTCTGTAACACTTTGGGATTCTTTTTCCTTTTCTATGAAGTTTCTTTACTGACTTTGTGTCCTTACCTCATCTGTCTCGAGCCTCTCCCTCTCTAACGTCTATGACAGTTCGTTTAAAAAACTTATTATATTCCCATCAATACCTACCTTCAGTGTGACACTTTGTAGCCACTGCAACAAAGACAGCACAAATGACCAGGCTCCAGAGAACAAATTTGCACAAAAAAAGTTACTTATGGTGTACTAGGAGAAGGACATAAATAAACCAAAAATAAAGCAGAGCCTTCTAGGCTCAGATTATCAAAAACTACCCCTAAACTGTTATCCTCTAAGTCTCACTCAAAATTAGAGAAATTCAAATATTTGATAATACAGATTTTATTTTTTATGCTCCTGTATTTAATGGTGAAGTTCAGAAGAGGCAACATCTTTTTGCTTTAGGTCTGCACAGGACTTCGCACAGTGAAGTCTGGAATTGCTCTCCCTCTGTGCCGCAAATGATGATTACAGTCTCTCTTCTCTAGGAGTAATTTATTTATATTTTTCTAAATGATCATTAGTGAAACATTATTGAACTCATAGAAAAAGGAATGAAGGATAAATTATGTTCCACTAACGAAGACATAGAGATTTGTGTTTTTCTATTTTGTATCTCACACTCCCATTGGCATTTACCAGAAGAATGTTTGATGTAATAACTCATTAAATTTTATTTACAACCTACATTCTAGTGTATATATCCATGCCATATAATCTAAGAAAAGAGGGAAAATATGAAGAATGTATTAAACAAGAATGCAGGAGTAAGAGTAAAACCCCTAACACAATACTGTAAAAACCTGGGTTATCCTGGATCTCAGAACTACTCAAGATTTTCGAGTGCTAATGAAATTTCACTCTAAATATCATTCTTTTCAATTGGCAGGAAAGAATTTGATGATACTTCTGTAAAATGTTCTTCGTGTTGTTTTCAGCTACTTCTATATCTTTCAGATGGCTTTCAAATTTCAGAAAGAAGGGGGGAGGGTAAATAAACATTTTTAAACTAGGTGTGATTTTCTCCTTTTTCCTTGGTCAGCTCTAGTAAATATCTTCATTACGTATTCTCATAAGAAGAAAGAAAGAAAATAAAAACCCATCTTGTTAATACTGCTGAAATATATCAAACTTAGAAGGGCTGAAAACACCCAGCATGGCAAGAGCATACAAAAGAATTTTATAACATTGGTGAAATTCTTCAAACTTAAATCTGCAAGGCTGTGTTGATTTTTGGCTTGTAGAAAGTGGAAGAAAATATTTTAACCAAGGTTTTTTTGAAGTAATTGATGTCATGACCAGTGTCTTGACTTTGAACTCATATGGCATAAAGAGTGGCAGCTTAAGATCTCAGTTCCTATTTTACCCGTCATATCACATATTTTGCTTTGATCTCAACCACATTTAGCTGGCCTTTACAACAAAATCCGTCCAAATGCATGCAAAGTTTAGTCTTCTTAACCTAACTAAGAAAGAGGAAGAGGAAAGCAACCACTTGAAGGACTATTCAGATAACTAATAACAGCAAAGACTGCGGAGAAATTATTGGGCTGTACCGAGTCCTGTTGCCAGTAACACCTTCTCTTTAGCTGAATCAATTCAAGCAAATCTCTTTTGTATTCAGGGAAGTATATTGTCATTAGGGAGTTTCTTTTATGGCACCAACTTCTTATCTTCAGGCTACGCACCTATGTTGGTTCCTGTAACCAAGCTTTTCTCAAAAGTTCTTTACATTCCAATTATTTCACTTCTATCACTGCAAATTTATTTCAGAAATGCTGCTTAGCTCTTCCACCTCTCCTTTCTATATTGTGAAAGATACTTATTACCCTGTTTTGTGGTTACTTTCTTGCCTTCTGGGATTCCTTTCATAGCCTTTTCTGCAAAGATGTAGGACAGAAAGAACTCAAAGTTTTCGTCTCTTTCCCACAAAACAAAATAATGCATTGAATCTGTTTTTTTGGAACAACTTCTTAATCTCTCAGGTCTTTATCATAAGTTGTCTTGCTAACACAACTGGAAAATCGCACAGCCTGTGTCTTTCCCAGGATAGCTTACTGCAGATGCGAGGTTAGCCCAAACAATGCAAGTCCGCTCATGAACAGACTTTGTCACTGTCATCAGGTTTAATTCCATAAGCCATATGCATTAGTCACCCATGGGAAGTCCCATTTCACTTTTAGACCATGATCTCAAAAGAACTTAACAGCATTGGGAGATTTCATGTCAGTACTCATTCTTCTGGAAATTACCAGCTGTGGAGAGCAATGTGGGACCTTGACATTGATTCTTCTCTCCTTTCAGTTGTCAGAAATCAGTTTAACTTAGTGGAATTGCATTAGTGGCAAGCCAGATAATGGTCCTAACTCAATAAGGCACATTATTTGTTTTCTTTTTATCTGGTTCCAGTCCCAGTGAAGTTAACCAGCCTTGAGTATATTCCAGAATAGCAATGCTTTTTGAGTAAGGATTGGAATATAAAGCTCTTTAGCCTGAATACTTCCCCCCTAACCTAATACAGAACTATATAATTTAGGAACCTATGATATAGGAGAGGGAGAGAGGGAGTTGATGTGAATAACTTCATTGATGTGCCTGTTATAGACACCTTTCTTAGCAATGGAGAATTGCTCTATAAAATGGTCAAATTAACAACCATTGTTAAAGGATGAAGTATTGAGTAAGTAGGTTCTTAATTAAGAACATCAGTTAAAGATTTATAATCAAGCAAACTGAATTTGGACTGTTGATCATATACTGACTGCTAAAAGATCTTAAGCTATAAAAGAGACTCCTGGACTCCAGACCAAAGGAAATACTAAAAAATTGTTAGAGGTTGCCTAATCTGGTAGCCCAATAGAGACAAGGTTGCCGCAGGTCCAGCCAGCAAGGCTAAACATGAATTCCCAAGAAGCACACATGCACACACGATACACTATGTACACATGTAAACACATTTGGACACACAAACTAAAACAGAAACTCTCCTGCAGACATGAGATGGTGCAAACAGCATGATGCTATTCCCTCCTCTGGCTGATCAGGATGACAATCCATTATTGGGAAATATATACATATTATATACAACACAGATCTCCCCAGTAGCTGTGCTTAAACATTAACTAGCCCCTTAATCCTCAGTCTCCCCTTGCCTCATGCGCACACATGTATGCAAACAGGTCTCTCAGTTGGCTTTCAGGCCCCACAATTCCTCCTGCATTTGGCTTTGAACTTTCTGATCCCCCCAGCTGTCAACTTGCAAGACCTCTGGTCTCTCTATTATGTGTTCCAGACTTAGGTTTTCCTTGGTATTTGGCTTCCAAGCCTCTTATTCTACTTGAAGGATAGTCCAGCTGGATGTTCACTAGCAATTGCACAATGACTTGTGTACCTACACTATGTGCATGCACTCTGATCCCTCCAGCTGCTGGCACTACAGACATACAGATCCCTCTGACCCATGGTCTGATTCCAGCTGCTGGCACACAGAACCCCATACACACACGCACATGGAATAGACAATTTCTTACTCCGTAAAAGTCAGAAATGGGGTTTAATGAGAAGACAGGCCAGACTGCACTGACCATGTGCAAGGCACAGCCAGACAAGCACACTATCCAGCAATCCACTTACATGTGACCAGCTCCTTTTATCCTGTTATTACATGCTTGTTCCTCCTCAAATGACCTTAATCCCTCCTTTTCTCTGTCTTTGCTTCTTCCGCTAAACATCCCATAATAAGTCTTGTGCAAACTCAAATGTGCTCACAAAGTGTCCCGTATCACCTAGATAGTAAGACTTCTGGGTCTGCAAGATGATCTAGAAAGCCTCCGCTGTTGACTCATCATGATGGGTGTAATCCTCAGTCCCACTGCTGCAGCCAACAAGTGTGATGTCATGCAGACACAACCATGTGGTTCTCAAAAGACCCTCTTGTCTTAAAATAGAGCTCTGAACATCCAAAAAATACAGCTCATCTAGTTCGGCGGTTTTGCTATTTTTTGCCCCAAGATTCCCTGAAGTGTTCCATCAGACAGTATGAAAATGTTTATGGGAGTGCTGGTAATAAATGGAACCTATGGTATAAAACCTTTTATCTTATGTTCTCTTAAAACAAAATGGGCCACTCAAAGTTTGAAGAGTTGTGCAGACATAGATGCATTGGCTAGATGAGACTTGGCTTATCACGAAATGCTGATAAGTCTAAAAGTTCTGTTCTTGTATCGGTAAAGTGTCTTCATAGGTGACCACAGATAGAGCTGGACCTAATGTTTAGAGTTTTCTTTCCTCCAAGAAAGCCTGAATTAGCTGTAACTCAAAATGGAAAAAATGCTACCACCAAATAACTGAGAACAAATCTGACTGTCAAGAAAAAATAGATAGTATGTAAAAACAGTGAAGTAAATAGCACAAAGAAAATGGAAGAAATCTGGTTGCTTCAATCACTTTTAGAAACTCTAAATTAAAGCACTGGTACTGTAGCAAGCTATTATACATTGAAAGTAAAACTGGGCTACATAGTCTGGAGCATATTACATCTTTCATTTCAAAAGAGTAAATCCTGCTCTCCTTTGCACCAGTCCAAACCTAACACATCTCATCTAATTCACCAGAAAAGTTAATTGTGCATTCTAGAGCAAAAATAATAATCTGAATAAAATTATAGTCTTCATTAGTTATTCCTGATCAATTTAAAAATTCCTATGTCCCCAAATTAACGGACAATTATTATCAAACTAGAACCCCTATGAACTGGAGCTCCTTTCCACAGGTTGGTTAGCCTGTCTTATAAAACAAGACTTGTAGTCAGTCCATACAATCTCCAAGTCACATGAAGAACTGCATTTTAAACCTTCTCAGACAAACATAGCTGACTGGCTGCCTTATCTCAGTAAGTACTAAGATATAATAATTTGATAGTAATTTACATAGATGTCCACATAATGGGGTATAGCGAAGAGGGGATTAGAACGATGTAAAAACTTTTACATACTATTTTGAATGAATACAGTCTCAGGACAGATTACCAAATTAAAAGAAAAATGTTTTGATTGCATTCTATCTGAAGTTTTTGTCTGCGTTGGAAATGGTGAGTAGTTAAACTGTATCAGTGGAAGAAAATTTGTGAAGAAGCTCTGAAATAATCTACACACACAAAAATCAAAAGCCTGCAAAGGAATATGCAAGATTTTCAGTTCTGTTTTTGAAGAGGGAAAACAAGAATATCTTTATACTGTTGCTAGAAGTTGCTAAGGTTTAGAAGTCAAACTCACTTTTTATCCTAACCCAAAGCCTTCTTGAAGAATAGCGAATGTTAAAAACCACAACTGTGTCTTTACCATAGTAGAGGTAGTAAGTTCCTTTAGGACAGGTGGAGGACAGTTTGGGGTTTGCATTGCAACTTCAAGACAGGTTAAGTTATCTGCTCCTCAACAGATTTTCTCTATGACTTTAAGCCCTTATCACTTATGCCTCAGCTCCCTGTTTCTAAAATAAGGATAATTGCATTTTTCTGCCTTTCAAGAATTCTGGGTGGATCAATACACTAAGGATGCAAGGCATTCAGATATTGAGGTGATGTGGGCTGTACATCTCCTAGATGGATGGCTGCTGAGTGGAAGCCAAAACCAGAAATTTCAGAATGTCGGAGAGATTTATTATGCTGGTCCTTAAACAGTGTAGAGTTACATGAAGAAAATGTGACCTTGAGATTCTGCAATTCCTATTTTGATTGCCTCAGTGCCCAGAAAAAGACTGCAAATTAACCCAGACCCCCTTGATTTTCTGCCTCACTTAGGATTCTCATTAAGTGACCATCCACCTGCACTGACCATTACACTCTTATACTGTGGGTTAAAAAGGAAGAAAAAATATCATCCCCTTAATATAGTCTCATCCCTTGGCCTGATGTGATGACAGAGATTGTAACATCAAATGTATTCTGGTGATACTCTGGGTCTATAAAAGACTTCCAATCCCACGTGGGAAATCAGTGTGTTACCTGTGGATTAAAATGTCTTTCCTGGTATGCCAGTGACTCTCATATACCTCTGACTCAGTTCCCCATAAGACACAAAAAAACATTTAAAAAAAATTCTTTCTTTTCTTCTAGCCCATCTTCCTGATCCATCAAGATATTCCAGCAAAGACTACTGCAAATGTAGACAAATGGAACAAACTTGTGAAAAAAATGGAGATGAACTTGGTTCAACTTTTTCATTGCACTTGAAAAGGTTAAAGCAAGTCTACCAATATGACCTACAAAATTCAGTACATGTTTAATACAAGGTAAAATGGACAAACCACTCTTAGAGAACTATTATAGCTGAATAAGGGTTCAGTTCTGGGTCAGAAAGCAGAAATCAGACCATTTTTTCTTAAACAGATAAAGTAGAGGTGGGGGTGTAAATATCCTTTACCTGGAAATCCAGAAGTATGGCTACAGGCAGCAAGCAAGGACAGTATCTGAGAGGGCAAGGTGCTAGAAGTTCAAGTTTTATACTCCCCATTATAACACGACGGAGGATTAGGAAGTGGTTTAACTTTCCTTATGTTCATTCACAGAACACTTCTAAAATAGCAGAGAGAATTATGTTTTTTCACTGAACGAACAGAAGCTATGAAAACTGAAGAGAAGTAGGGCACAGCATACGTTTTGATCTTAAACACTTTCGCATTACATCCTCAGGATAAAGTTCATCTAGTGTCACAGAAATATACTGCCAAACAAAAGAGAAAGGGAATAAGTCAAATTGGCTGAAATCTCAGATAATACAGCATAAATGGTTACTAGATTCATATTCTTCATACAAAAGTTAACGTGTTCAGTTTTATGGATTTACTTGACTAATACTTATGCTACATATATAACAAATAAGTTGTCAGGGAAAGTAGTATATCATTGTCTGCTATTTATGCGTAAGAACTGCAAGAATTCTCACAAAGCCTTAATATAATATAATTTAAGCACCAATATCATAAATAAAATATTTTATAGTCAGAACTAGCCAGCTTGGCCACTAGAGCATTTATAGAACATAAACATAGAAATTGTACCAAAGGATTACTAAGGTCACAGAATCAAAACCACAAAAATCAGCCAATATACTCCAGTGTGCATTATAATATGTTTTCTAATTACATGAGCTCATAGTAATTTTTTGTTGCTTTCCACAGAGCTGATAGTGCTCAATTTCCTCCTCATTTTTTCAGTGATGCTTATTACTATAGTAACCAAATGCTCCATAAACATTAATTAATTTTCACAACATTTCTGTGGAATTAAGGCCGTCTGGACACAGTCCTGGGCAACTGGCTCTCTGTGGCCCTGCTTGAGCAGAGGGTTTGGACCAGATGACCTCTAGAGGTCCCTTCCAACCCTGAGCATTGTGTGGTTCTGTGAAAAATCCTATTGTCCTTATTTTGTTGAAAGCGAACTGAGGTAGAGGGCAATTATGACTACTCTTCTTGGATGTCCCTCCAGCTTTGAGTTAATTTTACATCTTACACAGTGAATAAAATAATAGTCCCAAAAAGGTGCAAAGGGGAGTGTCTCCATGTCTTATATTCATTATTGTAATTGTGGTGCATAAATGCACAGAAACCAATTGATTTAAGACATAGGATATCTATGTTAAAATAATAAATAAAATTTGCAGTTTTCTAGCATTTACAGCTGACTGTAAACAAAAACTACATCAGACACCAGTAAAAGAAATTACACTAACACCCACATGGTTCACAATTGTGGTTGGTGACTCTTTTCTGTCACACGACTCTCTGCTAAGCTAGCAAAGTTACCGACACCCTTAGCGGATATTCAGCATTTACAGGAATCAATAGAAGAGCAGAATGGACACAGTGTGTTTCTCAGGTTATAATCCTATTAAGGTGCTTTTACCAGGTAGTTTTCTCTAAATTAGCATGTCTACATTTTATGTTTACTGTAGGGGAAAAAAGGCGTAGACTTCTATGAGGGTCCTTCCTGCTCTAAAACCCACCCCAAAAAATTCAGCACAGAGAAGTCAGCAAGAATAGAAAACTTCAGCTCACTATAAGATTAAATCTTGCAGAGTTATAAACGGCTGATCACACAGAATTACAACAGGGAGAGTCAGGAAAATATTAATGAGTCACTAAAATATAAAACAATACCATATTTATTAAATGCATTTCTTGTTTGCTAAGTGGGTTACACTTCTAGCAGCAAACAGTGCACTTACGAAATTTGATGAGAGTATTATAGTGCATCCCTCATTGACTAAGCTAATTTCTATCCTGCTCTGTCTCTGCTTTGTGTGTTGAAGTCAACTTTTGTTCAACCCGCAACACGCAGTGCTGGAACCATGCATTCTACAGCAAAACAAAATGGAAGGGAGTTTGCCTTTTTTCCCCTAAATTATTGAATCCCACATGTGGAAATGTGGCTACAACTTTCAAGCCATACCAGTATCAGAATATCAACCTGTCATAGCAATATATCCCATTTGAACTGAAGGGGGAAAAAGGCTAAAGACACACAAAAGCTTTAAAAAAAAAAGGAAAAGAAAACCTCAGAAATAAATATCTAAAAATTAGAGTCAATACAGACAGAAGTTTAATTCACAAGTCATTTAGCTACAGCTGCTTCTTACCTCCCAGTTAGGTTACAACCACTCTAAATTAGGCTGGGAATTTGTACTAGCTGAGCTTCAAAGTTAGAAAGAAGATTTTCGGTATGGGCTTTTGCCTAAAGCTTGAATTCTCTAGGTGGAATTTTAGGGGCTAGGGAACTTTGCCTTACCTGACATCACAGCTGAAATAAAACCAGTCAGTATTACACCAAGTAATTCAGGGACTTTAATAGACCTCTGTCAGAGCCAGGCTTCCAGCCTTGAGTCAGAGTTACAAAGCCAGGAGCTCCTGCATAAAGCAAGATCCAGTGTTGTGCTGACTTTTTCCAGCTAGGCAAAGCTTTACAGGTAGCTGGATCCCAGTGCCATACAACTCCAGCCATTTGGCAGGCAGCAAACCACTTCATCAAATCAGCCCCATTGAGACCAAATCATTTAACAAGCCCTCAGAAACAGCAAGAGATTAGCTATTACAAATTTCCAATTTTGTTATTTATAGCAACAACAATAGCCAAATAATCATGTTCTTGTGAGCCTGTATCCTAACAGGCACACTGACAGGATTTTTTTCAAAATTATGCCGATGCCAGATTGAAAATACAGTTATAACAAGCAGAAAGATCTCAGGTTTTTCCAGTTTAAATTAGTATTTTTCCTTCTAGATCTTTCCAGTAACTTCCTAGCTACTATTCAACACCTGTGTTTGGCACCACCACATCAGCTTCCAGCAGGCCCACATTTACAGTGGAAGCTCCAAATCCCCACAACACTGTTTCCCAGCTACCAACTTCACAGGGACATGAAGAGCAATTCTACCCACTTTAACACTTCTCCTCACATAAAGCATATCGCTGGGTCAGGCAGGCAATATCTGTCCTAACAACCTGGTAGAATTTAGTAACTGAAGCAAAAAGAGCTGAAGAGATCCTCTATTTACTCAAAGTGCTGATGACAAGGTCACAGTTTTGAGTAATAACACCAGCAGATTAATTCAATGCTGACAAGAGTCTAAGAAGCAAGACCAAGTAAAGTAGATATTGTTGCAGTGAGAGGAGAGAAATACAGAGTAAAATCTTTTTCTGGGTTCTTACACCCCAAACTGTGTGGAACACGTGCCTTATTGGCAGTAGACTCTTTTTCTTACTGCATTGTCACATGCAAACAAAAACATGAACATGAGGAGTAAAAAGAGCTTGAACTTGGTAAAAAAATGAGCATGAAAGTAGCTAAAAGGATGCAAATATTTTATTCCTTTACAGAGTTGTACCTACAGTGTTGGCTAAATTTTCTTTCTTCCATGCTGATTGACTGTCTAGGTCATTGCTTCTCAGTCCTTTTGCATCGAGATCACTCCATGCTTGCCTTTCTTATAGTCCTCACAGGAAGCTGCTCAGTTCATGTCATTTCCTTTTCCTTAAAATTACTCCTCTTGCATAACTGACATTGTACCTTAGGTCTTCACTATTTACCATGACCAGAGTTTTAATATGTCCTTGTTGTGGTTTAGCCTCTGTTGGCAACAAAAAGCCACACAGTTGTTTGCTCACTCCTCTCCCCTCCCTGGTGGGATAAGGAGAAGAATCTGAAGGAAAAGGCAAAATTCACAGGTTGTGATAAAAAACAGTTTAACAGAACGGCAAAGGGAGAAGAAATTAACAACAATAATACTGATAAAAAGAACATACAGCATGCAATGTTCTCACCACCCAATGCTCAGCTTGCTCCTGAGCAGCAAATCCACTTCCTTTGTCCAACTCCCCACTTAAATACTGAGCATGACATCATATGGTATAGAATATCCCATTTGATTGGCTGGTTTGGGTCAGCCCAACCAGCTTCTTCTGCAAATTAACCCTATCCCAGCTGAACCAAGGACATTCCTCTAGTATTCACCCTGTTAATTCAAGTGCTAGGTAACATATCCTCTGCTCTTGTTTTATTTAGGTGATTATTCTTCAATGCAAGTTTTGTCGATGTCTCTGGGTTTGCACAAAATTTAGCCCTAATTGCCTATTATTAGCAGCAATTATAACACAATGTAACAAAATACACAAGCCATAAAAGGAGTACTTCAGGGCGAAAAACAAGCACACTCCTAGAAGAAAATCTTTCAGGCTTGTTCAGTGCTGAAAAGAAATTAGGCATGGAATTTTGGCGTTATTTAGGACAACAATAAATGTGTTAGGACAGCAATAAATGTGTGTAGTAAGATCCTATATTATTTTCATGTTTTGGACTAGCCGTGATCATATAAAAATATTGCTTCTTTTACTGTGCAAAGTTAGAGTCTAGATAAACCTGGGCTAAGCCTGTTTGCTGTCTTGGAATTCCATAGAAATATGTGGCAATACTGCAAAGGCTGGAGTCCTTGCAGGCTTGAGGCTCAAAACTACTCGAAAAAGACAAAAAGTTTCTGAAATAACATGGTAACTGAGTGCGGTTTCCACTGGTTAAAAATTTTAATGAATGAGGTTAACCAAGACAATGGGTTTCTACCATGTTGATGTCATATATGTGTTGTATGGTTGCATTTTAAAAACCTCTTTTGAGACAAATAAACTTTGTTATTCCTGTTTTATAGAGAGGATTGAGATACAGAAAGAAGAGCCTATCATCATCCTCAAAATCTGCAGTAGAGTCGAAATTTGAAACAGCTTTAATATCCAAACCATGAGACTATGCTTCAAACATAAATTGCTAGACAATAACCATTTTCATGAAGTACTAATTGATTATGCAGTACTGCTGGATGTTGCTTTTAATGTACTACAGATGTTTCGATACTTTACACACTAGATTTCAAATCTTTCACAAAACGGATGACCAGGTGTAAAGAACCTCATAAGAATATTTAATGTCTTAGCTATTATGAGGTTTTTTTCTTACAGTTTCATACAGTGAAGCGTAACAATATATTTAATTATCTTTCTCCTTTAATGTGCCTTAATAAGTTATTTAATTGTGCAAACATATACGCAGAAATATAATATATATGCATGTGAAAAAGAGCTCTGTGGTACCATAGAATACTAATGTACCCTGCAGCTTTTTTATTACTAAGCTGTGAATTGTACCTAGAGAGGCATTGAGATTACTGATGCAGAAAGCAGCACTTTCTCAAAGTAGGTCTATTTTTTCAATAGTCATAGAAAAGTTTGGGATGGAAGGGACCTTTAAAGGTCATCTAGTCCAAACAGTGAACAGGGACATCTTCAGCAGGATAAGGTTGCTCAGAGCCCCTTTCAACATGGCCTTGAATGTTTCCAGGGATGGGGCATCAACCACCTCTGTGGGCAACCTGTGCCAGTGCCTCACCACCCTCGCTGTAGAATGTTTCTTTCTTATACCTAGTCTGAATCTCCCCTCTTTAACACCATTACCCCTTGTGCTGTCACAACAGGCCCTGCTAAAAGGTTTGTCCGCATCTTGCTTATAAGCCCCCTTTAAGTACTGAAAGGCCAAATGATGTCTTTCTGAAGCCTTCTTCTCTCCAGGCTGAACAGCCCCAGCTCTCCCAGCCTTTCCTCCCAGCAGAGGGGTTCCAGCCCTCGGATCATTGCTGGGGCATCCTCTGACCCCGCTCCAACAGCTCCAGCTCTGTCCTGTGCTGAGGGCTCCAGAGCTGGATGCAGGACTCCTGGGAGTTCTCACCAGAGCGGAGCAGAGGGCCAGAATCCCCTACCTTGACCTGCTCATCACATTGGCTCATGTCCAGCATAATCCAGTACTATGGCTACCTTTTCAACATATGGTAGACATTATTTCTTCTGCAGTGACGTTTTGTCCTTTGTCCTGGGTTCGGTTGGGATAGGGTTAATTTTCACAAGAAGCCATGAGGAGGTACAGCCAGGCCGGCTGACCCAAACTGGCCAAACCAACAGGGTATTAGATGCTGCGTGAGGTGATGCTCGGTGTTGAGTGGCAGAGCTGTCGGGGAGGAGGTTAATTATGGCTCAAGAGCATGCTGGGCATCGGGCAGTGAGAGTGTTGTTCTGTGTGTTCCCATGTTCTTATCACTGTTGTTGTTGTTACTGTTCGTTTCATTTGGTGTTCTATTAACTTGCCGTTATCCTGACCCATGAGTTTTGCCTTTTTCTTCCCGTTCTCCTCCCCACCCCACTGGGGGGAGGGGCGATAGAGCAATCGTGTGGTCCTTTGTTGCTGGCTGGGGCTAAACCGAGACATCACAGAATCACAGAATGTTTGGGGTTGGAAGGGACTTCTGAGGGCCACCCAGTCCAACCTCCCTGCCGAAGCAGGGTCACCTACAGCAGGCTGCACAGGACATTGTCCAGGCGGGTCTTGAATATCTCCAGAGAAGGAAAATCCACATCCTCCCTGGGCAGCCTGTTCCAGTGCTCCGTCACCCTCAGAGGGAAGAAGTTCTTCCTCATGTTCAGACGGAACTTCTCATGTTTCAGTTTGTGCCCATTGCCCCTTGTCCTGTCACTGGGCACCACTGAAAAGAGTTTGGCCCCATCCTCCTGACACCCACCCTTCAGATATTTATAAGCATTTATTAGGTCCCCTCGCAGCCTTCTCTTCTTCAGGCTGAACAAGCCCAGCTCCCTCAGTCTTTCCTCACAGGAGAGATGTTCCAGTCCCCTCATCATCCTCGCAGCCCTCTGTTGGACTCTCTCCAGTAGCTCCTCATCTTCCTTGAAATGGGGAGCCCAGAACTGGACACAGGACTCCAGATGGGGCCTCTCTAGGGCAGTGTAGAGGGGAAGGAGAACCTCCCTCGACCTGCTGGCCACAATCCTCCTAATGCATCCCAGGATGCCATTGGCCTTCTTGGCAGCCAGGGCACACTGCTGGCTCGTGGTCAACCTGTCGTCCACCAGGACACCCAGGTCCCTCTCCGCAGAGCTGCTCTCCAGCAGGTCCGCCCCAAGCCTGTACTGGTGCATGGGGTTGTTCCTTCCCAGGTGGAGGACCCTGCACTTGCCCTTGTTGAACCTCATCAGGTTCCTCTGCGCCCAACTTTCCAGCCTGTCCAGGTCTCACTGAATGGTAGCACAGCCTTCCAGTGTATCCACCACTCCTCCCAATTTTGTGTCATCAGCAAACTTGCTGAGGGTACATTCTAACTCTTCATCCAGGTCGTTGATGAAGAAGTTAAACAAGACTGGGCCCAGTACAGACCCCTGGGGGACACCACCAGTTACCGGTCTCCGACTAGACTCAGCACCGCTGATGACAACCCTCTGAGTTCTGCCATTCAGCCAGTTCTCAATCCACCTCACTGACCACTCATCCAGCCCATACTTCCTCAGCTTCCCTAGGAGGATGTTATGGGAGACCGTGTCGAAAGCTTTGCTGAAGTGAAGGTAGACAACATCCACGGCTCTCCCCTCATCTACCCAGACAGTCCTGCCATCGTAGAAAGCTATCAGATTGGTCAAACATGATTTCCCCTTAGTGAATACATGCTGACTACTCCTGATAACCTTCTTTTCCTGACTTGCTTGATGATGACCTCCAGGATAAGCTGCTCCATCACCTTACCCGGGATGGAGGTGAGGCTGACCGGCCTGTAGTTCCCTGGGTCCTCCTTCTTGCCCTTTTTGAAGATTGGAGTGACACTGGCCTTTCTCCAGTTCTCGGGCACCTCTCCTGTCCTCCAGGACCTCGCAAAGATGATGGAGAGTGGCTCAGCAATGACATCCGCCAGCTCCCTCAGCGCTCGTGGGTGCATTCCATCGGGGCCCATGGATTTGTGGGTGTCCAGATTGCCTAAGCGATCCCTCATGCAGTTTTCCTCGACCAAGGGAAAGTCATCCTCTCTGTAGGCTTCTTCTCTTACCTCAGGGGCCTGGGATTCCTGAGGGCCTGCCTTGGTACTGAAGACTGAAGCAAAGAAGGCATTCAGTAACTCTGCCTTCTCCGCATCCTCCGTCACCAGGACACCCGCCTCATTCAGCAGTGGCCCCACATTGTCCCTAGCCTTTCTTTTGCTGCTGATGTAGTTGAAGAAGCCCTTCTTGTTGTTTTTGACATCCCTTGCCAGCTTCAATTCCAGGTGGGACTTGGCCTTCCTCGTCACATCCCTGCACGCTCTGACCACATTCCTGTATTCTTCCCAAGTGGCCTGTCCCACTTTCCACATGCCATGGACCTTTCTCTTCCACCTTAGCTCCGTTAGAAGCTCCCTGTTCAACCATGCAGGTCTCCTGCCTCCTTCGCTCGATTTCTTTCTCAGGGGGATGCACCGTTCCTGAGCATGGAGGAAGTGACGTTTAAACAGCGATCAGCACTCTTGGACCCCCCTGCCTTCAAGAGCCCTGGCCCACGGGATTCCTCCCAGTAGCTCCTTGAAAAGGCCAAGGTTAGCCTACCTGAGGTCCAAGGTTTTGATCCTTCTTATCGCCCTGCTTCCTCCACGCGGGACCCTGAACTCCACCATTTCATGGTCACTGCAGCTGAGCCTACCTCCAACCTTCACATCCTCCACCAGTCCCTCCTTGTTTGTTAGTACAAGGTCCAGCAGTGCGCCTTTCCTTGTTGGTTCCTCCATCACTTGCATCAGAACGTTATCATCGATGCTCTGCAGGAACATCCTTCTACAAAATGTCTTCACAGCTCTGTCACAAATAACAAAACACTACTCCCATTTGGGGTTTTGTGCAGTGGCCAGAGCTGTGTTGGAAGCACAGAACAGGAGACTGTTGTGATTACTTACTCTGATGCTGACCTCCTGCATGGCCTTTTAGTTATTTCATATATACTTCAGCATTAACATTCCCAAATAAATCCCTGTATAGTGTCAGTTTACCCATTACACTCTTTTGGGGTAGTCAATTTCTTGAATAGTGGTGTGAGCTGAAACTGGGGAATTTGAGGCAATCATCTCATCCTGTTGCTGTTGTGAAAAGTGATAGCAAAAGGAGACACCAGAAGATTCATCAACCCATATGTGTCAGATCTGCTAAAGTTTTGTAATGGATTGAGCTTGGCAGAGAGCCTGTTCTTGGTCTGCACATGGAGAGGTGAAATATCAGTTCTGATGTTTGGGAGAGAACAAGACCACTCATGGCTAAAAAAAAAGGAAGAAAATCTCTAAAACTGAAGGAGAGAAGACATATGCATGTCATTTCTCTATTTTGCCCTGTTTAGATGCTGCACAGAAACATGGATGAAGCAAAAGGTTTATCGAGAAAACCCTCCCCTTAGGGACATGGGGGAAGTATCTTTCTTGAAGTCTGCAGCTGAGCAGATATTCCACAGACCTCATTTGCTACTGAAATGTAAGATGTAGGACCAACAGAGCAATTAAGTATCTGAAATCATAAATGGATCAAAGTGCATTTAAGAACATAAAGCAAATATTTAAGTCTTTAGAATTAAGATTTTTAAATAGTGGATATATATATAAGGATTAGGGAATGTATATAAATCTTCCACATTTCCTAAAGAGCTTTCCTCAATGACAAGTATAAAATAACTGCCTACTATACAGTATTCTGCATTATCTGCCAGCCACCAACAAGCACAAGATGCTGAAGTAAATGAAACTTCAGTTGTAGCCTGATGGTAATTCTTCTTTTCCCATGAATAGTCTAACAGAAAAATCGCTTCCATAAAGAGCAATTCAAATAACACAGCTACTGAATTTCAGTCACAAGTATTCAAGTGCCCATATTTTGGCATTGTGGGGCAAACCAGATGAAGACTGAATAGAGGTGTAGAACCCATATATGATTTTAACATAATCTTGTTTTCTGAAGGTTGGCAGAAAAAAACAAGATCTAGTTAAATCTTAAGTTGAGAAATCACTATTCCATTCAAATAATCTAAATTGAAGGATGTGATTTAAAATATTGTATCAGGATGTAATTATGACTATATTGAGAAGTTTATTATTAAGAAAATAATTGTGCCATTCTTCTACAAATAAGATGAGACAAAATGTATTTTGTGGTTCAGAACTTTAGGTAATACTAATGCAGTCACTATATTTACTGATGTGAATCTTATTCAATAGTCAAGTGAGTTCCAATCAATTTTCGCCTATAAGCTGCATGTACGAATTTTAACTGGCAAATTAGATAGTTGTCATCTGTTGGCTCTTTTGGGAAATAAGAAATCTCTCTACAAGATCATCAAATTAGTTTTCACCAGTTATGTGAAATTATATGAAGTAATACCAGGCTATGTTTTATTTATTCAGAAGTCTGCATCAGGAACTGATAAGTGAAACCCAGCAAAACAATCCCAAGTGTAATTTTTATGAAAATGTCTATTTCAAACCACTGAGCGAATGTGACAGTTTTTAATTACTTGGGCATGTTTATGACTCACACCCATCCTCTGTAACAGATTAGGAGACAGAGCTAGGCTTACATCCCAACTGAACCATTAGGAACTCGGTGATCTGGAGGTATAACCAGGCATAATCTGCTCCTCCTTGACGGCAAGCACCAGATTGTGTAGCCATTTTAAATCAACTGATGAGGGAGATCACCATCCAGCAGTAAGCAATAATGTAGGCAGGAGAAAGCCTCATAGATCTTGCCAGTGAATTTTTGCATCATACAGTACCGCTTCTAAAGCTCTTGAATACTTGACTCCAAATAGGTCAAAAACTGTTCTCTTCACAACCTCAGCCAGAATCCTTGACTATCTGAACTAAACAAAAGCTTTCACATCTGACATAGAAACCTAACACAGTTTACAAACGATGTTATTTTAAGATATATATGACTACATTTATTAAATCAAAGTGTACCTATTCTAAAAAAAACTTAAATGACATTAGAAGTTGTTTTTGTGTAAAGATGGAGTGAAATTTGAGATTTGAGAACTGCAGCTATCAATTACAAAAGAAAAGGGAACTCCACAAATAAAGATAGCTAATCTGAACCAGGTAAATAAAAAATTTTCTAGTGGTGTGACTAAACCACTTGGGGAATGAGTAGGATAGACTTGTTTCATGGTCATGTAACTAAAAATTATTTTCCTTTCCCACTGTCCACATTTTAAACTTCCTCTTTAAATTAAGAATTACTAATATTAATTTATTGTAACGCTTATGGCAATCCAATAGTTTGGGATTTTTACAGTCTTTTATAAACTTATTTTGGTTAAAATTTCTCTGTTTCAGCCTGGACTCAAAAATACATTAGTTGCTCAATGCTTATTTGTAATACCCATAAAAAACCAAACCAAACTAAATGAACTAACTAACCAACAAACCACCCAACCATATTCTTAAAAACTTTTGTGGATATTCAAGAACAAATGTGGTGTGTTTTCTCTCCACACAGTCAATGGGGAGAGGCAGGTGTCTCCAAAGCACACGTCACAGCCCAAATTACATCAGACATAGATAGTGTACTCCCTCAACACATGGTCAGATCAGCCAAGGATATCCTGAGAGTATGCTGTTACAGCCTAACCTCCACGAAAAACGGACATTTGAAGAAGGATTCTGTTTCTTTTATATGCTATTTTATTAATTCACTATGCATTGATCTAAGAACACACATTCAGGGTATGGTTTTTAAGGGTTTGAAATATATCCTATATATCTATATCCTTATGCTCTGGTTTTGATTAAAACAGAATCCATTCTCTTTTTGTGAATCTTCCTTACAGCTAAGTTCTTATAAGTAATCGCATTTTTCTGAAGCTGGCTGCATATTTTACGGACAGTGTCAGCTCCAAAGCTGATAACGCCTAATGTCTATAGTCTTACTGAGCTAACGGTAGGAAAGGAATGCAGAAAAAGGCCCCTGTTTGTAACTATTACTATAGCAGCCAAGGTCGCTGATAGACCTCTTAGGTCCTGCAAGTGAGGGGTCGTAAAGGGTCGTGCTCACAAGGACGGGCGGACAGGACAGGTGACCCAATATTGACCAACTACGTAGTCCACGCCATGCACATCATACTCAGTTTAAAGCTATGGGATCACAAGGGTCTCGCTCTCTTCATTCATGGCCAGCTTCTGAAGAGGCTCATTGTCCCTCCTGCTATCCTGATCCAGATTCCAATCTATGCATTCCTGAGTCCAGTTCCCATCTACTGCTGAGACCAGTCTGGGACTTCCTGGTACTGCCTGGCAGCTGCTGGCGGGACTCCAGTGCACCGGCACCTAACTCTGGGAAAGTCAGTATTGGTTTTGTATATTTACCCTTATTTATCTTATTATTAATATCATTAGAGTTATTAATAAAGCTGGTGTTATATTCAATTTGTAACTCTCTCTCCCTTTTCCTCCTTTTCCCTTCCTTTGGTGGGAGGGGGCGGGTTAATGGAGAGCATCTGCCACTCAGTTTATAGCTGCCCTGCTCTAAACGATGACACCTTACCAACGGTGCTGGTAGATCATTTCAAAATCTGGCACCATTTAAAACCTTCTAAGTCTTATGCAGTACCAAAGAATAGCTAGGCTTTTTGCAGTATACATAAAAAGACACTATTCCCTAAGGGTTTGTAGGTGAGGAATGCACATCCGCCTTCATGCTTCCAAGGGACCCTGAGCACAGCTGTCCACAGGACTGGGCTCGAAGGGGACAGGGAGAGGTGGAAGGTGTGAGAGCCAACAGGTGTAGCAAGAAAAATACCCAATGAACTGTGTTCCTCTTCAAAGGCTTCGGTTAACTTGTTCTACTTCTATTTTATGCCCTTCCCACACAGAAGAATGATATTCACTGTGAACATAATGAATGCATATTGAGAGCTAAGTATAAGTAAACGTATAAGTGTTTTCTAGAGATGCGGCAAAAATTACACAAACAGTGCAATAACTGGGAAAACATGAGCTATAAGAGGAAATTCTGAATTACTGTTAATCCAAAAAAATTTTGCATTTTTGCAAAAATATTAGGCATACAGCACATAACCAGAGTTCCTCAAATAACTTAAATGACATTCTGCCAGAATCTTCTAAACCAAGATGAAAAATAAACTGTTTTTAAGAGTATTTATCTGAGACAATAGATAATAAGTAACAGCAAATACAATCTTCCAGTTATGAAATTATATCACTGTAACTTAAATTAGTCAAGGAGATGTGACTGCTGTAGCTATAACAATTTCCTTTAAAACGTCTAATCTTTGTGTGTGGTTACTATTCCTTATACAGGAAATGAAATATCTATGCTGATCCATTTATTCAATAACCTGTGATATATAATCCATATCTACATGGTGAAATGAATCACAAAACTCCCACTAACTTCAGTGAAGATATGTATATACACATACACACAAACACATATATATGTGTATAAAACATCTTGTATAGATAGCCAAAGTTTTGGTTACTAGAGACTTGGTTCAGAGACAGATCTGGTATTTTAGTCTTTTTCTCCTGCATAAGGCCTAGGAAGATAAATTTGGTGCCACCTTCATCTGGATTTAGAAAGACTTCAGGAATTGTTCTGGCATAACCCTTAAAGCTTAACTGTGTGTAATAGCTTTATATTCTTCACTTTGGCAGAAGTTGCTTCTGCTTGCATGGATTTAGTAACATGGCAAAATGTCACTGAGTCCTCTGTTTGTACAAAGATCCAACACTGCAGAGGGAAATTCTGGCTGTGCTGGAGCCAGAAGGAGTTTTGCAGTATTTAAGCTTTCTTCCTTGCATTTGAAAGTTAGGACTGAAGGCAAATGACTGCAGCTGCTAACTAAGCCCTGACTTGAGGATAGGGAAGAAAAGGAGGTCCTGATAGCATCAGCAAGTACTTCCTAACATTCTACATTAGGCAGAGCAGGGACTGGGTCAATCTATAACAAGAGTCATCTTCTTATTAGGAAACAGGTTTAATCTCATTTAAGCTTACTGAAATTTTTCTAATGCTTTTAAATTATTTAAAACTTTTCAATTAAATTGTATGATCTCCAAAATAGTCTCATCATGTTTGACTCCAGAAGTTTGAAAAGGTACCTCATATTTCTCATATAATTACAGCAGGAAATAAATAAAGTAAATTTCAGAAAGGCTAAATATTTTGGTTTGATACACTCAAAGGAGACTTAGTCAATTTTACATGTTGAAACAATATTCCATTCCACTACACGCACAATCAGCATGAAACAGTTTAAAAGAGGCTACACACAACCAGATTTTTTGAGGACGTCAGCTGAAACCAAAGTGAAACATTTTTTGTTGCACAGCTCCAGGTACAAAATGAATATTCAGCTGGCACTGAGAGACAGGCTCAGCAGAAGAAAGAAATTAAAATGTAGAATGACATAACAAGTTCTCATCACGGTCCTTCCAGATCATTCCTGAAGTATACAGTAACTTTTGCTGCCGTCGCCTGCACAGTACTTGCCTGCTTTGTCATTATATGGGTGAATCAGTCACCACAGGGCCTGAATTTGCTGGAAAAATAGTGGTCAGTAGAGCTATGCCAGCTACGAAATAAATGGCACGTTGACTTCTGCCTTTCAGTGACAAAGCAAAATGTTCTTTCAGCAACAGGCAGAATTGATGGTCTTTTCCTGTTGAAAACGAAGGTCAAAAGTGTGAAGAAAAAATACAGCAAATGGACAGAGAAAAACTATCTTTGCTAAAGAGCCCATGAATTATCACTGGTACCAAATATTTTGCTTTAATTTGTGTCGGCTCTGTCAGTGGTGTTTCCTAACCACCTTCTCTTTGGCCCTATTTACTCAATAACTGTAGTGATATATGAATGATGCTGACTCATCTTTTCCTCCAAATCTGATTCCAAATTTGAGAGTCTTGTTCTGATCCAGAACTTGTTTCCATACATCAGTGCAGAAATGCACCAAGAGGCAGCACAGTCTGAAGTACCACTGTGTGCTTGTGTTCCCCAGGTCTTGTTTGAACATCTGTGATGGCCTCTTGCTGCTTGCACCAGATGAGGCATGAATAATCATCTTCTCCTTTTACAAAGGGAACTGACAATACTTGGAGGACAAATTATGATTTTTTCCTACTGTGCTGCAGTAGAAAGGATGCTGAGCACATACCGGAGTCCAGGTTTTTTAAAGTAGCTTCAAAACTGCAGAATTCCCATCATTTTTGCCCGCTGCCTCAACCATCACAGTGTTTCTAATCCAGGGTTCTGTAACTCTTAGTCATTAAATCCTCTGTCCTTCTCCTGCCTGGATTTGCCACCTGCACCCCCCCATTTGCACTAGTATGCCTCGCTACTCAGTCTGACAAACTGGGAACTGCTACCACAGTAATTATGAACTGTACATTGCCTTTCTTAAATATTTTGAGACCATTTAATTGGGCCTCCTCGTTTTGTACTGGAGAAGCCAGTATATCCTCACAGAACAGCAGTGTATGTATATTGGTTGGCCATGTAAGATTGTATATTTTTAAAAATGTGTTGTGGAGCTTTTGTCAGTTGAGTTTGTTTGGGTTTTTTTTATACAACTGCTTGATCTCTTTTGCAGTGCTAACCCTGTATAGTAATCACAGTTGCAACATGTATCATCCCAGCAAGGTTTGCTGGAAGCACAGAAACAAATCTCCTTAAGCAGACTGGTTTATGTGCAACTCCAAGCACATGCTAATCGAGCTGATTTATTGATGCCAGCATCTGCCCCAGTGTGTGGCAGCACCTTCCCCACTTTAAAGGATTCATAATGTGACAACGGGGGCAAATGATCTGCATCCTGACATCCCTCTCCTCTCCCCTGCTCCAGGTATCTTCTGTGGTAACCCCTGAGCTCCCTGACCTCAGGGAGCACAACCATGTCTAGCCAGCAGCAGGCTCTCCGGAGGAAGCTGGGAAAGCTTGTTTGCACTTAGTCACCCGTTTCCCTAGCACCCACACAGGGTCAGGCACAATCAAGCCTGTTGTGTTTGAACAACGCTTCTATTCATTTTTTCTCCCCCTGGGAGGTCACAGCTTGAGTAAGAGCTTATCTTTTATCTGGATGAAAAGAGTATCAGCTGAATTTAGCAGCTTTTCTTGCATCCAGCTTACACTAGGGGGTCTGATCCAAAACCTATGGCAGCTTTTCCAGTTATTTCAAAGAGATTTGGATTGTGCTTTTAGTAACAAGATTCTTTTCCGATGAACTTAATTGTCCCAGAGAGGCTGATGAGGTGTACGCAGCCAAACTGTCCCAGGCTGCCATTGCCACTCACAAGTTAAGCTAGGTGGCCCTGTAAGTACATTGAAGAGAATGAACAGTGTTATGTGACATTTTTCCAAGGACTCTGATATCTGCAGCTGACAGAAGAGTTATTCTATTTATCCTGAGTAAAAAAGCTGGTCACCTGTTCAGTGTGTACTGATTCAGTAATTTATTCCAACAACCTCTTGATTCCACTACCACTGCAGAGACCAGTAGGTAGAAACCATGGATTCATTCAGCATGTGCCATTCAGCCCTCTTCTAAAATCTACTAGTAATTATGGATACTCTCTGGGAGATAACACATCCCTGAAAGTTACTACATGTTGAACAAGTAAGTCTTGATTCAAAGGCAATTTTTAAAGAGAGACTTACATATTCAAATATTCCCTTGTTTACACAACATATTTTAGGAAGATTAGAGGACTGCTGATTGTCTTTACATATGCAGTAGAAGAGAGAAAACCATATTAAATTTGTTATACATCCACAGAATGACCTTCAGTCTTAACATTTGGATGCCTCAGTCCACAGCTCTGCGTCAACCTTATGTCAATGACTTTTGTACATAGACAATTAAGTAAACATTTTGGCACTCATTAGAATAAAAGAGATCATTTAAATATAATTCTTTTTGAAAAAGACATCTACTTTTTCTTAAAAACATACTTTTTTTTCTAAAAGGAAATAAAAAAATCCAACAAATAGAACTAGAATTATATTATTCAGTCGAAGGACACAGGATCTAGAATATAAATGCTCAGCCTTTTCAAGGAAAATCTATTGTCTTTGATTTACTCTCTTCTAAATTCCTTTAATACCTGAAATCTACTTTGAAGGGAACCTGGCACTAGCAAGATCTAGGAAAAGTTAATGGTCACTACCATGCCTTACTGGGGGAGGGAAATCTCAGTAAGTTGTGATATTAATTCCCTCAACAAATGTCATAAGGAGAATAAAAGTCAAAGAGAAATCACAGTGTCTGCAAGGGGGAGAAGAGCTGAGGACATCTGAAAACCAATCCTATTGTAAGGTATTTCTCAGAGCTCTCCGGTTTACACTTCCTGCTCCATAGTACAAGTATAAGAACCCTGTAATTCTATATTTCCTTGCCTTTGAGAGGCATGAAGCTCACTGGCATTTTTACCAGATTTTTGAAGACATCTGTCTACTGGAGCATACACATAGCTAAAGAGCTCTTTACAGAAGTATATACATCTTGCTGTATGACTTGATAGACGGAAAAATATTAAAGTACGCAACAAACATGGACACCTACCTGTTTTTGGTCATCTTTCTACACCCCTGTGTGAATCTTTAGGCACCCAAAAATGTTGACAATTCAGGTCCTTTGACTCACTTTGATTTCCAGTTTACCCAGACCAACCAGAGCATGAATTGCATGGCATAAACAATGCTGCCCAGCTTTACCTGGTGTGTAAAACTTATACTTCGTATTGTTTTCTGGCCCAAAGGGAAAAAAAAATTAGAAAGAAAACCAAACAAACTATCATCAAAATAGAAGATATCATTATTTTATAATTATATAATATGCCATATTAAATGCAAGCAGTGTTGAAGATAAACTTCTCTGGCACAAGTCATTCAAGACCCATGACCTTAAGCATCAGACCTAGGAATTTTCTTGCAAATAAGAATACTTTTTCAGATTTGTCCTGGCAATCCATTTTCCAAAACAAACAGCTGTGAAACTCTTACTTCCCGGAATTCAGAAAAAAACCCATGTTCCCAGGCCAACTCAAGTGCACTTATGCCATGTGACTAACTTGCACAGCAGTTTTGCTGTGGGGTGTATGAGAATAAGCAAGGGTTTCTTTCCAAGTCACTTGCATAGCAATATAGGGAAGGAAAAAAAAGAGCATTAGGTAACCTTGGACTGCTTGTATCTACTTGAGCAGTGTATGCTTGTGAGAGGCTTTTTTTTTTTTTCACAGAGGGTGGAAAACATAGAAATCAGTTTTTTAAAAAACAAGCATGTGAAGTGTTGACTCCGTCTTGCCAATACATCATCTGGTGGAGCTAGACCGACCCGAGTGAGCATGTAAGCTGAACTAAGCCATGCCAAGTAGAAAGCTGGCACAGTTTCCTATCCTCCAGAGTAAGGATGAAGCAAGGACCAAGTTTTTGAAATCTTGAAGTTCACAATTTGGATGCAGCTGTGCTTGCTAGGCAGTAAAACTGTGCATAGCCCCTTAGTAAGGCCAAAAATTGTTTCCTTTAGCTGTCCCTGCAGTTTGATTAGCAGTATTTAAAGGCATTTTATACTTTTACAACGCAGTAGGCAACACCATCTTAGAGAAACAGTATATATTACATTGTCAAAACGGGATGAAGATGATACATAAACACCATAAGATTTATTGCATGTTTCCAATATTCTCTGACCTTAATTTGTAAGGACTAAATACAATGCAATGCACTACAAAAGTAATTATAGCTTTGAAAACTGAAACACTTCAGTCTTAGGAATCGTACAGTCATAGAATCACCAAGGCTGGAAAAGACCCTCTAAGATCATCAAGTGCAACTGTCAACCCAACACCACCATGCCTGCTGAACCATGTCCTGAAGTGCCACATCTACATGTTTTTTGAAACCCTCCAGGGATAGGGACTCCACCATTGCCCTGGGCAGCCTGGTCCAATGCTTCACAACCCTTACAGTAAAGATATTTTTCCTAATATCCAATCTAAATCTCCCCTGATGCAACTTGAGGCCATTGCCTCTCGTCCTTTCACTAGTTAGTTGGGAGACCAACATCCACCTTACCACAACCTCCTTTCAGGTAGTTGTAGAAACAATAAGGTCCCCCCTCAGCCTCCTTTTCTCCAGACTAAACAGCCCCAGCTCCCTCAGCTGCTCCTTGTAACACTTGTTCTCTAGATCTCTCACCAGCCTCGTTGCCCTTCTCTGGACACACTCCAGCAACTCAATGTCCTTCTTGTAGTGAGGGGCCTGAAACTGAACACAGTACTTGAGGTGTGGCCTCACCAGTGCCGAGTACAGGGGCATGATCACTTCCCTACTCCTGCTGTCCACACCATTCTTGATACAAGCCAGGATGCTGTTGGCCTTCTTGGCCAACTGGCCACACTGCTGGCTCGTGTTCAGCCGGCTGCCAACCAACACCTCCAGGTCCTTTTCCACCAGGCAGCTTTCCAGCCACTCTTCCCCAAGCCTGTAGCATTGCTCAAGTCTGATTCTAAAAAAAAATATCACACGTGTTTTTGCACCTGCATTCAGAGCATGAGACTGAAGTTTCCCTACGCATCAAACACACCAAGTTTTGCACTAAAATGTCAAGCTCCCCAGTGAGAAGTCCGACTACTTATGAAAGAGACTGAATGTTTAAATATAGCACTATAAGTACTATTCTCCACAGAAAGAGGGAAGTAGGACCAGGTGTCACCTTGCACAACACCAGTTCCTGATTTCAGAATGGCCCAATTTCAGCCAGAGCTGCTAGTGACACAAATTAATAAGGAGATGAACAAGCTGGCTAATGTAAATGGGTTGGCTTATTTATGAGTATGAATGCCTCATAAGATTAGAAGTTCTCATCCTTACTAAAGGCAGAAATTTTGTTGTAAGTTACACAGAGTGCATGAGATCCCTTTTATTTTAACATAATACTCCTGTAATTCAAAATGAAGGATTCAGTTGATGCGCACGTATTTCAGCTATTGATGTGCTGTTGAACAGTATCTTTTGCTGTTGTTCATTCCTTCTTTTGTTGTGCAAAGAATAAACCCCGCATATCTACCTAACCCTGCTCACCTTTCTAGTCTTATTTAATTTTTTTCTTTTTTTTTTTTTATTCCATCAAATATATTTATGGTGTTTAGTAAAAAAAAAAAAAAATCAGAATTCATCTTTTTTTTTCCCTAAAAAGCTTTCATTTGCTCTCACATCACTGTTTCCTTTCTTGCATTAACATCAAACAGTTCGTCTGTGAAGACAGTCACTCATCAAAATCACTCAGAGTAATTTCAATTTCACACTGATCACGCAGATCTGAAACCTCTCCAAGCAGAGATTTTAATCATAACAAAAATTTTGGTCTCCTGTTGGCGTTGTTGGTATTTCAGCTCTGTCTCATGTTAGCTCTTGGAATAGATGTGTCATGGGAGCTTACCTACAAAATTGAATTGATTGCAACAATGATTCAGGATTAAACAAGAGTATTATATTTCTTTCCAAGCAACATTTGTGCTGCATCTTTCTTCTTTCTTTTTTTTTTTTTTTTTTCTTTCTTTTTTCCTCTCTTCTTATTCATTTTCAAACATGGCTAATTTGGGCAGTATAAAATCAGTTTCTGGTTTTGTCCTACCTTCTTACTCCTTCTTTTGATTATCTTCTTCTGTTGTTTTTATGTTGTTAATTATGTTGCAGTTGCACTTGGAGTCCCCAATCAAGACCAGAGAAGCAGTGATGACAGGCGCACCAAGGATTGTGAAGACTGTCCCCACTGCTTAGCAATACAAAAAAAAAAAGGCACAGAAAACGGAGGAGAAAGACAAAATGCATTTCTTATGATCTATGAATGTGTCCCACCTCTTCTGAAATTTCTGACCGTGCTCTGTTTATGTCTTCTGCCATATTGTTGACTATACACAGATGTGCCACTGTCTTCTGTAGACTGTGAGATTGAAGATTCTGATGAAACCTGTTTTTTGCATGTTTGGAAGCTGCCATATGAATATAAATCATTAATTATCCACAGAGCACAATAATTAAGGTAACTAAATTTCATCAGAAGAAAATATTTACTCCTTTTAACTAAAGGAGTTACAAAACTAGCCCAAACCAGTTAAATATATTGATTGTGAAGGCATTCTTCACAAATTAATTCTTCAAATAGAAGATTTTAAAATGTGTTAGGTGTTACATTAATATATCCAATGTTTCTTCAGATTTCAGAACAGGCTTTTTGTTTAACTTAGAATATTTTGGATATGTGTTTGAAAAGGGATGTTAGATACTATGATAATGAATGATCTGAAAAAGACACTGATGATTAAGTTACCAGAAAGATGAATTTCCAGACCAATCTCCACCATGTTTACTTTAAAAAAAAGAAGTGGATTCTGGAGAGAAAGCATGACTACTAATCTCTCTTCAAAATTCATCAAAAAGATTAAAGGTTTAAATTACAATTTAAGGTTTAGTTAATTTAGTTAAGGTTTAATTAGATGTTTAGATTAAAATTTAACCCATTTTTTATGACTTTAAGTCTGGCAGAGGTGAAGTTCAAAAACTTGGACATTTATTCAGGCTTATCCAGTTTAAGGCAGTTTTACCTTCTTTTTCAAACTGCTCCCTATTTCAAGGGAAATTTTCAGCCTCTACTGTATTCCACAGAGCTGGTTCTGGTGAGTCTCTGTATTTTTTTTGTAAGTGCGGGTTCTTTTGTTTGTTTGTTTGTTTGTTTTATTTTGTTTTTTAAGAGGGGATGGAGTTGTGAAGATCTTCTCTGGACACAGGCTTGCCCCAAAATAAAGCCTGCATTTTGTGCGAAACAAAGTTTGCAATATGTTCAGTTCTTATTTTGTGTTTTTATAGTACTGTCTGGAAACAGAGGAAATACTGAAAAATTCTGTAATCCTCTGGGAGATAAATATATGCAGAAGACATATAAAGGGGGTCTGAAGTCAAGCAGGTAAGTATCACAGGGGGTGAGCCACACTGCTAGATCCAGAAGGTGCACAACCTAGCAATCCTTGTACTCTTGAACAAGAAATGGTCCTATGGATAAGCATACCTTCATTACATGACTTTTTCAGGTAATGACTGCTTATCTAACTCCAGGCACAAATCAGAGATCTCCTCATCAGATCACAACCTCTGGGAGACTTTAGGTGTTTGGAGAATAAATTAGGAAAATTGTCACTGATTTGGCTTCTAGTCTTGTAAATCAGAAATTATCCCACGGGTCAATAGAAGTATATTCAAAACAACAGATTGAGGGTGATGTTCATAAATTGCAGAAAGGAAAATTCCAACTAGATATTAAGGAAAACACTTTCACCATGAGGATATTTAAACACCGGAACGAGTTGTGCAGAGACATTGTGGAATCTCCATCCCTGAAGAAATCCCAGGACCAGGCCCTGAATAATTGTTCTAACTTAAAAGTTAAATTCTAACTCTGGTCTAAGCAGAAGGCATGTCTTGATGACCTCCAGAGGTCCCATCCAGGTTGCGTGACTCTGAGTCTTTGATGCTGAGTTTATTCTTCAGCTCTTGCTCTTACCCAGAAAAGAAAATTGCCTCCATTTTCATCTACAGCTCAGAACGTAATGCACTCAGCCAGGACGTGGAATACACGCCTGATTTATTCTTTCCCTGAAAGGATTCAAAACCTCATCTTTCTCCAGGAGAATGCACTAAGCACTGGACTACAACTATTCCAGAGTGAAAAGTGGGAAGCAAACCCGCAGCCCCCTCCTTTTGCATCTGTTTCATTTCATACAATGCAATTCAAGATTCATTAGCTTAGAGGGAGAGAGACAGAGTTTAAATCTCTAACCTAGTGGTTGATATCTTCATCTGGGAAAGTTCCGATTTGTGTTTTCTGCTCCAAGGACTTTTAGTGTATTTTATACATTAACAGTTTCATAGAGAAGATATCATTAGTCTTTGGTGTTTAGGTGGTGACAGGAAGAGGAAACTAAGTTATAAACATCAGTGCAATTAGAGAATTTTTTTCTTACTTTCATCCCCTACCCTCTCAGATGAATCATTGCTTTATGTATATCATATGGAGAAGGTTCAAGAAGACTTTAACCTTATATTTAGGTAATGGAGGCATGAAGATGAAGGACAGAGGGGAGGTAAGTCCCTTTCTTCCACAATGCCTTGAGCACCAAGCTATATGCAAAGTGTTTCACCTCATCATCTCTCCTCCAGTGAAGGCAATGGTGGCTACTGTGACTTCTTTAGACCTCAAGATACTAAGTGAGCTCATTGCAAGCTGACCTCATCAGGGCCTTCAGGCAATGCAGGCAAAGGAAGTTCTCCTTATTCCTGACTTCTGGCAGAGCTTGGGTGCTTTGATATTTGGTGGTAGACAGTAGATTATGGATTGAGATTTGGGAGTTGAACCTTGCCTAAGGCTACTCAGGAGATCTTTGAGAAAGTCGAACTCCACTTTTTCTACATCCATATTAACATCACCATGAGTGAACTATCCCTCTACCACCTTCCTTCTGAAGAGTGCAGTGCACAGAGGTAAGAAGAAAGAGAATAGTGAAAGGTATATACATCTAGTTTAAATCTTCCGACAATTCCTCACATCTCTGTTAGGTTTTTTGTGACATATGGCTAATTTCAGCCTCAGACATACTATATGGGTAAAGCAGAACCTTATGCTTCCTGATATCCCTCACTTAGAATATCTGCTTACCAATATTCTGTTACAGTGTAATTTGATAATATATGCTCATCTTCTCCTCCGTATGACCAGAATAATCTTTCAGTAACAATAAACTTAACAAACAACCGATCTTCAAACGGCATCTCAGTATTATCTGGCTTCCAGTTGAGAGACTGTTACACTACTGAATAATGTGGTGAGCAGAAAAATATTTTTATATGTGTTTATTATATATAACATGAAATATTTATCCTCCTAATCTTTAAAGGTTAAAGAAGAATAGATACAATCAGGAACAGAAAAGCTATATCGACTTAGACTGCAGACTGAGACATATTTGTCCTATAAAAAAAAAAAACAGAAAGCCTACTAGGAAACATACGTTGTTTCAAAGGGTAAAGTAAGCAGCTTTTTAAATGCTGGCAGAGATCTCTTCTTTTTAATTTTCACACTCCTCTCATTGTTTAGACAATATTGCACTAGGAAATTGCAGTAGTGCTAATCCTGGCCTCCTTAGCTGTGGAAAGGCTTGAAAAAGCTAAACTCTCCTCACAAGATGGAACATACTTTACTCATCTACGTGCTCATCAAGCTTAATTTATCCTTCAGTGGAAGAGTTGATATAAAGTTCGTTTCCATCTCAAAACAACCCTGATAGTCAGGAAGAGCCACAATAAAGAAATTCCAAAAATTCTCCTACTTCTTATTTAAGATAAGGTAAGGATTGTCTCCTCATTTTCATTAATGAAACAGTGTTTGTTCCTCACCTGCCTATGCATTCCCTAATGCTCTCTCTTCTAGCACATGTAAATTAGGATTCACATCTCCCAAATTCAGATTACTCCATATCTGAACAAGTTTACTCGGGTTCCCTTTTTTTTTTCCAAGGGACAAAAATAGTTATCTTAGAGTGTGATTTTCTTGACCAAAGGTACATGTCTGCTTTAGGATGCAATTAATAGCACCCTACAGTTGCTTGCTGTTTTCTTTTACTACAAGAGAAGTCTTCAGTGACTCACTGCAATAATTTAAATACCTACCCTGTATCTATCTTTGGTCAGACAAATCTCATCCCCGATATCAGACTCACACAATGCATTTTTAGCCAGTTAAGCTCTGAGCATCTAATCTTCTCTGATCATTCAGGCTTCCTCCAGGGACATCAAGACTTAATATGTTAGACAAATCAGCCGGTTCTATACTGTGCATTCTGTGCAATGCCTGTTGCACATGAATCCTTATATTTTTAATCACTTTGACTTCTATGTCCAGGTAATACAAAGAAATTTGGAGAATATCTGAATCTATCAGTAGCTTCCTTTTCCCAAAATACCACAGGACTTCTTTTCAGAGAGGACAGAAGCTCTCTGCAGAATCAATCCCAGCGATGCCAACACTTGTTCATCACCCCAAGGAACATGAGACAATAGCAGTCACCACATTCCCACAGTACATAAGAACAGCTAAAACCTTTTGCAAGAGGACAAATCAACACCACCTTCATAGTGCTGCCCATGAGCACAACAGAGTGAGGCTATTCTCTTTAGAGCGTCTTATTTTCTCCAGCACGCTATTTGGTACTCCTCATTGTACATCAACTTTATTAGAGGATGCAGTTTCACCAAACTGCTTTACATAGGTATATAATCTATTTCCATTTCTTTCCACAGAAACAATCCCTCATGTGGCTTGTGTCTAAGAGCACAGCTGTAAGGATATAGGATTTTTTTTTCAATTTTTTTCCCTAGAGAATTCAGATTTTCTGTCTACTCTGTCTCCAATGACAAGCTGAGCAGAACAATCTGTTGTTCTCAAGGCTGAATCTTGTTTCATTGCTACTGACAAGTGCAAGATTTTCATGATTAGGTAGAAGGAGAACAGAAAACAACAAAAGGAGATCTTTCTGTCGTCATAAGTATGAGCTACAAATTGCAGGAGAATTCAAGGAGTGACTGTTTAATGGAAACTTAAAGCTGTAACAGCAGGTCATAAAGCTTCTTTCAGCATAACTAGAATTTTGTTGTCACACAAAATTGCACAAAAAATTATGACACCATCAAGGGAAGTGGGATTGTCAGAGTAGGTTTTAAAATTTAGTCCTCAGTGGTTTTTATTTTTCCACTCATGTCAGAGTCATTGATTTTTTTTCTTATCGGGTTTTCTCTAGTGATCTATTTATTAGGTAAGAAAGATTCCTACCCTTTTACTTTTCTTTTTTTTTTTTTAATTTCCTGTGATTATTAGAGAGCCACTCATTTTCAGTCACTGTTTTAGCACTCTTTCAGCTAAAGGCTGTAGTTAGCACACTTTATATTACAGTAATTTTACACACATGAGAAATGTCAATAAAATAAAAACAGGCAGTTCCAAGCTTCCGTCTGTTTTATCACATGCTGTATCCATGCTCTGTAAAAGGTGCTCTTCCCTGTAAGAGCTGGAAACTGATAAGTTGCTGACATTTAAAGAGGAGGCTGTGTGGTCTGGGAGCGATGTGGTTTCAAATTAGAAATGTTGGTAACAGAGACCTCTGAAGCTATGCAAGGAGTTTTTTATGTGTTCACAGATTGTCAGTTGCCATTAGAAAAAAAGATTCGAATACATCTAGAAGTATCTAAGTGCACCAGATAATTCCATCAAAATCTAATCTAAAAGGTCTATTCTCTCTTCAAGCCAGCAAAGTTATTCCTAAATTTTCAAACTTGAACATCTTTTCTTCAGTGATTTATGCATCTTTCTAAGAACCATTCCTTGAAATGGTTCATGGCAGATGACCCTCAAAATTTCAAATGACCTGCAAAAGTCAGAGGCAGGAGTCATGAGATTTAGAAGAGCTGTTGGGAGAGTATGAAAGGTTAAGGGGAGTCAGGCTTTGGGGCTGGAGTTAAGGGGCACATTGCTGGGAACAAGGAATTTGACCACTGTACCCCACTCTTCACATTACCTGCCACATGTGTAACTGCAACAGTGTTGGATCAGGGGGTTTTTATACTGTTTACCCTCATGAAAACATCACCTGCATGAACTGCGTCTCGGAGAGATCCTTAATGCCTTCTGCAGTCCTTGACGCTGGTGATAAGTTATGACACAAAGTGTTGAAGCCTTAGTGAAGTCTTCATAAGTTCTTTTCAGGTGTCAAACACATCCAGATCCTGTTCAGAAACACCACTGATTTGAATTGGCATGACCCAAGAAACGAAATAAATTTTTAAAATCAATAAAAAATATAGTCAGAATTATTCCACGTAGGGGTGGATTTAACACAAGATCACATTGGTGTTTCCCAGTCACTCTCCTTCAGTGTTTCTGAACTGTGACATTTTAATCCCATGTTCACAAATTAATTAAAAGTCAACACTGTAAACAGGAAATTAAAAGCAGCACTACTGAGAAGGGATTCCTCAGTGAAATTTTCCTGCCAACACACTACTTCAACCTTAACACTGCTAGCGCTGGTAGAGAGCAATATCAGAGCCTGGATAGATAAACTGGTAGATTAAACTGAAACCAGTGAGTTGAAGCTAATGGGAGTTGGAATCACTTTTTAACTGGCAGAGGCCTTCAGCAGTTTAAAGATTCAGCGGCAGAACTGATATTGATTCCTTAAAATGAATACCAGTAATAAAAAATAAAAAAAAAAAGTGTACAAGCAATCAGACAGGATAGGAAGCGGGGGTGGAGCAGATGGGGGACAGGGTGGAAAGAGACCATCTTGAGCAAGAACAAGCAGTTCTGAGGAAGGGGAATGCTAAATTATACATCTTCAGCTAGTCTGTGATGTCTGATAGATGCTTCCTGGGAGTTATGTAACACAGTAATTGCTGTTGTTTTTTTTCATACCAAGCTGATTTTATTAAACCATTCAGCAAATTCTAATTTCAGCATAGCTTTTCCAATTAGTCAAAACATTTCATGGGTATCTCTGCTAGTGAGCAGATTCTTCAACCTTTGCTCCTACTAAGCAATGTTTTTACCCCCTCAGATACTGCCTTATTCTCCTCAAGGTAAAGTGGGTAGAATCTGCTCTCAACATTTTGCCGTATACAAGTCATTTCCTTAGTCTTACGGTCAATGGAAAAAAAGATGACTCTTGTACATGATGTTTTCCATAGTCAATAGAAAAAATATATCTTAGTCTGAATTTTGATAGATGAAACAAACATTTTTGTTTATAACCAGGGCTTAAAAAATAAAATGTTTTGAGGAAAAGGGGTATAAGAAATGAGTACTTTTGCACTTTAACTAGTTTAGATGTGGCTGTTCCTAATATGCAGATTTTCATCTGAAAGACAAAACCCCCTCCTTGATAATTCTCAATATCACCCCCCACCCAAGTCCCCTATTTGTTAGATTGTGAAAACAATTTTTTTTAAAAAGAAATGTTTAAAAGAACATTTTCAAACAGCACTATTAAGAATGATGACAGCATGCTATTCAATCTTTTTGCAGGTAAATATTGCACTGAAGAATGATGACTTGTCTGGCACAAGAAGAATGTCTGATCTATTGTATATTTTAACAATTCCTAGTTTATTTGAGCAATGAACATTAATTTCCTTATAGCACATTTATAATGCACAGTACTGTGGAAATGGCATTTTATGATAGTTCATTTTAGATTAGGTGTAAGAACGAAGTTCTTCACTGTGAGGGTGATGAGGCCCTGGTCCAGGTTGCCCAGAGAAGCCATGGCTGCCCCCTCCCTGGAAGTGTTCAAGGCCAGGTTGGACGGAGCTCTGAGCAACCTGGTCTTCTGGAAGGTGTTCCTGCTCATGGCAGGGGGTTGGAACTGGATGATCTATAAGGTCCTTTGTGACCCAAACTATTCTATGATTCTGTGATAATCAGCTGCCACTTGATAGTCTCATCTTTCAGTTTGTTGGCCCTTCCCTTACTTACTTTGCCCTAGTCAACTCCAGCTTCAAAAACATAATTATTAATTTCTTCCTGAACCTTCTAGGGTGCTTAACACTATAGAAACCAAGTACCTCACAAATATTATTTGTTACCCTTGCTGGGAGGCAACAATATGTCCATTCAACAAATGGGTAGCTGTAGCACAAAAGGGTTTAAAATTAAATATATATACTAACTAAGAATGTCCAGCCTGAAACAACTGGAATGTTATTTTTTTTCAGGGTATGTATCCCTATACCATGTTTTCTGCAAGCACAGTACTCAATGACTTTGGCTGCTACCGCAGGAACTCAGACTCCTGCCAGTCATCACCTGGGGTGTGAAGGTGGGAGACTGGGAGAAGAGGAACACTCAGTTAATGACCATGTGTGGAAAGTTTGGTTTAAGTGACTTGCTAGGTATCACACAAGTTGAAGGCAGAGGCTGAAAGATAATTAACTCCCTAGAGCAGCATGCAGCTACCTCATCATAAGGTTATCTCATCTTTCTGCAATCCTTTGGCTGGCTCAGGACAGTTTCTGACAGAAAATGAGGATGAACTCTGACAGACAGCCTCTTCTACTATGCAGCCACGATATATCCCCAGACGTCCATCATGTATGTGGAATAAGACAGGATCTTGTGTAAAAATATTGTCCATGCTTAAGTAATCAAAGATTGTGTCACAGCATAGACAACCAGGGGACAGAACTTGTGCTGTGCTGGTAGCAAATAGTCAGACTTCTTAACTTTGAGTTTTGCCTATATTTTGCGATGTTAAGGATGTGCTGTTAGTTATGTGTTGGATGCATACATCTGTGTATTGTAATTTCCTCGTTGGCAGTCACTAATCATACAGGTTTTCCCTGAGAAGCATTGCTCAGCTGGCAGGACTTGATTTTCTTCCATCATCCTATTTACTTTCTTTGAACAATATTTGATTTGAGAAGTTGACGGTGTGGACACCTATGAGCAAATCATCCTAAACAGCCTTCATAACCCAAAGTGAGAAATAGGCATTTCTGAGGACTCAGTTAATCTCACATATTTCATTATTATATGTTAGGACATAATGAACTAGAGCTCAGCTGTACCTAGCAGTGTCATCTTTGACTGCAAGATTTACACATCCACATTAGGCCAGACAAATGTGTGTGATTTCCAGTCTTTGAAAAAATAAATCTGAAAACACAGCAATCCTGTGTGCCCTGCATCCACATTCTTCAAATGGAGATTGTGTTCGTATTTAGATAAACCAAGTAATTACAGGCACATCAACCTGACACTGGGTGTAAAGAAAATATTGCTTGACACAGGATAGAGCTGATAAAAACCAAAAGGAAGGCACTATAATTCACGTTTTCTTCTGAAAGTAGATCCTATCAAGCTAGTTTAATATCTTCTTCCATGAAATTGTACATTTGGTTGATTTTAAAAGTTTATGGTGTCAGTTTTGCGTGCTGAGATTTCCACAACGCATTTTTCATGGGATCACACACCATTTGGGTTAAAAAGAGTAAATTAGAACAATCTTTAACTCACAGGAAGAATATTTAACTTGTTGAAAAAACAGCTAGCCAATAGCCTACCTC
The DNA here is from genome assembly GCF_030867145.1 of Opisthocomus hoazin. Taxonomy (NCBI): domain Eukaryota; kingdom Metazoa; phylum Chordata; class Aves; order Opisthocomiformes; family Opisthocomidae; genus Opisthocomus; species Opisthocomus hoazin. Next base: position 5,264,668 of record NC_134418.1, on the reverse strand, counting down.
TGTACTGAAATGCAACTGTACATGAAGGATCTTCACTGCAAGGATGTGCCCTCATAGAAAGATGCTCTTGTTTCTATTACCCTTAATTCTTTCCTCAGAGCCAATGTGAGCATCTCTACAAAAACTGTGCTGGGCTATGTAAACCTACCCTAGAAGCCATTTGAGTCAATGACACTAAAGGCAAATTGCAGAGCTCCATTTGCATGGTGAAGGGAACACGGCTCACACAGAGGAGCGGTCCTGAGATACCTGTTGATCACAGGAAAAGCAGGACCAAGGGTGGTGTGTTTGGCTCCGGATGGTGGAGAGAAAACCCACTCTCCAGGGAGACTGACACTCTTTGTGTTTACCGAGAGGAAAACAATGCATATTTTTCCTATCTTCATCCAGGATAGAATTGGTCCAGGTGATTTTTTTCTTTTCACCTGGTTCCTAAACACACAATGTAGAAAATGTCAATCCTAAAGGCTTTTTTTTTGGCAAAATGGCCATCATCCAAAAAGTGGGGTATTTTAAAGGCATATATTGGGTAACTGTTCCAGTATGCAGACTGTGTTGAATCCTTCTATAACAGTGGAGTGAGGAGTGCAGTAAACTATCACGTTTGTTAAAATCCTACCAGGTAAAGACTTATTAAATCTTAAAGAGATTAACTTCTAATGTCAGTGTGGCTATTCTGGCCTATATCACATGAGGATCTGCTTTGTGGAAAAGTCTCCAATTCTCTTCAAAACAGAACTGGTTGGAAATACATTGTTAAATTTCTCTTCCACAGAAAAAAAATTGTTTTTTTTTTTTTAGAGAGAGCTTTATTTGATTTAAAATTTGACAGCAGGAAGATCGGTTGCTTAATGTAATCCCTCAATGGCCCAGTATAGATTTTTTTTTACAGGGAGTGGAAATAGATTTTGTATTTTAGGAAGTTAAAGTTATTGGATTTTTTTTGCCTGAATTAAATGCTCAGAAAATATTTATGAAATAATATAATAAATATTTTTCCCCTCAAAGTAAATACTGACATTTTCCTAGCCAGGTCTGTTTCAAAAGGATGCAATTCAAAGCAACTAATATTTTTTAAATGTTTGTTTTTTCTTATATTTATTTTAAGTTGGAACTGACAGGAGAGAGGGAGAATTTTGCTTAAGGATACAGTATCAAAATAGAGAGATTTACTCTCAGTTATAGTAGTCCACTTCCTACTAGGAAAATACGGAGCTCAAAAGTCTTTCAAGCCATGGATAAATCCTATAAACTAACACCTTCACCAGTAGTTCTCAGAATCTTTTGGCTAAATTATTCCTCCTTTCTACAGCAGAGATGTTTATATTGCATGTAATATGAATACTATGTTCTTTCTTGTCCTCCTCCAGAAAACTTAATATCCAGGCTCTACCCAGTATGGACCAGTGGTTTTCAGACACAGACCAGAAATGCCAGTGGCTGTTTCTTTCATGGAGTGTCACAAGTCCTCTCTCTCTCTCTCCTGGAAACACAAAGAATGGCAAGAGGCTCCTCAATTTGCTCTGAAATATTACAAAATACAGAAACCTGATTGTTTCCAGACTTCATATTCTCTACCTATCTGTATGTTTCCCCTGCTTGACATTTAACTCTGTTGATGTCAAGGTGCTCTGTGTTTCATGAGATATTTTTAAATTTTCCAACTTGAACGTGGACACGTACTCATAAGTAAAATGATTTGCTGATTTCCTTATTAGTGCTATGAGCCAAGAGAGTGCTGTGCCTTGTACTTGTGGTATGTTTGTGGGAGTAGGTTTAAACTACAGTGGCAGAAAGACCACTTTGAATAAAAATAGAAATCTTGGTGAAGTCACAGTGCAACAAGAAAAAGAGGACAGCTGTAGTCAACATTAAACCATCAGCCACCAATTACTGATGAAATGTTCTCCTTGTACTTGAGTCCTGTGTCCAGGTCTGGTGCCCTCCACACAGGAAAGACAAGGAGGAGAGATCAGAGGGCTGGAAAACCTCTCCTATGAGGAAAGGCTGTGACACTGGGGGCTGTTCATCCTGGAGAAGAGAAGGATCCAGGGAGACCTTCTAGCAGCCTTCCAGTACCTGAAGGGACCTACCAGAAAGCTGAAGAGGGATTTTTGACAAGGGCATGGAGTGACAGAACAATGGGTAAAGACTTTAAACCGAAAGTGGGGACATATAATGTAGACAAAGAAGAAATTCTTTACCATGAGGGTGTTGACGCCCTGGCACAAGTTGCCCAGAGAAGCTGTTGTTGCCCCCTCACTGGAAGTGTTCAAGGCCAGGTTGGATGGGGCTTTGAGCACCCTGGTCTAGTGAAAGAGGTCCCTACCCATGACAGGGTGTTGGAACTGGATGACCTTTAAGGTCCCTTCCAACCCAAATCATTCTATGATCTCACTATTTAGATTTCTTAGTGAGTTTTCATCAAGTTAATAGCGTTTCCTGCAATTTGAATACCTCAGAAGTTCACCAGAAACTTTAGGTTTTTTGAGGTTGAGGTCTTTTTTTAGCTTATTTGAACTCACTGACTCAAATAGCCTGCTGCTAAAACCAATCTGTCCAAATATGGGACCATATTCTGCTTCTACTTGCATCGAGAGAAGTCTCACAAAGTTGTATAGATATAGAAGTTTACAAATTGTAAAAAAAAAAAATATACACAGAACTGTACAGATTAATCCGGGTCTGCTGTTTCATTAGTCTGGTTAAATACCAGTAGTCAGCCCTTTACCCTGGAGATGGCCTAAACAGCAGGGCTGTCATTTCTCAAGTTGTTTTGCATACGGAGAATTCGGAAGGCATAAGACTCATGGAGTTGGTGATTTCTTTGAAGAGAGCTTCCAGAAAACATGGCAGGGCAAGCATTTTGAACATGCTCTGCATGCCAGGGATCCCTGTCATGGTGTAAACCAGTCCTTCAGCTACTCCTACCCAACAGCTTCCCACCTCCTTACTCTGGTACTTCTTTGGCTTCTTGCATAATATGAGTTGGTCACCAGGTTACTTAAACTTATAGCACAGTTCTCTGCCCAGAAAGAGTAAGCAGCCAAGCTCCAGTGGCCAAGCATTCCGAGAGCTGCTTGTGAAAGATGTTAAAGGAAAACCTCGGCTGACATCTTTATTTTTATACATAAAAACCCACATTAAAACTGTGACAGGATTCCAAAATGGTAGTAAGCTGCTATTGATTGATATTAAATTGGTTACAGAAAGAAACATTCCCTTTCTTTAAAATAAAACCAAACCAAAAAACACACTGCTTGTGGAAAAGATGTCCTTGCAAATTTAAATACATGTCAAATCACTAGATGTATAAGATCTTTATTCAGTATCATCGTATTATAAGCTAAGTTAATTTGTGACTGAAGGGTTATTGTGAAAAAACAATTATAGGCAATTTATGCTAAAGAGAGTTTATTTTGAATTTTCTTCTGTTTAATTTGTATACATAAGGGATATAATATCACTTTAATGTTACTGCACAAGACAAGACTCCACAGTTATGAAGCATTTATATTACAAAATAATACATGGTTTCGTAACAGAACTTCAGGCAAAGATAATTAGAATAAAGGATGTTTGTGACAATTTCAAATACGATTATATTAATCTCCTGATAAAATTCTTCACAAGGGGCTGCAGCATTGGAGATATGACTCATTGTTTTTGTATTAGCCATTCTTTACTGGCACCTAATCTGCCAATGTATGGATTTTAATATAGAATTAATTGTGGATGGCAGATTTACATAGCATATTTCTGAAGTTCCTATTAATTTTGTCATTTTTTTACTTTGATATATATGTACGACTTCAGAAGTGGGCCTTTTGTAATTTCTCAATCACTTATTGTCAAACTTGAATTGGTTTCTGAAGCTTCCTCAGGCAGAGGGTTTCTGTGCTGAAGTGGCCTCTTAGATCATGCAGGTTAATGAGACAGACAGACAGAAGTGAGAACAAAAGCAAAGATGCTAAACCTTCACCAAGATTCATACTATTACTCACAGGTTGCTTCTGGTACCCAAATTACTCAGCCAGCTTTAACGTTCTGTGCACCATTCATGGATTTACTCTGAACACACAGACCAGGCAGCCCGAAAAACTTCAACACAAAACAAAAAGCAACCCAAACCACACCCATCTAGAATAAAAGTTCTGAGTATTTTGAAGAGCTCAGAGAAGTTTATCTCCACCCCTACTTTTCCATGATGGTCTGGTGTTCTTCGCCACCTCCACCACTAGTTCCTATGTCTGTCAGACTTCAGTTTACTTTTCAAGCAACCTGACACTTTAGGAAAACATTTAAAACTTCGCTGCACATCCAAATCCAACCTAACCCAAATAATTGTGTTAGACGCCCCAATACTGTCTTTTAAGCCCAAGTTGCAGAAAACAACCTGACAGTTTATTGTTATCTGGCGTACAAGTTCATATACCACAGGCAGGAAGCTTTGTGAGTCTGACAAAGGCACTAGCCTAGAAACAGAGCCAATCCAGTATAACAATCAGCAATAACAAATATACCAGCACTTCAGGGTCTGTCTGTCCTTGTGAGGTATTAAAAGCCTAGAAAAAAAGATTTACAGGCAAAGCCATCTCTTGCTAACAGGGCCGAAGCTGAGTAGTCACCACCCGCAGTGAGTTGTGCCACACAAGGCACAATTTTGGTTCAGTAGGACACACACATCCCTGTCACATAAAACAGGGAAACTGCTCTCTCTCATCAAAGCCTGCTTAGAGCAATTGCACCTTGACAGATCATCAACCATGTGCAAAAAAATAAATCCAAACTCCAAAATACCCGACAGAGCGAAAGTGAGGGAAAACACAGTCATTTCAAGCTTGAAAAATCTGGGAAATGAAGGGTGTCCCAAAAGTGTGTGGAATTGCTGCAGAGAAAGTGTAGGCTCTTCTCTTCTGGCTTTATGCTGCTGACCCACAGCTGGGAGCCACTTAGGTATTTTCCTGGGGTGTCACAGCCAAGTTACTCTCAGGTACCCCAGCAGCAAACTGGACAAGGTGGTTTGGCAAAGAGGGTCTCAAGGGTCACTGCTGAGTGTGTTAGAACAGGGTAATACAGAGACAGCTATTAGCCCTTTGCTCAGTGTAATCGTCATGGAGTGTATAATCCAGCAGGAACATTTTGCTTCTGACATATAACACTTTGCGGATGGTCTGGGATAGCCCAAATTTAGACAATCATAATTCACATTGTGCAAGACAGACACAATGTCAAAAACAACGTAGAGAAAGTAGGCTAGAGCCTGGACCCATCTGAATGGTGCGAGATGAAGATCCAGGAGAATTTGCTGTGGCATCAAAACCTTCCTGCTGTAGAGGCACTTGGTCCAAGATTTCTCTTGCAGAAATGTGTGATAAATGATAAAGATGTTTGACAACAACCTTCCCGCATCCTGGGCTACAGAAAAAGCTTCCTGATGCTAGCACAGGGGGGTATTATACCCACCCAATTAGGTTAATGTAAATAATGTTGCTTCCTCCTGAACACAAAATGCTGAGGGAGAAGGGAAAAAAAATGCAAAGTGGCTGTACATGAGACACAATGCCAGAGAGTTTTAAACCCATAAAATCATCAGTAATCAAGTACTTATTTAAGCAAGAACAGAGCTTTGGTAACTTGACTGCAAAACTAAAATCCTGTGGCTTTGGAAGGAGTGAGAAGAATTTGAAAGCAAAAAATTGAAACCCAAAGTGCTCCACATGATTGAATTAATAATGTAGAAAAGACTTCCTGAATAAGAAACCAGTCCTGAAAGGAAACATAGAACTTCTCTGCAATCTAAAAGAGTTCATCTATAATAAATCAAATTTGCTTTTGAATGAGTTCTGTTAGCTCCTTTTTTCCTGTAGAAATGCTGTGAATACAGGTTACTTACCACGAATAACCTTGGTCATAGCACAAAAGATGCATTCTGCTTTGCGGCTCAACTATATCTAACAATCTGACTAGGAGCCTTTGAAGCCTCTACCATCTCCTTTGCAGCAAGTCCACATACCAAACAGATCAACGTGAAAATCTCCCTTGCCAAGAGCCCTACCTTCACCACATAGTCCCAGCCAGGAAGAACCTTTCGTTCAACTAAGCAGGCTTTTAACAGGAAAGCCTCAGGGGAAGCAATTAAATTTAATGGGAGGCGTAACTCCTAAATAAATGCATCTCTTAGTCAAGGCGTCAGGAAGCAAAGGCCAGCTTACCCTCTGCAGCATGCAAGATACTCTGAGGCATTCCTACATCAACTTCAGCAATTCCATTTCTCTTTTCAAGTTTAATTTATCTCCTTATTTCCTAACGAGCTGCACTAAAGCAATAAGCCTTGATGAGGAGGGCATTATCATGAGATGACTTAGTATGCCCAGCACATGATGCTCTACAGGTCAATTATAAGGTCAATTAACAAACCATATTCTTAGGCAGACATTTTTGGTAGTAAAGCGAGTATAAATTAACAGGCTTTGGAACTGCCCTAGTAATTTGCTTTTTCTTCAAGTCTGAAAAGCATTTGAGAAAGAGTTTAAGGGAAAAAAACAGTCATTTAAGGAGTGATTTCTCCACATCTTCATTAAACTGAGGCAGTAGCTTCAGAAATGGAGACAAATGTCAGTCTTTTACAGTTATATTTGAGTCTGGAAGGAACTTTCTGCTTTATCGTTCTGTATCTGAAGGAAAGACCTTAAAAATCGTTGTGACTAGCTATACGCAGCTACGTGATATGGGAACGTGAGTCAGGCCATTTTTTCTCAATCTATCTAACCTATATTTTCACCTAGATTCAGCCTGGCCAATACAACTCCTAATGTAAGGAGTTGTGTTATCCATGAAGTCAGTTTACACGAATCATGTAGTTTCAGATCTAGATTTGACATTTTCCCATAATCCACAAATCAATATCTGGAAAATTTAAAATAGTTTGCCTTTGAAAGATAGTGACCACAGAGAGTAGCCCTTTAAGGAGGTGAATTCCAGGTGTTGTGTGTTTGGTTTATGGCCTTATGCTGGTAGATCTGCTATGTGGAAGAATCAAGAGACAACTAAATATGTATCAGGGTGGGTTTTTTTGTTTTATTTTGTTTTTCGGGGGGCTTTTTTTAGTGTTTTGTATTGATTTGTGCTTGACAGGAAAAAAATCTAAATTGATTTTTTTAAAGATTCTTAGAGATCACACTAGATAAATAAAAATTAGGTTAGGAAATTGATGGTGACAAAACAGGATGTAATAACAATGTGTGCCTGAAAATCCAACCCACGTCAGTGCAAAAAAAAATATTGTTATCACTGATGAAATATGTTTAACAGATTAACACAGATTACTGGTTTAGATGTGAGTATCTATGTGGGTGTAGACTTAGATTAATATATGACATTCAGTTTTGGTTTTTCTTACCATCAGCTGAGTTATAGGGTGTAAGTGAGAGTCTCCATTGTCCACTTCTCATTCAGGGGAGACAGCAGTCGTGGTGGTTTAGAACTTTTTTAGTCTAAGAACTTATCTAAAATCTTTGTAGACTTTTTAAAATTTTTTTTAACTTCTATTTTCTTCCTGAATATACAGTAAAACATATTTGCCCTGTCTGTGGATCACAGGCTGGGCAATGCTGTGCCTGCTAGAGCCCAGGTCTCTGCAGGGGCTGCAGACCTCTGCCTACCTGGTCTTAGCCAAGCATGGCCACAAGCCAGCTAGAGGAGTCAAAGCTGTTGATGTCTGTATTGAACAAGACTGGTCCAGCTCTAAACTCCTGCAGATGACTCGTGCAGCAGCGATGCTGACGCCTGTCCAAACACTGTTCCATGGACGAAAGGCTGGACGTGAGCCGGCAATGTGCGCTGGCAGCCCAGAGGGCCAACCGTATCCTGGGCTGCATCAAGAGAAACGTGGCCAGCCGGTCAAGAGAGGTGATTCTGCCCCTCTACGCTGCTCTGGTGAGACCTCACCTGGAGTACTGCGTTCAGCTCTGGAGCCCTCAGCACAAGAAGGACATGGCACTGTTGGAGCAGGTCCAAAGGAGGGCTACAAAAATGATCCGAGGGCTGGAGCACCTCTCCTAAGAGGACAGGCTGAGAGAGTTGGGCTTGTTCAGCCTGGAGAAGAGAAGGCTGAGGGGAGACCTGACTGCAGCCTTTCAGTACTGTCCGGGGTTTGGCCAGGACAGGGTTAATTTTCACGGGACTCCAGGAAGCGGCACAGCCAGGGGGTGGGGGCTGACCCCACCTGGCCAAACAGAGCCCGGTATTCCATACCATGTGTCGTCACGTTGGGTTCCGGTGGGGGGGGCGGCACGGCGGGAACTCTCTCGCGGCTTGGGAGGGGGGTGCGGCGCCAGTGCTGTTGGGGAGAGCGGCTGTCTGGGTCGTACGGTTCGTTGTTGTGTTTTCTCCTTATTTGTATCGTTCTTGTTCCTGTTTCCCTCTGTTTGCTGTTCTGTTAAACTGCCCTTATCCCGACCCACCAGTTTCTGCCTCTTTCTTTTCATTCTCCTCCGCACGCCGGTGGGGGGAGGGGCGGCCACGTGGCGCTTTTGTTGCCGGTGGCAGCCGAAACCAAAACATTAATTTGGCGCCCAAGCGTGGGGCAGGGATAATGGCAGGGCTGAGCAGCGGGTGTTAAAACTGCTTTCTTAGATTTTGTTAAATTTTGTTATAGGCATTTTTCTGTGTTAGTTAAATAGTCGCTGGTAAAAATGTTGCTGACTTTGTTCAGATGGCTGTGGTTTTTGAACCCTTATTTGCAGTATGTGTTTACTGCCATGCTGTTCATCATCACTGGAAAAAGGATTAAGATGATGATTTTGCTGTACTGTACGATATCGACTTATGATATGATAACATCACTGTGCATGAAATTAGTCTTGTATTTGCATGCGGCACTGCGGTCATTTCCATACCTCGCATCCTATGTCTTAGATTTTGTTAATAATCAAACCCAGTCTGTGGGGAAAGCCAAAGGGGATACCTTCTCCCACTCTTTCGCCCCCCCTCTCTCCCTCAGGCTGGTCCTAACTGCTTTTGAGAATTTCGAGTACCCGTGGGATGCTCAGGGCAGCACTCTCCTTTTGTTATGCCTCCTGAATGGGTTGCAGGTTTTGTTTAGGGTTAAGCAAGTCGTTAAGAACATCGTGCAGAGACCTGCCCCGGGGCCGGATAGCTGTGAGTGGCTGGGTGTGTGGGACAGCATGGGCAAGTACCTAGGGCAGTGGGCACCACCGGTGTTTTTTAAACTCACCCCTGAACAAATACAGAATCCAGACAGTCTAGTAAAATATCTGCAAAGAGTGTGCTGCCACCCGGGGAACTCCAGAGAGACACAAATCACTGCAACGTGCTGGGGTCTGGCCCATGCCTGCCGAGCCATGTTCAACACTGTTCAGTGCCTTAAAGGGGAAAGGGGGGGAAGCGAAGCGGCAGGCATTGCGACTGGCGCTGCCCCCCCAGCCGGCCCTGCAGCCCCTCCAGCCCAGCAGGCAGTCACAGCCCCCCCGACTGGCACTGCCGCTGCCACCGTTGCAGGGTCTGCCTCAGTTTCCCCGATGGGCACAGCAGCTGCTCCAGCCCCAGCTCCAGATGCAGGCAGCGCGGCTGAGCCCAATGACCAACCTGTGCCAGTAGCAGTCGCCCCCGTAAAACTAAAGAAAGATGCAAAGAGAGCAGATCGCTCCGGGAGGGAGGACGATGAGCCAGGGTCATCGCGGGAGATAGAGACAGAGATCATCACCCGGTCCCTGTCCCTGAGTGAGCTGCGAGACATGCGGAAAGATTTCAGCTGCCACCCAGGGGAGCACATTGCCACCTGGCTGCTGCGGTGCTGGGATAATGGGGCCAGCAGCTTGGAATTGAGGGCAAGGAAGCCAAGCAGCTGGGATCCCTGGCCAGGGATGGGGGCATTGACAAGGCCATTGGGAAAAAGGAACAAATCCTCAGCCTCTGGAGGAGACTTCTGTCAGGCGTGAGGGAGAGGTACCCCTTCAGTGACGATTTTGTATGCTATCCTGGCAAGTGGACCAACATGGAAAGGGGTATTCAGTACTTGAGGGAATTAGCTGTGCGGGAGCTGGTTTACTGTGACACAGACGATGAGCAGGTACCCACAGACCCAGATGAACTCCAGTGCTCACAATCCATGTGGAGGAAGTTTGTGCGGAGTGCACCGTCCTCGCATGCCAACTCACTGGCAGTTGTAAACTGGAAAGGTAAAGACGCACCAACAGTGGATGAGGTGGCTGTCAGACTCCGCCAATATGAGGAAAGTCTCTCTTCCTCCCTTGTCTCAGCCGTGGAGAAACTGGTCAAGCGACTAGACAGGAATATGTCCTACTCCCCACCTGTACGGGCCAGTGTCTCAGCTATTAGGGGCAGGCGTTTCTCTGCTCAGGAGAGGGAATACAGAGGCTATACACCCCGGGGCACCCTGTGGTTCTACCTGCGTGACCACGGAGAGGACACGAGGAAGTGGGATGGAAAACCCACCTCAAGTCTAGAGGCACGAGTACGTGAGTTGCGAGGTAAAACAATCACCAAAGGGGATTCTGTTAGGAAAAGTGCCGCTCCAGTTTCCAGAAGCCAGCTCTCCAGACCAGGTAGGCAGTTTGACCTTGATTCCGATCCTCTGGAGGGGACCTCCAAGTCATTTTTACAGCAGGTGAGCAGCAAATTCTCTGACGAGGATTAGAGGGGCCCTGCCTCCAGCCAGGTGGAGGAAAGGGACAACCATGTCTATTGGACGGTGTGGATTCGGTGGCCTGGCACGTCAGATCCACAAGAGTATAAAGCTCTAGTGGACACTGGTGCACAGTGTACTTTAATGCCATCAGATTTCCAAGGGTCAGAGTCCATTTGCATTTCGGGAGTGACAGGGGGGTCCCAAGAGCTGAGTGTACTGGAGGCTGAAGTGAGCCTCACTGGGCAGGACTGGCAGAAGCACCCCATTGTAACTGGCCCCGAGGCTCCGTGTATCCTTGGGATAGACTATCTTAGGAGAGGCTATTTCAAGGACCCAAAGGGGTATCGGTGGGCTTTTGGTATAGCTGCTGTGGAGACGGAAGAAATTAAACAGCTGTCCATTTTGCCTGGTCTCTCGGAGGATCCTTCCGTTGTGGGGTTGCTGAGGGTTGAAGAACAACAGGTACCCATCACAACCACAACGGTGCACCGGCGACCGTATCGTACCAACCGAGACTCCCTTCTCCCCATTCATCAGCTGATCCACCAGCTGGAGAGTCAAGGAGTGATCAGCAAAACTCGCTCACCCTTTAATAGTCCCATACGGCCAGTAAGAAAATCTACTGGAGAGTGGAGACTGACAATAGACTACCGTGGCCTGAATGAAGTCACACCACCGCTGAGTGCTGCCGTGCCAGACATGCTAGAACTTCAATATCAGTTGGAGTCAAAGGCAGCCAAGTGGTACGCTACAATTGACATCGCTAATGCATTCTTCTCCATCCCTTTGGCAGCAGAGTGCAGGCCACAGTTTGCTTTCACCTGGAGGGGCATCCAGTACACCTGGAATTGACGGCCCCAGGGGTGGAAACACAGTCCCACCATTTGCCATGGACTAATCCAGACTGCACTGGAAAAGGGTGAAGCCCCAGAACATCTGCAGTACATCGATGACATCATTATATGGGGCGACACAGCGGAGGAAGTTTTTGAGAAAGGGGAGAAAATAGTTCAGATCCTTCTGAAAGCCGGTTTCGCCATTAAGCGAAGTAAAGTCAAGGGACCTGCTCAAGAGATCCAGTTTTTGGGAATAAAATGGCAGGATGGGCGCCGTCAAATCCCAATGGATGTCATCAACAAAATAGCAGCTATATCTCCACCAACCAGCAAAAAGGAAGCACAGACCTTCCTGGGTGTTGTGGGTTTTTGGAGGATGCACATCCCAAATTACAGCCAGATTGTAAGTCCTCTGTACCACGTGACCCGGAAGAAGAATGATTTTGAATGGAGCCCTGAGCAACGACAGGCATTTGAACAGATTAAACGGGAGATAGTTCATGCCGTAGCCCTTGGTCCAGTCCGGTCAGGGCAAGATGTTAAAAACGTGCTCTACACCGCAGCCGGGGAGAATGGCCCAACCTGGAGTCTCTGGCAGAAAGCACCAGGGGAGACTCAAGGTTGACCCCTAGGGTTCTGGAGCCGGTGATACAAAGGATCCGAGGCCCGCTATACTCCCACTGAAAAAGAGATTCTGGCAGCATATGAAGGCGTTCGAGATGCTTCAGAAGTGGTCGGCACTGAAGCACAGCTCCTCCTAGCACCACGATTGCCGGTCCTGGGCTGGATGTTCAAAGAGAGGGTCCCCTCTACGCATCATGCCACCGATGCTACGTGGAGTAAGTGGGTCGCTCTGATCACCCAGCGCGCCCGAATGGGAAACCCCAGTCGCCCAGGAATTCTGGAGGTAATCATGGACTGGCCAGAAGGCAAAGATTTTGGAGCATCACCAGAGGAGGAGGTGACACGTGCTGAAGAGACCCCACCGTATAACCAGCTGCCAGAAACAGTATGCCCTGTTCACGGATGGGTCCTGTCGCGTTGTGGGGAAGCAGCGGAGGTGGAAGGCTGCTGTATGGAGCCCTACACGACAAGTCGCAGAAACTGCCGAGGGAGAAGGTGAGTCCAGCCAGTTTGCAGAGGTGAAAGCCATCCAGCTGGCTTTAGACATTGCCAGTCGAGAGAAGTGGCCAGTGCTCTGTCTTTACACCGACTCTTGGATGGTGTCCAATGCCTTGTGGGGGTGGCTGCAGCAATGGAAGAAGAACAACTGGCAGCGCAGAGGCAAACCTATCTGGGCTGCCCCATTGTGGCAAGATATTGCTGCCCGGCTGGAGCAGTTGGCTGTAAAAGTCCGTCACGTGGACGCCCACGTCCCTAAGAGTTGGGCCACTGAAGAACATCAAAACAACCACCAGGTAGATCAGGCTGCTAAGATTGAAGTGGCTCAGGTGGATCTGGACTGGCAACATAAGGGTGAACTGTTTATAGCTCGGTGGGCCCATGACACCTCGGGCCACCAAGGAAGAGACGCGACATACAGATGGGCTCATGACCGAGGGGTGGACTTGACCATGGACACTATTGCACAGGTTATCCATGAATGTGAGACATGCGCTGCAATCAAGCAAGCCAAGCGGGTAAAGCCTCAGTGGTATGGAGGACGATGGCTAAAATATAAATATGGGGAGGCTTGGCAGATTGACTATATCACACTGCCACAGACCCGCCAAGGCAAGCGCTATGTGCTCACAATGGTGGAGGCCACCACCGGATGGCTGGAAACCTACCCTGTGCCCCATGCTACCGCCCGGAATACCACCCTGGGCCTGGAAAAAAAAGTCCTGTGGCGACATGGCACTCCCGAAAGAATCGAGTCGGACAACGGGAATCATTTTCGCAACAGCCTCATAGACACCTGGGCCAAAGAACACGGTATTGAGTGGGTGTATCATATCCCCTACCATGCACCAGCCTCGGGAAAGATCGAACGTTACAATGGGCTGCTAAAAACCACTTTGAGGGCAATGGGGAGTGGGACTTTCAAAAATTGGGATACCCATTTAGCAAAGGCCACCTGGTTGGTTAACACCAGAGGGTCCACCAACCAGGCTGGTCCTGCCCAGTAAAAACCTCAGCGCCCCGTGGAGGGGGATAAAGTTCCTGTAGTGCACATGCAGAACATGTTAGGGAAGACGGTTTGGGTTAGTCCTGCCTCGGGCAAAGGCAAGCCCGTCCGCGGGATTGCCTTTGCTCAAGGACCTGGGTGTACCTGGTGGGTAATGCGGAAGAATGGGGAGGTCCGATGTGTACCTCATGGGGATTTAATTTTGGGCGAGAATAGTCCATAACTAAATTGTATAAAGTTAATTGTTAAATAACCCTGTCACTGTCTGTTATCACTGTTATAATTGTTATATTTTGTACCAGTAGTAGCATAGTAAGAATCGTCCAGATTAAAGAAGGATGGACTTTTTCGATGAAAACCTAGCAGAGCACAGCAATGATGGAACTGGACCTGGTTTTCAACAACTGGCATCCAGCAACTTCATCAAGATCAACATCTCCTGCAGACTGTAGGCACGGGCTGCACCAGATGCATCAGCCGTGAGCTCCGGATGCAGCAAGTGACCGCCCATCACCACACATCACCTCTCCTGCCACGGAAGACCATAACGACGGATGGAGCCTGAAGTCATGGATTAAATGAACTCAACGGACACTTTAGAGTGATGATCCATAGACTAAGGGAATGATATCTGGAGACAGGAGAAGTGGTGGTGATCAACTGGACAATGGGGGACCTGGGCATGACGTAGATGGTATGGAATAAGGGGTGGATAATGTCCTGGGTTTGGCCAGGACAGGGTTAATTTTCACGGGACTCCAGGAAGCGGCACAGCCAGGGGGTGGGGGCTGACCCCACCTGGCCAAACAGAGCCCGGTATTCCATACCATGTGTCGTCACGCTGGGTTCCGGTGGGGGGGGCGGCACGGCGGGAACTCTCTCGCAGCTTGGGCGGGGCGCGGCCCCAGTGCTGTTGGGGAGAGCGGCTGTCTGGGTCCTACGGTTCGTTGTTGTGTTTTCTCCTTATTTGTATCGTTCTTGTTCCTGTTTCCCTCTGTTTGCTGCTCTGTTAAACTGCCCTTATCCCGACCCACCAGTTTCTGCCTCTTTCTTTTCATTCTCCTCCGCACGCCGGCGGGGGGAGGGGTGGCCGCGTGGCGCTTTTGTTGCCGGCGGCAGCCGAAACCAAAACAAGTACTTAAAGGGAGCCTATAGGAAACATGGTGACAATCTTTTTAGTAGAGACAGCAGTGACAGGACGAGGGGTAATGGTTTTGAACTATAACAGTGTAGGTTTAGGCTGGATATAAGGAAGAAATTCTTTACAATGAGGGTGGTGAAACACTGGAACGGGTTGCCAAGAGAGGTAGTGGAGGCCCCATCCCTGGAAACATTCAAGACCAGGTTGGACAGGGCTCTGAGCAACCTGATCTAGTTAGCGGTGTCCCTGCTCGCTGCGGGGGGGTTGGGCTAGATGACCTCTAGGGGTCCCTTCCGACCCAAAACTTTCTATGATTCTATGATTGTATGATTCTATGATTCTATGACCCATGTTGTTTTCACAAAGTTGGATGGGAAACATTGCACCAGCTCAGGCAAGCATGATGTATGTGTTCATCTGACTGCTGATATCACCATTGCAAGGCCTTAGGACAATTGAAAGGGGTGGAGAGAGACGCTGAAGATTGATTAAAACCTTGTGTTTCCTACATTCTTTCTCGTACTTTATTAAATTTTAGGTGATAAAGCCACCATACACCTTTACTTCTCTTTAAAATTTATCGTCAAATACGATGCATCCAAATAAATGCTTCTCTAAAGTTATTTCAATCTTTTTCTTCACTTATTTCCAAGGTAATAGGCATTTTTTACACAGCTCTGAAAAAACTTTGAGGTTACTACACCTGCCCGTTTCCTATTTTGTCTCAGGATTTGGTTTTTCAGGCTTCGTTCCGGAGTTCCTTTTCTGAGACAGTAATGTAAAATGCTTTTTCTCCTCCTCCTCCTCCCAAAGATGCTGATTTGAATGTTTTCAAGGTACAAAGTGTAATGGCTTTCACACAAATGTTGTCATACAGAAATGGAATATAAACCCCACTTTCATGACTCTTTCATAAGTAAGGAAATTTGAAAAATCACAGAATCACATAATCACAGAATGGCAGGTCTTGGAAGGGACCTGTGGGGATCATCTAGTCCAACCTCCCTGCCAAAGCAGGGTCACCTATAGAAGGTTGAAGAGGACTGCGTCCAGGCAGGGTTTGAATATCTCCAGAGAAGGAGACTCCACAACCCCTCTGGGCAGCCTATTCCAGTGCTCCGTCACCCTCAGAGTGAAGAAGTTCTTCCTCATGTTCCTCTGCTTCAGTTTGTGTCCATTGCCCCTTGTCCTGTCTCTGGGCACCACTGAAAACAATGGTGATTGAGAATATTTTGATTGTGCGAAACTCAAATACCAGCCCTAAAATTTTAATAGTTAAAACAGTTATCCAAGTCCCCTTCAATCATGAGAGTCTTCACGGTTCCAGTCCTTTAGATGAGCTCTCCTGTCTGTAACACTTTTATTTACACTTGGGCTACAGCTTCTTTATTCTGAAGTGATAAAAGTTTACCTGTAAATGAGAAAGAATATGTAGAGATGGATCAGTCAAAGCAGGGAAGAAGACTATAAAGAAATGGAAAGAGAAAAAGCACCCAGCAAGGTCTTACCCAACACAGTTTTTGGGAGTCCAGAATATAGCTATGATTTATGAACTGCTACCACTCCTTCCCCTTCCCATAGGTATTTGTTTCATGCTGTGTACATGCAAAATGGGTGCTGAGATGTAAGTTGGATTTTTTTTCCCCAAATGATCATTTGAGAAGTCGCTGTTGTAGCTAAAACAAAAATAAAGGTGATTTCTATGAGCAATAGAAGCACTTGAAGATGCACGCACTGAGAAAAGCTAAAAGCTCTTCCTAAAGAATGGTGACTAATACTCAACGTGCAATACAGCTGATGTGTAAGATACATGTAGCACACCCTGTGATCTCAGGCAAGGCATGTTTCCACCAATCCACACAAACACAAATCTGTAGTTTAAACTGCTCTCAGTGAAAGTGGCCTCCTGTAGTGTGTGAGATCCAGCTAACGTGATTTCTGAGATATCACTGCCAGTGAGGAGAGATCATAAATGTCCCCCCCTTGCCCCCCAGCATACACAATTGTGTGAGCACCCAAATCAGCTTAGATCAAGGCACTAGGGCAAGCTGGAGGAGCTTTTCTTCACAGGGGGAATAAATATCTTACTTAAACAGCAGAGCTTCTCCAAGCTCTTAGTTGTGCATACTGCAGATTTAAAACTCTGTCTTAAGGGACAGATGAAACCAAGAGGCACATAGGTTTCACATAGCTCTATGTCAAAGTCTAGTGATCTTAATTTATTCCACAATTATGGCCTAAATGATGGATCTTCCTTACGGTCTCAGTTGTAGACCAGGGCCTAGTTAGTAATGAAAATTGTATATGACAACTAGCAGGGTCTGTGTTAGCTCCTGCAGGTTCCGGACATCGGGCTGTGTAACACTGAGTAATGATGGGCAGCAACACTGCTGGCAAACTAATGAAAACAAAGAGCTTACTGTTTAACTGAACCAGACTTGACTCCCACACAGCCCCTGCCCAATAGATGTATAAACACACATATAAATGGATATGTATATACCTGTATGTATATATGCATATATACATAAATATATATATATATTTGAAAAGCCAGGCATCGGGATCTTCAGAGATCTTAAAAATCTCAATACATGCCATACAGAAGGTCTTGTGACATCCTTGTGATATTCCAGCTAAATAAAGGCAATTCCTGCTTCCGGGGGAGTAGATGGCTACTTGATAGATTTTTTGGCCATCTAAATCTCTGTGTATGCTGAGAATTTTTGTGTGTGTGTGCACACACATATAAAGTACACATATATAAAACCAGACACAGTTAAAGAAAAATTGTCAAGAAAATTAAGAGAAATTAAGATTAAAAAAATGGATTTTTCTTTCCATTTATCCTCCTGTTAGCAGCCAGATCTGTGGTTCAGTGAGGAGATGGAGCCATTAAGACAATTTAATATGACCCCCTGGAAATTCAGGCCAAAGAACCTTTTTATTTATAATTTCTGCATGAAATGTTTCAGGAAAAAAAAAGTACTAGATCAAATACATCCTTCTAGCAAAGTCATTACCTCTGACTATTCTAGGAGGCTTTGGAAACCTTACTTTATTTCTTTCTTCCTTGTATTTAATTTTTAGTGAGCTGGGATAAAGCAGGTAAGTATAAATATTTCACATTCTGCAAAGACACATCTCTTTGCAAGTCCATTATTATGCAGGAATTACCAAACAATACTGGAACTTTGAAATTTTACCCAAAGGGAGAGGCTAATACTGGGTAACAGCTACTCACCTGTGAAACCTCCCCTAACTTTATCAAAAGAAAGAAACATTGCTCAAGTAATTAAATATTTATTCCTTTAAAGGTATAACTAGAGCACAAAAACACATTTCTACCTCCCACAGCTTTTATCAGGCTGTCAAGTTCTCCATAGCTTGGTGTCAACTGAGTCATAAAGAGAAAAATCTCCAAAGCAGGAAAAATGTGTGAACCCTTGCTTGAGGATGCGCTTGGTCATTGAGTGAGAAACCAGAAAAATTCTTGACTATTCCTGGTATCTGCAGCTGCAACTCAACAGCAAGCTCGGTATGCGCTGAACTTCCAAACAGATGCTTGAATTCACTGTTAAGATGACAGGGGATAATGTTTCTGTCCTTGGACACAGCTTTAGCTGGGACCCTTCTCATCCAAACTACGGATGAGATTCAAACCAAAACACCTCCTATTTCTATTCCAGCTTCCTTCCTTCTCCACACTTGTATTTATCCTTTCCTATGCAAAAATAACTGAACAATCAAGTCCAATCTGAAAGGTTGTTTGATGGCATGTTTATAAATAGAGTGACAGGAGATACGTTGCCTTATTTCCATTATAAGCCTTTAATTTAGATTCATACCGGAGAGGTCATTTGAAACAAAAAGCACAAACTTAACTTGTTTTTTGCTTTAAAATTCCATTGAAATCTACGTTTTTACATGCAGAAACGTTATTTTAAGCCTATAAAGATACATCCTCTGTATTAAACTCCTGTTCATAGAGACACAGGAAACTTGTTTTGGCCAGCTTTCCTGTGGAGATATAAAACAATGTGCCAGAAGTAAAAATATCCACCCATTATTTGTGTCTTTGTGGGATTGTTTCCCACACCTGGTCCACCTCTTTTTAAAATGTAAAAGAACTGAACTATTGATCGGTATTTCACACTCTAAGGACACAGCCGCGAGAAAATACTGGATCAAAGTGAGTCTGTGCTGAGCTTTATCCCCTGCTTCCTTATTATCAAAGCATTTGTTCAACTTTAAGCATATGAATACCATCATTTATATGCAGCCAAGCACTTAAACTCATGTATAAGTTTAATGATGTAATTGAGATCACTGGGAATTGAGGATAAGAAGGTGCTACGCATGAGTAATGTACTAAGTTTTTTTACCACACTCAGGTTTCATTTCTTTGCCCCATCCAAAACCTCTGTTCCTTTGTAGTAATATGCCTTGCTCAGTAGCTCCTTGGCTACTAGCTCCTTGACCTAGAATACATATTTAGCTATTTTAACTCTTTTTCTTATTTTCACTTTCTTAATTTAATAAAGAAACCAAAAAGGAATCTTAGGAAAATTACTCTGAAAGTTATCTAAAACTTCTCAGACTTTCTGTTTTCTCTGACTGCTTAATTCAGAAATTAGCTGCTGTTCTCACTGAAGAAGTATATAATAAACTGAAATATTCCGCTAGCCCTTTTTCTGTATTTTATTAAGGTGGTAACTAAGCCAAATCCCTTTCTCTAGCCTTTTCCTCATGGCCACAGGTCAAAAGATACAGCCATTTCTGGAAGAAACATATACCTCACTCTTGTAACTTGGGCTTCTAGTTTCTCATAGAGAAGAAACAATTTCTGGCATGTGAGTAACAAGAAGAGTGACCACAGCGTGGAAGGCCACACTGGGATAGAACCTGCCCCTAGATCAGGGATGCCTGTCTGACTTTCATGTCGATCTTCAAACCAGTCATTTGCTGTACATTCATTTGCTGGAAGCAAACAATTATTTAAAAATAATTAAATTCTATCATAAGAAATATATAATTGCTCTTTCTAGAAATAGCAATGTAATTGCTTCTCTTGTATTGTAAGTACAAGGTGAAAAGAACATTTTCAAGGTTGTACATATACCGGAATATGTATGGTACCCATATATTTGGCTTGTGAACCAAAGTGCTAGTCATGAGAAACAGATGTGGCTTTCTAATCGAAGGTTGTGGAGGTCCAGCAGTTCTTCATTACACTATGTTGGTGATTAAAGTTCCCTTACCTTAGTGGAGGACTGGCTGTAGTGAACACGCCCAATATCCACAGACATTATTTTGTGCCTACACTTTACATGAGACTTAAAAGTTTTCTAGATCGTTAAGATCTGCTAGATTTCAAGATGGAAAATCTGTGGGATGAATTCTTGGTTGGTGCAGTCACAGAATCACAGAATCACAGAATAGTAGGGGTTGGAAGGGACCTCTGTGGGTCATCTAGTCCAACCCCCCCGCCGAAGCAGGGTCACCTACAGCAGGCTGCACAGGACCTTGTCCAGGTGGGTCTTGAATATCTCCAGAGAAGGAGACTCCACAACCTCCCTGGGCAGCCTGTTCCAGTGCTCCGTCACCCTCAGAGGGAAGAAGTTCTTCCTCAAGTTCAGACGGAACTTCCTCTGCTTCAGTTTGTGCCCATTACCCCTTGTCCTGTCACTGGGCACCACTGAAAAGAGCTTGGCCCCATCCTCCTGACACCCACCCTTCAGATATTTGTAGGCATTTATAAGGTCCCCTCGCAGCCTTCTCTTCTTCAGGCTGAACAAGCCCAGTCGATGGAATTGTTGTCATTGAGGCAACTGTAATACTGTGAAAACGAATTCCACAATTCACTTAAGAAAAAATATATTTTTTTTTTATATATTGAACTTGCTGTTTGATAGTTCATTATTTCAACCCTAATATTTGAGTTATAAGGACCAGTGATTACTTGTTCCGGATTTAGTTGTCTCATAGCCTCACTGTTGATGACCCTGAAAAAACCGGAGACTCTTACATTATTTAGTCTCTCCTTATGTGAAAGCAATTCCAGACTTTGTAATCCTTCTCGTGTTTCCAAGTACATTTCCATCCTACACCATTTCTTCTTTCAAATGAGTTGATGAAAATTGCATGAAGCATTCAAACACAGGCACATCCCCGATGTACCGTACCATACAATATTTTCCTCTTTCTCTGTTAAACCTCTTCTCATGAGTCTTAACATCCTGTTGGCTTTACTACATGAGCTGGGCACTGAACTGGTATGTGCTGGTTTGCTTTTGGTTCTTGTTTTCACGTGCATTAATTTTCATTTGTCAACACTAAATTTCATCACACTACCATAAAGATATTTAGAGCGTAGATGGATCCCTTCAAAAGGCAAATAATCCATCCTAAAGCAGGATTCAAATTTGTGCGAACTAAGTTGCCCAACATCATCCTGGGTTTTCCCTTCGCAGACAAGTTTTCCTCAGCATTTTGCAGACACCGTCACCATTTTGACTGAGTGACTGATAATGGATTCCTTGTATTACAGTCGTCATCTTCAGCATGGAACCTTAATCAGGGGACACTCTACAAGACACGTTCATAGATCTCATTGTCTACATGCTTTCTTCTAAACATGTCTGAGATGCTTTTTATAGCAACAGTATAAATTTAAAGCAACTGTTCAGTTAATCCATTATATTTTTAGAGTAAAACACTTCTGAAGAAGATGCCCACTTCTATTAGTGAGCAATTGCCTGTTTTCTTTTTTCATGCAGCACGCCGGGACATTTTTATTTGTTTGTTATTTGGTATTTTTTCTTTAAACTCAGTATCCATCTTTTGTCTCTGTAATTTCACTTGTAGAGATCCCAATTACTTTTAGGTAGTTTATTGGCACCACAAGTAATGCCAGTCTGTCTCAGACTACGGGGCATCTCAGGGAAAGCTCTTCAAGGACTTCCCCACATCTTCTAATGTATTTTGATCATGTGTACAGTCTCCAGTTCTGATAGGGGAACCTTTTTATTATACAGTACAACTAATCAAAGCAAAAACAGTAATTTCCTAAAAAGGCCTCTGAGACTAGATCTCTTTAATTAGATTGTGTAGGAGGGCAATAGAACAAAATTTGGTGCTTTGCTATTCTGAGGAATAATCAGCATATCTGAGACAAGCATCCAAACATCTGAAAAGCTCTGTAAGCATTACGCATGCCACTTACGGTATACCTCTGTTTATCACAGTGTTTCGAATCCCTTATGAGATCATGAATGTTCTCTTGTTAGCATGTAATTATAAGAAAAATAAATACATGCTCATTGTTTTATTTTCAAATATACCAAGACTTCTTCAGAACAATAATACAGTCTCTACAGCTGAGCCAACTGTTGGGGATAAAAGGGATTAAAAGCAGATATTGCATTTCTTTGTGCAGTGGCCTTTACACAGACCTATGCAGTGTGGCAAAACAGATGATTTCCAAGGTTCTGAGATGCCAACCTTATAAACTTAATAAATTGAACTATCTTTATGCTGTGTCTGAGGTGTTGTATTTAAACAAATAATTTCAGCCCACACTCAACACGTATGTCTCATGTATTGAGGCTTAAATCTGTCTCAGATTTAAGCTCTGCTTTTGTCCCACTGACCATGTTTGGCTAACCTGGTTATAAAAAAGGAGAAAAAGACTGTAATGTTATCTTTCCTTCACCGAAAAAAAAAATAAAAAGAAAAGAAAGGAAATATGAGGCAAAAGTAATCAGTGTCTACGTCAACTATGATGCAGGAGATATCTGTGCATTAAAAGAGATGAGGCACATTGAGGATTACAAGGTTAAATGAGTTTATTGAGTTAGTGGTTACAATGGTACGTCAGATACCTGTAATCCAAGCTACACCTACATATTTGCCTCTAAATTCTCACGCTGTCAGTTTCCATGTCTCTAAACATTCCACCACCAGGTCTTCTATTACTAATATTATAATAATAATCATAATAATAATCATAATATAAAAGGCAATGTCAATCACCATATTGTGCTTCATACTCCACCATAAGGAATTCAATTGGCAAAAGTAAACCTCTGGTCATATTAATGGGATTAATTGAAATGTGAGCAATCATAACACTACTAGAATATAAAGAAAAAAATATGGTTTAAAAGAAGCATTTTTAAGATGAATTAGTTTGTATTTCTTTTAAAAATTCACATACTATAATGAAGATGACTTAAAAGTTATATCATTTAATTATTGGGCCACACATTTAAGCATATTGGCTAGTACATTTTTGCACTGGAACAGAAGCAATACAAGCTTTATGGTCTACCATTACAATTCCATTTGTTTCACTTAATATACCTGCCAACCTAATGTTTCTTGCATGCATAAAAATTTCTGGGTTTAGGCTTGAATTTCTTATTTAACCCACACATAACCCTGTGATGCAAATTCTTTGGCCAATTTAATGCTATAGTTTAGTTTAAAAAGGAAGCTTGGAATAAGACCATTTAACATCAGAAGAGAATGTCCTAAATTTTGGCATTGCAGAAAGTCAGTTGCTTCAATAGAGTCTCAGGTTGCATGCAAATCGTCACTGCTTCCCCCCACCCCATGCCAGATGCATACAAGTCGGCAGGTATGCATACAAAAAGAATATAAAAACCTCCTGGTAAAGCTTAGTGGTTTAGAATGAATCCATAGCTTTAAATTCACTTAAGGCCTGTACAGGGGAAATATGTTTCTTCTGGGACCCTCTTCTCACTCTCGTCTGATATTCTTCTGGTTTTTCTCTCTTTACTAGGGGTTTCTTCTCAGGGGCTTTCATCTTCCAAGATACAACTGGTGAGTTCACTGCAGCAGTACCATAGACCTTCTGATATTTAGTAGAAGCCACATACGATGCTTTCACTGTGAGGACCACAGCGTTCATCAGATTTTTAGCTGCCTGGATGAGAGAAGTGGCACTGTCCAGCTATAAACAGAAAAGAAAAATGAAATACAGCAAGGTTACTCCATGACTGGATCACTGGACCATTTCCTAGCTGAAGTCTGGATGCTCTCAGATCTCATTAAAGATGAAATGAATCCTCTCCCTCAGAATTAACCAAGTAGCTTGTAGTAACAAGTACCGGCAACAACATGCATCGAACTGTAAAGGTAAGACTGTGGTACCTCAAAATAAATTCTTTAATAATTGAAAGGAAAAGCTTGTGTTGGCTGTTTTTTTGTTCTTGATTCTTTTTCTACAGGCAAAGAAGTTGCCTCTTTTTTTTCACAAGAAAACCATTACTGCTCACTTTTAAAAATTTACTTTTACATGTCAGAAACCGCAAAACAGGTCAACAGGGATTTTTCCAAGTGTTCAGGTTTGTTCTAATTATTCCTATTAAGCCCAGGATAACAGCCCCAATGATGTCTACAGGAACAGTGTGAGGCCAGTGCGGAGCTTGTTAGAGAATCCCGTCTGAAAAGATGAAAGGAGATTTTAAGCCCCTAAAGAAATAATAAAAAGATGAAAAAGTTAACTGCAGGTTTTTGTAGCTGCTGTAATATTTGAGCTACTTATGTTCACAAGGAATCTTACTTTATGATTAGCAGACTTTTTGTCCATATACCCTCGTGTTTCTCCCATGCACAAGTCTGCCTAAGGTTCCTGAGTCCTCTGGGTGCAAAAAGGCCTGAAGAACTTGTTGACCTTCAAGCCATTGGGACTTCCAGTCAACAAGCTTACATCATACACTGAAATCGAGTGCGTATCCCTCGCCAAATTTTTGGGAGGGATTTAAGCATATAATGGGACTTCCAAAGCCATGTCTTAATGTTCCAAAAAGTGAATTAAGCACTTGCCAAATCCAACCAGACATCTTCAAATTAGTAGGTGCTTAAAATAAGATCTTCAGTACTGTAGCAACCCAGGTTACTATTTAGGATGTTCAATTATCCTTTTCCCAAAATACTGAAAAAGTGATATATACTCTTGTGATAGAGCCTTTCAGCTCTACCATGGAAGCTGGCTGAAATTTTCATAAGTAGGAATGACTTTGGATGCAATATTATTTTAACTCTTTAACTTCACCCCACTTCCTCAGTAAGTTCATAGCTGTTTTTCATCAGTATAAAAGGCCTGTCTCCCTCCAAACCTTTCCTGATCCATATTTTGGGAGCGTAGGATTCCTTAACATGAATTCTAAGCAAGGCAATGAGGATAAATACTCATAAGGCAATAATAAAAACCATATGCTTCACCTCAAGTATTTTGAATCATTAAAATAAGAGCTCAGGAGAAACCTCTTTCTGAAGTGTTAGTGACTGATGTGAACAAGAACAGATGTTACAGAAAGCCTGTGTCTGGAACCACACTAATCTATAGACTTATCTACTATTTTTCATTTCCTCAGCTGTGGCCTTATACTCTTTATGATTTATTAAATACATTAACAGCTACATACAGTGAGGTGAAAAACAAAAAAAACATTTTAATGATTTTCACATACTTGGTGCCATTCCCTGAAATGCATAGCTAATTGCCTGCCCCCAGTAAATATTTTTTCCGCAGGACTAATTTGTATTTTCTGTTACTAAAAGAAACTAGGTTAAAAGATGGAAAATTACATTACATGGCAGAAACATGACTGTTCAATATGCAGTAATGAAATATAATTCAGTATAGTGTTATTCTATAACCACAGTACTGCATGATTTATAAGGCAATCTATAAGTTTGTTGGCAAATAACAGATCATACTCTATTAAATTAGAATATTCTAATTTACTGCAAGAGATCTACAATCAAGCATTATTCATTGTTAAATGACTTTTTTTGAAACATTTGTGGAATTATATTGAGTATAAAGTGACACCGTCAAATAGTATTTACTTCGTAATCAATGGGGATAAACTGGATCAAGCCTATGTTACACATTCCTGAATGAATTCTACTTGTTGAAGGTTTGTAATAGCCTCACATTTTCCTTTGTTTCTTTATGAAAAGATTTCTGGTAGCTATTTTACATGGGGCATATATTAAGGAACAGAATGATTAAAGGAAGCATTTTGAAATGGGAAGGCATCTAAATTAGATGCTTAAAACCATACAAAGGATGCAATCTGCATCTTTAAACACACTGGTAATTTTATGAGGTATATCGATAAGGGTGTTGCAGAAGCGTATAATTCTGCAAGATCGGATGCAGATTGCAATGATGTCTTTTTAGAAAACCATGTTACATATTTTGATGCCATTTTAATTACCTCTAATTTCAATCTGCTGCTATAGCAGATAAGAGTTCCCTATTTTCTGTTTTCACCATTATTAATCACATTTCAACATGCAAATACTTAGTCCTTGCCCTTAATATCCACTGATATTGTACAATGCTTTCAAGTCTTGGAATCAGAAAAGAGACATAAAAACCCCAGAATAGTATTAGGCTATAAGTGTTCTCCAAAATCTGGCGGTAGCCATCCCATGTATCCAATTTGGCTACCTAAGCAATCCCAGCGATTTTCTTATTGCCTCCAGCTCCTTGCTTGTATTATGGCTCAGTAAAGCAGAATTAAACTGAATGAACATAATTTCAATTAACATTTAGATCTTACTGCACCACTGTGTGACTCCATTTTTAAGCTGTGCTTTGCAATCAGCAGAGCTGCAGTGGCATAAAGCTGGAACGAGGCAGCAGTGAATCAAGCCCTTCATGCGTTAATTCCTTACAAAATCTGGGCACAGAAACATATGCTCTTTTCCAAACAGATAATGTTAATAATAAAAAAAAAAAAAAAAAGAAGGAAAATTGACATTTCAAATAAAAGTACCACTAGGAAATTATTGCACAGTACAGAAAGTAAACTTCACTCCCTAGCAATGGTTAGGGAATTATGAATATAACGACAGCTTTTCGTGCTAACAGCTAACAGAGCCTTTGACTTGCTACACAGTGTAATAGACTTCTGCTACTTAGATGTCTTTACAAATACATTCGCCTCCATTTAGAAAAAAAAGCCCTCTTAAACATAAAAGATAAATTTATGTTATTGGCCTACAAAACTCCAAGAACAGCAAATGCTGGGGAAAATTCAAATCCATAAAGAACCTAAGACTCAATGCACTGGAGCCAGTGACTTGTGCAGGCTAAAACTGCCGTCTACGCAGGGAAGGCATAAAACATTCAGAAAAAAATCACAGAATCACAGAATCATTAAGGTTGGAAAAGACCTCTAAGATCATCAAGTCCAACAAAAAAAAAAGGTTTTGCTACCAGCTAACTTTGCAATTAGTGAATGCAAGGGTAGAATAGCAGAGCCTATTATCTACCAAGCAGATAATTTCAGGCTGTTTTTGCTCCAAAAATCCATAAGGCTTTGAGGAGTTTTTGATTTGCTTATAAGTAGCGCTGCATTTTTCCTGCACTATATTCAGAATTTTGCAGAAGCTTGTGACAATCAAGATTTCTTGCTTCTTTTACATATACACATAATCCAAGTAAAATAACCAGCAATTACAAGACCAAAATAGCTGAAGCAGCGCGAGAGAATAAAGCTGGAAATTTTTCTCCTTAACAGTAAAGCAAATGAAAACAAGATGTTCTCCCTGCATTGTCACACCACTGTAATGGGGAAGACTTATACCACAGTTTTTAGAAAGGAGAATATTTAATCGCCAGAGGTATCTTCATACTCACAATCAGAAATATACTACAAAAAAAAAAAGGGAAATACATTAAAAAAATCTGTATTTCCAGTGAGCAAGAATAAAGTATATGTAGTTTTAAAAGAGCTTGTTTTTTTCAGAATGTTCTGTATCATGAGTGTTGATTTCAATAAGCCTTCAAAAGTTAGGGAAGACATCAAAAGAACTGTAGATAGTTCCTAGTCTGGAAATATTTGAACAGGGCAAACAGAATGACCTGTGAAATTACAGGCCAGTTCCGCTGACAGCACCCCCAAATAAAATAATGCAATGCCTATGACAGACTCTGTAAATAAAGGGAGGAAAGAAACACAGTTCAGGGTAACCAAACGCTTTTGTGGGTAAAAAAATTTTCAAAGTAACCTTCATCATATTTTGATGTGATTAAACTTTGGATTGCTTCAAATAATGCTGTTGATATAATTGGATCTTTGAAAGATGTTTTGCTTGGTACTGCTTGGCAGTTTGATGAAAAACTCAGCTGATACAAAATTAACAAGGCACATACAGAGTAATTCCGAACTCTCTAACAGCAAAGTTTCCAAAAGTATGTATAAACAAAAATTTATTGCTAAACAGAGACTTTTGCAGTGGGGTCTTGAAGCAACCATTTGTCAGCTTTACAATATTAATATTTCTGTTAAATCTTAAAAAAGTCACTGATGAAATTTGCAGGTAACATAACAACTGGGAAAGTGGTAAGTCATACAGAGGGCAAGTGATTGATATTTAACAAGCTGATAAAAGTCAGAAATGCAGATTTCAGTTTGGCTAACTTTATAGCAGATGATACCTGCTTATACAATAAGGAATTTTATCCTACACAGGGTCCTAGGCAATTGCTCCTTGAGTACATAAAAAGGAGGACACTGATGAAATAAGTGAAATTATCATATTCAGTTTATCATGTGTCCACAGTTATGGAATACAGAGTCCTCTTCTTAATGCAAGCACAACACTGAGCAACTGGAAAGAATTTAAAGAACCTTGAGAACAAAAATATCTTTTATGGGAAAGATTCAGTTAGCTCTGTTTTTTCCATTAATAAAGTGAATAATTAAAAAATCAGTTGATAAAATCAGTAAGTACAGAGTAACAGTAAGCTGATAATATTTCAAGCTCAACAGATTTGACAAAGATATAACAGAGCTTAATGGCTAAAAGGTGAAGCGGGACATTTTAGCTAATAATTAGCTAAAATTTTTTAGCAGTAATGTTAATTATTCACAAGAACTCATGAAAGATAGCGATTCTATCTCTAGAAATTGTGAAATCAATATTGGATGTTTTTGCTTAATATGTACACTCTAGGTTAAGCATAACTATTGGACATTTTTAATGCACATCTATTCAGGAAACCTATGCATCAATTATGCAGGAAGACAGCTTAGATGGTAACAATGGCCCACACTGACCTTGAGATGTATGAATGCAAAAAATCAGTATTAATACTTCTTGATAAATAGAGTTAAGTCTTATTTACTTTGTACAGACCGGGAGGAGAAATTGTCTTTTATTTAACATGATGAAAAAAACCCTGTAACCTTTCCAATACTCGTGGCTAAGACTTGATTTGTATGCCTTTAGCAGGTAACTTCGACACTGCCAAGCCCTTAAGGTTATCTGTGAATTCTGGGCACATTGCCTCCTACTCCTCCTTTTCAAAGCAAGCTCATACTTTTGCAGACAGATACAGTTGTTGTTACCACAAACCAAAAGTCAATTAACAGCCTCTAGAACAAGTAAAGTTACACGAAACAATGATGAATCTGGAAGGTTAATGAGGAATACCACTTTCCCAGATCATATACTTCTACAACAGAACATTTTCCTCTCAGCTGTGCTGAGTAGTAAATCCAGTCCTACATATGTATGTAAGAAAAAGATCTTATTCATAATACTTATGTCTTACATTTCTGTGGCACTTTTCATGCATAAAACATGATACTATCAGTGACAGCCAATGAAAGAATGGCAAGAAATCGCTATTCTGATGTACCCATCCCTATGGTAGGAGACATCTGCTATTTATCAGCACTACTACGCAATGGCTGAAGCAGTATTTCAGTCAGGCATTTGAAAATGCGCATAAAGTTTTCGCTGGGTATGGGTCCATTGTGAGATAACTATCCTATATATTTGAAATTCTGTAACAAAAAAAATTATTTGGGATGTAATGTGGTCACAATCATGTTAAAAAGGGATCTATGGCTACACAGATAAAATAGTATTACAATTCTCTTCTCCTAGATATTTATTTTAACATTTGATTGGAGCTAACTTACTCCTTTATACAGGTTGAATATTTAATTCATTCTGGGGGTACTTGTGCTTTATAGGTGAATCCACTGAATAACTGTCCTGGTCTACATTTTTTTCAATTACCGCTGAGAAAGCCATAGGGATTCCCAAGGCCACTGATTGCATTTAAGAGGCTTAAGGGGCTGCCACCTCTTAAGACAACAGAAAGCACACAAGTATACCAAGAGCCATGGGTGTCTTCTGTCTTCTATGGACAATTGCCTTTTTAAATCACATGTTTAATTTACAAAGTAAATGGGTTACCAATTGCTTTACGCCAGTTTGAAAAAGCATAAACATACAAAAATACTCCCAATACTGGCATTCCCAATGAAAGACAAGAGACATAATACAGAAAGTTTGTAGAGATGCATTTATACAGTTGATTTACTTCTCCCAGGCTATTTAAAAAAAAGAGGATTAAAGGCAAAATGACATCCTAATTCATTTGCTTTGAGGAGAATATTTAATAAGACTCTAAAAATATATTTATATATATATAGAAATATAATCATAAAACACATTTTAACAGTGGAAATCACTAAAATTGGGGGGGTTATCCTTCATACCTTTAGTATTATTGTAGCAAGACATAAAGGCTACTTCACTGAAGCACCAGGAACCCTGCGTATCTTGTTTCTCAATCAGCATCCAAAATAGTAAGCCTTGCACTAATTCAGAAATGCTCAGCTAGAGCAGACAGTACTCAAATTTCACAATGGGTGCCAGAAAGCTTACAAACATTTCTTCTTTTGAGGAAAAAAATATTTTATCCTTCCAGTTGAGAGACTGAAAAATGGGCTTCGATGCTATGATCATTTGCCTGTTTACTCATCTTTGACACCATGATCATTTGCCTATTTGCTCTGCTTTACTTTGCTTTGTCCTCTTTTTTACCTCATCAATATCTACAAGTAGATGGATCTTTAACAAGAAGCCTTGCAAAAACCCTGACTCACAAGTCATAGAACAGAAGGATACTCAATCCAGTTGTCTTTGACCCAAGAGCCAAGACTACATCGCTAGAGACACTAGACATCTCCATCTCTGCTCTTCAGCCAGCCCTAAGAAGTTATGTATGCACTAGAATTGCTTACCTGGTTGGTTAGTAACATAGTGAAGCACCCAGCTGTAAATCCTGCCAAAGTTTAGATTTTTACTAATTGTGGTAGGCTATCCAGAATAGGTCTAACTAACATATTAGTGTGCATGTTCTGAAGCAAAACACACACGTAGGGAATATCAATTTTGGAAATGCAAATACTTTATGAGGCTGCAGTTTGAAGATCACTGCTCAAGGGTGAGATAGCTAGTACGAGTTTTAGGCAGGACTCAGACACTCGTTTTCTTTTCCTTTAGTCCATCTAATTTTCCATATGATTTGTTGTACTTGTGTAAATCACTAAATAACTTTCTGATTTAGACCTTATCAAAAAATCACTAAATAACTTTCTGATTTAGACCTTATCAAAAAATCATTTTTATAACAGTGGCTGATGTTCCATATTGTCAGTGTTTGTCATTCTAAGGTGCTAGCATAAAAGCTCATATTTTAATAACTGAAATAGTGAAATGAAAAATAAGACAATTGGAAACAACCAAAAGTTAATGATACCCAATTCTTTTTGTGAAATATAATTATTACTGACTTATCTCCAGCCTGTGAAGTCCCCAAAGTAAAAAATATATTTTCAAATTTCTGATAGATATTAAAGTTTTTCTATTCATCGACTGTTTTTACAGTCAATAAATTATTTATCCAATATGACATTATTGCTATAAACAAAATTTGCAACTATTTTGTAGATATCAAATATAAGGTAGGTTATTTCACACAGAATCACAGAATAGTAGGGGTTGGAAGGGACCTCTGTGGGTCATCTAGTCCAACCCTCCTGCCGAAGCAGGGTCACCTACAGCAAGCTGCACAGGACCTTGTCCAGGCGGGTCTTGAATATCTCCAGAGAAGGAGACTCCACAACCTCCCTGGGCAGCCTGTTCCAGTGCTCCATCACCCTCAGAGGGAAGAAGTTCTTCCTCATGTTCAGACGGAACTTCCTGTGCCTCAGTTTGTGCCCATTGCCCCTTGTCCTGTCACTGGGCACCACTGAAAAGAGCTTGGCCCCATCCTCCTGACACCCACCCTTCAGATATTTGTAAGCATTTATTAGGTCCCCTCGCAGCCTTCTCTTCTTCAGGCTGAACAAGCCCAGTTCCCTCAACCTCTCCTCGTAGGGGAGATGTTCCAGTCCCCTCATCATCCTCGTAGCCCTGTTTCCTCAATACTTAATACTTAATTAATACAGTGTTGTATCCTTTTCAGAATTTAATGTGGAAAAATATTTTGACCCATAATGAAAAATTTCTTAGATCCAGCTCTTTTTCTTGTGCTCATTATCTGCCACTGCACAGTAGGAAAAAGATGCCATACAGTACAATTCATCTCATTTAGCAGAAACACTGTAAGGACAAGCAATCATATATAGCACTGAATTTTTAAAATAAGCTTGCTTTATCAGTCTTTTTCATGCTACAACACTGCCTCAAAGTTTTCAGAATCTGTTACTGAATTAGGACATTTGATATCAGTCTGAATGCCTAAACATCTCAAACAATTCCACAGACCAAGGAAGAAATCCTTCGCCAATGAAGTCAAAGGAGTTTTGTAGGTGGGTTGCTAAGGTTGAATGTAGAGGAAGAATCACTTTCTACATCAACCTAGAATTGACAAACATGGGAATGAGGCTTCGGCCATGATGGCTCAAGGTTTTCTTCTAAATCTGCCTCATCCTGCATAGAACTAGTGCCTGAAGGATGATGCCTATGATGGTATGTCATGAACAAAATAATCTGTTTCTCTAATGGCCACCACAGTTGCATTATCAATTGTAGCAAAACTAGTACAAGCACATTTACAACTTTAAAATCATTCTGTCCCATGGAATGGTTTGATCTGAATTCTTGGATGATGAACAGGAAACAGAATTCTGTGTGACTGATTTGAAGACAGGCCTCTACATAATCTTCAAGAAGAAGATAAAATACCTGCAACAAAGGTGAAGTCCAAACTATATTTGACAGGGTAGGCTAGCCAAAACTATAATTAAGATCTTTGATATTGCCAGGAGGCTTACTGAAGAAAATTAGAGTAAGAAGTCTGCTGAAGCTTAGTATCAGTATCAATAAAAAAACTTTATGTAAGCAGTCTGCGTATCACCAGGATTGTACACGCCTTTTTACACAGGGATTCATATGCCTAAAGTATACACAAGATACAATATTGTCTGAACCTGATGTCACAGACAGAAAAGTGCAGTCAGGACTCTGTCAAAAGCATCTCAATACAAATTCCCACTTTCATATCCAATTGCAGTTAAATCTGAAAGAGAAAATACAGGTTATCTAACTAGTCTGTGCTACTGATCTCCCCCTTCCTGCATTGAGTTCTGACTTGGATGTCATTTGAAGATAGATACAATTTTTAAACACACAAAATAATCTACTGCTCTTTCAAATTGAGTTTTGGAAGCAAACCTTTTGTTTTATATCTAGAGAACAGGTATATTAACAAGAAAAGCATGTCTTACAGTCTTACCTGAAGGGAGTCCAAATCATGCCTGGCTGGCTGGAAATTGTACTCTCAGTGATAAAATGCAGGAGACTTTGGATAAAAAAAAATCAATAAAGCACAGAAATACTGTATTCTTTACATCAGAATGAGTTATCTCCTGCTATTTTCCCTGATTTTGTCACAACAAAAACAAACAAAAAAGCAGCATAATGCAGGATTTCAGACTGCAATGCTGCGAAATGTGATATTTTCCCAACTTCTTTAATTTATAAAGTGTCAGAATGATATCTGCATGTGAGTTACCTCCATGTATTCAACTGTGAGGATCTGTCACATTTTAAGGCATATTTGCTCCTTCAGCTAGCTTTGTATCTCTAAACTTACACTTGCCTGCCCAGGTCAGCACAGAGGCACTTTGAAGATAGCTGCTCTACAGGCATAGCTGGCTTTTCTCGGGAAAGGGCTTGGAAACAAAGCGTCAAACACAGTCAAAATGAATAAAACAAAATCCTCCTGCAGAATGGAAGACAGGACCAGGACAATTGTTCCCTGCTTCCTAACGTTTGCCTGCTGTTCATGTATATTTTATGTCTCACAGGAGCAGATAAAGGCTTGATCATTCAAGACATTGATCAGTTCTGAGGTCCTA
This sequence comes from Opisthocomus hoazin, assembly GCF_030867145.1. Lineage (NCBI taxonomy): Eukaryota > Metazoa > Chordata > Aves > Opisthocomiformes > Opisthocomidae > Opisthocomus > Opisthocomus hoazin. The sequence continues at coordinate 5,230,677 of NC_134418.1, read as the reverse complement.
AAAGGCTTTTGCTTCCTTGGAGTGGAAGGTCCTTACAGTGCTGCTCAACTCTATCTGTGGAAACATCCCTTTCTCTGTTTGATTCCCTGAGCGCTTTTCAGGACTTTACAACAGTATGCAACGAAATAAAGAAACATCATTGAATCTCCACAGTAGTCTTCAACAGAAAGCCCTATTTCAGCTTTTCAGAAAAGCCCCAGCACTCAAAGAGCTAGCTTTATAATACATGGCAAATAATTTGTAAATGAAATTCTAACATTTTATTCCTAAGATATTATTCACAACTAACTGTTCTATTTGTTTGACCAACTCAATCAATGGTTAAATAACATTCAGAATGTGTTCCTTACTAGAAATCTTTTTCCCTGGTCAATTACTGAATATATAATTTGTGAATGCATTTGTTCATTACATTTTTAACTGTAGCTAACACTAAATGTTATTAAAAACCAGCAAAACAGGTAAGAATTACTGCAGACTGCAAGCAAATGAAACCAGAACTAAACAGAAACAATTGTAAAGGCTATTGCAGTTCATAAGGAAAGAAAAAGCAAAAATGAAAGCAAATTAAGAGTAAATTGGAATGAGTAAACTCTTGCTCTGACTTGTAAAGGCTCATTTTTATTACTCACACTTTATTATGCAAATATTCGTATAATCATTGAATATTTTTAGATGAAAAGAACCTTTTGAGGTCATCTAGTCCAATGCCATGTTCAAAACATTGAATCAGATGAGGTTGTTCAGGATTTTGCTCAAAGTGTGTCAAAGGATGGATAGTCTCCCACATCTGTGGACTAAACACTTCCATCTGCACTTGAATTTCACTGTCCTCAGGGTAAAACTTCCTTATATATAACTGGAAATACTCATGTCAAAACTTGTGTTTGTAGCCCCTTTTCCTTTCACTGTACACCTCTGACAAGTCTGGGTCTGGCTCTTCTAGACCCTCCTGTTAGGTAGCTGTAGACAACAATATCTCGCCCTTCGCCCTCTCTTCTGTATGTATGCAAATGTATCTATAAGAGTAGTGCAGATGATGTTGATGATCTTATTTCCAGTGTTACAAGCGTAAATGTCTTATCCAAAGGGAAAAACCGAGTAACTGTAGAAGGAAAGAAAAATTAGCATCAATTAGTGACAAATATTTAATAGCTCACTCAGGTTGTTTAAGTCCTGTACTACTCTCTTCAGAAAATATCCATGTTAGGAAATCCTGATTTACTTGGTTTCTGTCTTCTTTTGAATTTCAGTACTTTAGATAGCATTTTCCCTGAACAACAAATGCAGAAGTACTTATAGCCTCAATGATTCACATAATCCAAATGGTTTCTGTGCTTTTCACCTCAGGACAATCTTCCCTACACAAAAAGAAATTAATCCAACCATGTCTACTAATCTTTCCTCTAATCCAGAATTTATGTAAAGGAGATGAAGGTATAAATTCAGATGTTATTTATAAGAATGGTGAAATGAAAAAGCATTTGCACTGGCTTTTTTCTTATAAAGTTCTTTCCTAACTTAAATACTGTAGATTAGTCATGATTATCTATAGACTTGACTTGTCCGTACTAACATGGCATAAGAAAAATTTTGACTGAATGTCTTTTAATATTAGTCAGGATCCAAGACTTGTTCATAGCTGGTGGCACTAGAACCCCCAGAAGCATTTTTTCAGATGTCTGCAACTGAAGAATTTCTGTAGGAATGCAGGCAAGAAAAATAAGACTTCTCGTAAAAACCATTGAAACAAAGTGTTTGGTGACCTAGGCAAGATTTTCGAAGTTCTCATTTCTATAAATGAAGTCTTCTCCTGCACCCATCCTACCTAACTCCAGGTGCTGGACCAAGGCAGTCCAGGCTCCTTCTGTGCTTGATGGAGAGGACCAGAAACCACGGAGCACTTGAGATCTTTCATGGGTTCATTTTCAATGGAGAAGGGCCAGAGTACCTCATGTTTTAATTATACTTAGAGATCCTAAATTGCATCAGAATTCTCAAGACAGTACAGTGAACTGGTCATAGATGCTCAACATCTGCAAAAAATTGTCCTTGGATTTGATGTAGTAGTCCAAGGATTCAATAAAACAGTGAATATTTTTGAGACTGTTTTCCTTAACTCTTCTCTTTTGATACCCAAAAGTGTCAAAAGGGGGAAAACCACATACTACAAAACATATAAAACCCTCCATGCTACAGAAAGTAATGAGACTTGGGCCCCAGGAAAGCTACTTTATATAGATAAATGCTCCTTACAAAACAATTTAAATATTCCTGTTCAGAAAAAAATTAGGCTATTTCCTTTCTCCAGCAGCTAAGTTCACAGCAAGTTTACACAGCTTACATATGCATATATACCCTCAAAATCCCCCAGGTTCAACTCCCTGACTCTGTGCTTCTCTGAATACATAGTTCAATTCACCCGCCCATGCTTCCATCATTTTTTTAAGATGTTTCTACTCTAACTGGTTGTCAGCGTTTATCTGTAACAAGAATATCTGCTTTCTGGAAAAGGCCATTTATCTCCACTCATTATAAAGGAAATCTGGAATGAACATCTCAGATCCAGATGTTTATACTTGGCTAGGTGAATCATTCTCCACAAAGAAATGGAGATAATAGTGAAAAACTCTTCATACTTCAAGCAAAATATTTCTGATTAATAAAAGCTCTTTTTCAGTTTTCATTATACCATGGACCTACTCTCGTCTTCTGCTCGAGTGGGGTAGCCTCCCTCTGTCCCTGCAAGATTTGTTCCCAACTCTATCATCTTCAAACCGTACTTCTTCACTACACTGAACTCTTTCTCCTGTTTTTAATTTTTTTTAAGTTTTATTTGGCCATCCAGAGTGGAAACTGGGATACAAAAAAGAAGACAGAGAAATGCTGATCTTGAAAATTATGAGTGTTGGAGAAGTACGTAGTGTTTGAAACTCATCATGATTCTACAGATTTTTTCTGCCTTGCGTGGGGCTCAGTGTTCTCATTTGCAGAAGGGAAATAATAATGATCTTTGCTGCTGTTTTCAGTTTTATGATGGTATGCCATCATGTTTGCTTTGAGGCACTCAGATGGGACTGATCGAAATCCAAAGGATCATAATTGAACAGAATCGCATTTATTGTCTTTGAGATGTAACTGTCCCAGAAACAGAAAGTTCGAGGTGTTAAGGCAGCCCTAGTTTCCCTCAACCACTATACTCCGTCCAAGCGCTTTTGAGCTTTTTTGTTGACAATTCAAATGAGCTGAGATCAAAGTTTAAAAGGATTGCAATTTAAATCAACACGAAGAGTACTCTAGAATGCTGTGCACTATCATCAGGACTGCTTTTGCTTAAATAGGATCAAATGAGAAGTAATTAATTTTGAGTCAACGGTGTTATACCAGCCTAAAACTGCAGTAAGAGAGGGCAGGGTGATGAGCATTTATCTGCCAGCTGACACGGTTTGCGAACAGATGGTGCATTTCACAGCTCTCCCTCACTTCTCATATAGAAAAAGAAGAAGGTAAGAACCAACCCACAAAGTTTCAGTTCAACTTGTAAGAGAAATCAGCCTGGCAAATACAGAAAACTTGGGATTTTTACACAGATATCTTAATCATACCGAAAAAATGTTTGATCCTTATATGTGATCTTACATCATTAAAGTATTACTCACTCCTTGCCAACATGACCGAGGAAAAAATCTGTAATTTAAACGTTGACCTGCTTAAATATATTGGTATAAATATACTAGTTACTGGTTTTGCTTTGAGTCAGTAATACACAAACGTGCTTGAAAATGTCAAACACCACAATTTTTAAGAATGCTTTGTCGTAAAGTATCTTTCAGTTTGCAGAACGCTTATGAAGATTTAACTCTTTTAAATTAGCATATATTCAAACAAATTGCTCAGATATTTGCTTTCAAAAGTTTTCATATCACACGCTCTATAAAATCACTGAAATCTAGGCCTTCTTATATTTTACTTTAATTTATGCACATGTAAATAATATACAGTTAAAACAAACATCTCAATTGACTGAATGCACATTCAAGTCAAAGCTGTAAAATACAGTAATCTGTGCACTTTAAATGTTTTCATTGTTTTTAAATCATAGCTGTCAGTAAAATAATTTAACAGGGGAATTAGCTCAGTAAATGTAAAATTATGCTGTTTAGCTCCCAGTGTTATGTTACTCAGGCAAACCCACATCCTGGGGTTGCATGGACAAAAAGTTACTGGATTTGGCACAGGAAGATTCCAGGTTAATTATCACAACAGTTTATGACATTTTGAATATCATTCCCTCTACAAACTCCCTCCTATACATGAGTCAGTCAGCTGCTGATTTGCTCATCTTACAAGACAAATTTAGAGAGCAAATTTCTCTGGATTTAAAGTAATCCACTGACATCTCTGTTCCATAATATACCCTCAGTGCTCATCAGTATCTCTAATTCAACTTAGTTACTAAATGATACCAATTCTGATTTCCTATTCCCAATCTTTACATCACTTTTAAAAATTTCCCTCTCTATGCCACCAAAGGAAGATTTGGAAACTTCACTGTTTGGAACACCAAAGGAACAAGCAGAGGTATTAAACTCCTTGCACATGTTATTCAAAGCTAGAAAAGCAAACACCTATCAGGGAGCTAATTTTTATTTTCTTTGTCCTTATTATTCTCTCTGTCAGGAAGGGAAACAGTTATTAGTGAAAGTTTTGCTAGCTTTGTAAACCAGACTTTCATCCTCCCAAAATTTCATTTGGATCTCCTATGCATTGATACAAAGAGCATTACCGAGTCATCAGGGAGGAATACCTATCCATCACTACTGACCAATCCCCAATAGATGCCACTGACCAGAAGATGGAAGGCTCTGCATCCTATACCCAATTCCTCAAAACCACCTAGTCACCTGAAAATAGAAGTACTTCATCAATCAGACTGTGGACCACCTCTGCTGAAAAGGCTGTGATTACACTCTCTTTGCCTTTGATTTATAGAGTAGGCATTGAGGCCTTTTAGTGCCTTTCACTGAGATATGACAAGACCCCACACAGAGATGGTAAAGAGCTTTAAATGAGCGAGAACAGCAAGATTTGCCGTATCCCTAGGGGTCAAAATCTTCATATGATCCTTCTTCTGCCCTTTAGTATGAGAGCTCTGACATCTTGACAGCTTCAATAGACACCCAAGAGGCAGAACAAGAAAGGAAGTTCTTCATAGTCCATCTTGTCTTTTTTAAAATGCTGATGTTAAAACAGTGAAGCAGTAATACTTGGGGCCAAGCGAAATAAGTAACAAGACAGTTCTTTAAAGTAAAATAGTAATGTTTAGGCAGTGACACAAGAAAAACACTGAAAAATTCAGTTAGCAATATCCCCACCCATCTCAAGTTCTCATCACAGAAAAAAATCAAATGCTTTGATTTATAATTTCAAACGTTAAATCTTAGTTACATCTCCTGGGACTTGATTTCCTGCTTAATTTTATATCTTCCACAATTTACTTTTGAATTTTATTTCACCTATAAAATAGGTCTTATAATTGGCCTATTATTAACACATAGCTTCATAAACATTCTGGATAAAGCAAATAAAACAGTAACAGAAAACACAGAAAACAAAAATCTTGGCCTGTATAAACAGGCATTACACACAGTTAACAATGATAACTATACAAATAACACCATCTGTCTTTAATCACAAAGAACTTTAGACAAATAATGGCCCCTGTAATTAAATTAATGGAAGTTTAGCAATTGAGTTCAAGGGGAACAGTCGTCTTTTTCACAATGCAAGATAAACTTTGAAGGATCAGTTTAACCACCAGTAAATGGACCACCTCTGCAAAAAAACTTTATCATTGCTTGACAGATGACATTAACGCTAGGACTTCAGAACAGGAGGGAAATAATTTCTCAGAGGTGACTAAGACGACACATGCAATTCATTCTGCGAGCCCTATGGATAATCAAATAAAAAGAAAGAGCTAACAAACAAAATCCCCCATTTTCACGTCTATTCCCTCCACCCCCAGATCTGTAGAGAGTTAAAGATATAGATGAGACAGGAGGTTACTCACCGTTGAGGAGTCACTGCTTCCGGTCTCAAGTGTAGCTCCCTCAGCACAGGTGGGTGGGTGGGTAGAAAGTTGACTAGCCCTGCCCCCATCTATGACATCACACTCTACCTCATAAAAGGTAGTGAAAGTGCTCTGAACTCCAGTCTGATTTCCGAGAGATACAGAAAAGAGATAGTGAGAGAGAGAGCAAGAGAAATATTGTGCCGTAGTGTAGAGGTGAGGAGAGAGGAAAACGTGTGCTGAAGGAGCTATGCTTGGTCAAGGAAACAGGGACTCTTCCACGATGAGTAACCCCGCTGTCTGGTGGTTCCTCTCACTTGCTCCCATAGCACAAGTTAAGCATGCAGGTCCTAAAGGGTTTGCTGATTGGGAAAGGGGATAAATTTTGGCACCTTTTGATGAAAACCAGGAAGGACAGAAAGCTCTGTCCTCATCAAAAGCTGACTGACATCAGATTGGGCATGAATTTGGTTAACAGACTTCCAAGTAGCATTATTTTGCATATGGTTTTGAACAGCCGAACTGCACAAAAGCAGCTGAAATTCCAGTGACTAGAACTGAAATTACACTTGTGTCTACCAGTGCGGAACAAACATCACACAATCCAGCCCTGTGGGCAGGCCCTCGAATAGAGTAAGCCAGAGCGTAGCCCACCTCCACCGCTGTACGAAGGAGGGCAGGGAAGAATTGTGTTTTTCTCACCTTGAAAATGAGAACTGACAAACTGTGCTGAAAGAACAAGTGAGGGAAGCATAATAGTTCTGGGCACACAATTGTCTACAGAGCACACTTTAAAGTTTCAGAAAATATCAATAAAATTGCAAAGAGGTGAGGTTTTACAGACTGTACATTTTTACACAGTGACCACCTTACAGGCTGGAGCAGATTTTTTTTCAAATAATTTCTCAAGAACTGAAACTGAAGGGCTTAAAATGGGATATTCATTCTATTTTATCATAAACGGAATTTTTATCATCCAAATTCTGGAAAAGCAGGTTTGTGAGTAAACATAATTGCTTATATTATCCACTGGGGTTTTCTTAATAAACTAGCTTTATATTAAAATTGAAAAAAATAGTATATGCTGATAAACCTAACTCAGTTAAATAAAACCGCTCAGAGAATGCCAGGAAAGAGTGGTAGAATAAGATCCTGCCTTTTGGAAGAGGAAAAATGAATGCTCCTTAAACCTCTTTTAAGAGTACATATTATAAGCACACAGAGTTAATACTGACGTTTTCCCTTAGGCTTTTTGTTGCTACAATGACCATGTAAATTATAATCTAATAATGATTATTTTTTCAGTCTTAATAATGACTGATGTCTGCTCTATTTGTGTGCTCTTTGTTTTTCTCTCCTCCGACTGAAAAAAGAAAGCGTGACCAATGTCTAGTACCTTTCACTTCACCTAACAGCAGAAGTCAAGTCATTTTCTTCTCAACCTTCAAAACTTTTATCACAACCTAATCCTGCAGCATCGGCAGATGTTACTTTAAACCAGTATATTTGTGGATTCAAAAACTCAACAAATTGGCTAGGCCAGTTGACTAAATGAAGAACTATTGTGACTGTTAGAGATGATTTATAACTTCAGGAACACAATGCAAAACTAGGCTGCAACTGAGTAATACAAAGTGATGATAGTGCTGTAAATTTCAGTTCATAATTGAATTAAACATCTGTCTGTCTGATTTCTTGTTACATCACCTTGATTTCAACCTATTTGTATGTATGAAGATAGAAAGGAGGAAAAACACCTCTGGTATCCTGTCTTGCATCTACTCCTTATTAACATGTATGTCTACTAGTCTACCAAAGAGAAAAGAAAAATGAAACTTTTAAAGGCTTTTATGGTAAAAAGTACCATGTAGAATTCATTTAATTCATAACTTAGGTAACCTATGACTTGACTATTGCACCACAGTTGTTTTTGCCAAATAAAGTAGGAATATATTTTGATCTCCCGTGATCACCAGACTTCATGAAGTCTAAGCAAGCTTGCTTACTCTTATAAAGAGAAGGACGTTCAGAGGATATATCCTTAAATATGAGAAATATTACACTTGCAGTAACAGTTCTAAGATCTCTTAAAAAGAAATAAATTATCTTTTATTGGAATAGAAACTTATTCAAGTAGCACAATTAAATTGTGGAAGACTGCGTATGGCCAAGAATATTCTCCAGTAACAACACAAGATGAGAAATATGCAGAAATATGGTAGATTCCATCATGATAATGTGATCTAAACAGTTCAATAGATTAGGTAGCAGATAATACCCCAGATAGTATTTTGGGGCTAGCACTGCTCAGATCTGAAATCTTGTTTTCACCTGCTTAGTGTGGTATCTGTAGTTAACAAAGAGAAAATTAAGTGAAGAGCATAAAAGTTCAGACTGATGTGTGAACATATGCTAGAACACATTACTAGTCTAAACAGTGAACAAACGCAGAGAAAGAATATACCTAACTGAAAACATTCTAAAAATGTACATACGTTCAAGAAAGGAGGGAAATCTTCCAAGTGTTCCAAGGAATACAACCAAGATTAGTTAAATGAACGTATGGAAATGCAAAGAGACAGTAAATGAAGACTTCAATACTCTAAAATATTTTCTTACGGGGTGTAAGTTAAGCCTAACAGCATAAGAAAACTGTAACTGTGTGAATGCAGATCAAGTCATTCATTTAGTTATTTGCACCCAGGCACTAGAAACCGAGTTAAAAAAGGGTCCGTGTTCAGTCTGATGTCAACAATCTGTCAGAAAAGCCAAAGTATTTTCTTTCTTGCTTAAAAAGATGGACAGATGACGGGGAATGGGCAGGCACCGTTAAGGTACCAGTTGCTGCTGTCTATAAAGTTTTAGTACAGCAAGACTGTGAAAAGCTGAGGAGTACCAGCCACGCAGAAACGTTATATGTGCTACTGGTATACCTACAGAAGGTAAAAATAGATATATTTTAAGAAATTACAACAACGGCTTGAAAAGGCCATGTAAAAATGTCAAGCTGACACATATCACAAAACTCTGAGACTCTAACACAGACACTCTCCAAACCAAAGATGTCCTGTTGCTGTAGTGGATCAGTTTGATGGATGCATGGAAAAATCTTTCTTGTTCGTTACCTGTCATCGCTAAAGAGTGATGAAACATGTAACATCCCATCTGAGACTGATCAAAGCTGTAACTTCTCTAATTTATTGACAATGGGAATGTTGATTCTAGCTGCAGGGTTAAAAAAGGGTGAAAATGTTTCCGCAGTGTTTTGGATCAGATATTGATGCACTAATCCAGTTTTATAGAGTTCTAATTCGGTCTTTGGTGAGATTTAGGACAAATCATTTGTACATTTTGTCTTATTTTCTAGTGATACTGTTACCTACCAGGTAACCTAGTTCACAAGGTATTTTGATGATGTATTAGTCAAAATCACAAAGAGTTGATGTTAAAAGCAAGCATTTGAGAATATCTAACAGTAAGAGGTTAGGACTGATTTTTCTGATACTGGCGAGTTTTTTATTTTGATTCTATATCAATGTCTTGAATACATTACACAAATCAAACCCTTTTTGTTGATGCAGCTGCTTATCAATTATGCAAGATGTGATGTGAGAGCAGACATATTTTTCCTTTTCTCCTATGAGGTTCATAAATAATAATAGTAATAGTAATATTCATATGTTCCAAGTCTGGAAGACTTTCAGAGGTTAAAGATACGAGGCAACTTTTTCCTTGCTCAGTTTGATCTCTTCCTAAAGGCTACAACCTCCTACATTTCATGGAAATACATTCCTATTGCGAGTCTTCTTAAATACTTTGTTGTAAGCTGTTCTCTTCGGTGTTTGCAATTGTTCAGCTTAGGCTGGGAAAACTTGTTGATGTTTTCCCTTGAGGGTATGTCTTCCTGTCTGCGAGTGCTTCTACGTCTGTGTTACCTGCAACTCAGATTGCCAAGAACTATAATTAAAGTGAAAGAAATTAATGAGTCTGAACTGAAGTTGTTATTCTTTTAATTTCTGCAAAAGTATCATCTGATAGTACTTTTAAAAGTGAGATTAAGCCTCACCACTGTCCAAATGAGGGAATTAAATAATTGCAGGAGCTAAAAGATGTACTTCTGTATAAGAAACACAATACAAAAATGTCCCATTGTGTGTTGAATCTGTCATTAGGTAAATTCAGTTCTCCATATTTCCATCTGCAAGAAACAAACCTAAATTTATTTAAAGCCACCGGATGCACCTATTAGCATATCTGTGCTGTGCGCTAAGGAGGACAACTGAGAATGCCCCAGGGGAAAGGAACTCTTATTTAATACAAACAGGTGAAACTTGGTCCCAAACCTTTATGACAAGAAAAGAAGTGAACATGAGACAGCACTGAAGTCCTCTCTTCCTTTATATTAATGTTTATAGGAATAGTCCTTTAGGACCATACCTTAAGGTATGCTAGAATGGTCTCTAGGCCTTGCTAATCATTGCAGTTTGTGTATCAGAAAGCTATAATATTCCCGTTTCCTTCCCCTCTCATTCAGCATGGCCTGGAATTGTAAAACAAGCTGGACTGAGGCCATAACTGCTGTAGCAGGCAAGCTTTGGGTCTTAGAGTGGTTACTATTTTTAAAACAAATGCAGTAAGTAATGAAGCATATACGTTAATATTTCTTCAATTCTCTAATCTTTTTCTATGATCATGTTTTGTTCCAAGCCTCCATCTTGAATCCATAAGACTTTGCTTTGTTCTCATGGAATTAAATGGCTTAACATTATTTGGTATCGGAAATGCTTTTCTTTGCAGAAAATTGTTCTAATGAGAAATTTCAATAAATGCAATTTCAGAAATTTATGAATATTTCTTACCTGATAAAGCACAAGAGCATGTTCTCTGTAGCCAAAATGCTTCTTAACAAGGATAAAAGTCTGACTTGTCTAGATTTTAACCTACTATATGTAGACTTATAGATGGTGTGCATGCTTCTTGTCTCCATGAGTATATTTTAATGAAGACAACTGCAATGTGATTTTGCTTTGCAAATGAAATTCTAGATAACATCTTTCCATTTATGCAAGATATATTGTTTCGTATTTATGTGTATGTGTGTTTACATGTGCATTCATACACATTGAGATATTTTCTTAGTCCTGAAAATAGCCTTATATCAAAATGCTGTAGCTTCAAAAGAACTGACTTTATTTCATAAAATATATTTTTGTGTTGAATTTTTCAGTTATGTCTTAAGATTCATTCATCTACTTTTCCTTACATAATATGAACTCTTATGATCCCCCAGATGCACAAATCTCAGGGTATACATTATTGTCCAATCCAGCAACAGTTTTAAAGGCAAAACCATGTGAACTCACAGATGTAGAAATAAAATCCTATAGGACTTTTCACTTAGCTGAATCAAAACACCATACAAATGTCACTTGAAAGAGACCTCTGGAGGGCTCTTGTACAACTTCCGACCTGAAATGAGTTGACTGTCAACACTAGATCTGCTCAGCTGCTGCATTGTCTGCCTGGGGCTTGAATCCCTCCAAGGATGCCAATTGCATAAACTCTCTGGGCTCCTGCTCCGCACAACCTTTACTGGGAAGGAGTAAGTAAGCTTCATGTAATGAACTAAGTCTTCATCACTGTTACAGATTTGAAAGAGGTATTGTAAATGGCTTTAAAGCCACTATAGATACATCGGATTTTGTCTTTTTTTCCTATTTGTCTTTGAGCTGTTTCCTAGGATAATTAGGAATTCGTCACAGTTTTAGCTTTCAGAAAGCCCTAAGACAGTCTTTCCATAAAATACATCATATATAATGAATATATTACCATAAGGGATTTTATCAGCACTCCTTTTGATTAACCTGCATAACTCACTGAGGTCTTTATCCTAAAGGAGTAGTAAATTGACTCAGTGTCAGGATGATAAATTTTTTATGTTATCACACCATCAGGTAGTCCCTTTTTGGGACAGTGTATTGAGGGGTACGGCCTGTGCCAGCAGGAATTGGAGACTCCTGTATTAGTTGCAAATGGAAAAGCTCAGATAATTAGTTCAAGATAAAGGCTTTTCAAAACCTGTACATTTATAAGTATCACATGCTTTATATAGCCATATATTTTGGAACAGAGTACACTTACTATGGCTTTATTTCACCCTCATATATCAACATGTCTACATACATTTAAAAACATATGCAGAGGTTATTTAAATATATCTCCATCCCAAAAGGCACAGCTGAAACACCTCTCTGTATTTTTCATTTCCTTCATTTCCTCCAAAGCAGATGACATGAACTAGTTGAATATACAGTGTATATCAAGGTCTCTCACTTTCCCCACCTAGCCCCAGCCTTCCTATTCTGGAAACTGTCGTTTTACAGTGGTAACTTCAGAGCCAAAATAAAATCCTTAAGTTTTTATTTTCTCTCCTTGCTTGTTCCACTAGAAGAGTAGAGATTATTGTGGAGTCCAACCAAATTTATGGTCCTAACTTTATCTCAGTCCTTTCCCACAATTGAAATTCTTTGATTTCATATATCTATCTTGCTTTTGGGTTGGCTTTTTCTTTCCTAGACCCTTTCACATCTCATGTTTCAACTCCTTTCTCTTACTTCCTTATTATTTCCTAACTCCTCTCCTTTACCCACTGCTTTCATTCCAAGTCTCAAAACAGAACTCCTTTCCACCAACTCCATCCTAAACAAATATCTTTCCATGAGTTCCACCTCACGTTATTTTCACTGCATTGGTGCATATGATACACTGCTCATATTTGCAAACTCCCTTTTTTGCCATTCTAACAGCTTACTAAAATCCTGTGGGTGAAACACGAGGTAAACATGAAAAGCAACTTGCAAAAAAAGGTGCCTAAATTAGAAAATAAAATCACAAGGCAAATAATATTCTTCAACAATTTAGTAATTATCTGTAGGGTCCCTGGGTCCATCTTTCACTTCCCTTTGCCAATTTGAGTATAGTCATTTGTGTTTTATCCACTTGCCATGTGTTACCATAACCCAAACCCTAGTCTTGCAATGATGTCAGCTTAGACACAGGACTATATCTCTTCTTTGTGGTGTGTAACTCTCTCTGTAACTCACTGTCTAGCAAACATGAATGCAGCAATTATTCAGGAATAACAGCTCTTACCCTCAGTTCCAAGGAAACTCAATCACTAGCAGACAAAACACAAAATTTCTATTAGTGCTATCTATCAATCACCAAGTACAGCTAGGTCTTAGCTCAGGTGTTTTCTACTGAAAACACTGACAGCTTGCCAGTCCAAGCAGCCCAGATCAGAAATATCTGCAATACCTGGTTTGTCAGGCTGTTTCTGTGAGTACACTTCATGTAGCATTCTTCCATTCCTGTTATGAATCAATAGTAAAACTTATTTTGTTGCTAGCTAAATAACAGGAGTAACCTTTTTGCACTTGTGAGAACCTTGCAGAAAAGGAACCCGGCAGTTTTGTCAATTTGCCAATTCTCCCTTCAGCAAATTTTCTTTTACATAATGCTAAAGTCTTGCCTGATTCAGGAGGAATTAATTTATATTTTTTTTACCAAACTCCAACATTGTCTCCATACTCTTAAGCATTTTAAATGCAAAGGTTCTCTCTGGTTGCCTACTTGAACACATACAAGCAAAAGAAAAACCCCAGAAAGGCTTTATGATGCGGGGAAATGAAATACCACATCAGTGGCTCTTAAGTAACTGCTTACGCACAGGCTTTTAATCCAAATTCAGTGAAAGATGGCCTTACTTGCTTTTAATAGCAGGTGAACTTCAAATTACCTGACTTTTATTTGAGTCTCTAGAATCCATAAGTAGCAACTTGATTCTCCACTGCCCACATGCATATCAACTTGCTTTTACAGCATAAAGTAGTTTATAGCAATTCAGCCTCAAATGAAAGAAAAGTATGACCTTTAAACCATTTTGTTTTCCTAAATGTAAGATCCATAGGCAGAATTGAAAGGGCAACTTTCTGCCAGCTCACCTGAAGTAACTACTGGATGCACACTGCTATTCTGAATGATGAATAATAAGAGGATCATCCTTTTTTGATGAGGACTAGCTATTTCCAGGTACCTTATTCTTATCTTACTCATCAAGAATAAATATGCAGACAGTTATTTTGAGTTAAATCCTATATCTGTTACTATTTCTATATATTCATCCTCTGAATCCAGATGTTACAGGAATTTTCATAATGTCCTACCCAAAGTCCTGGAGTGGCTCCAGCCTTTTTACCTTCCTTGTTTTCCCCAAAGTCCTCACTTTAATTCACCAAGTAAGAACTCCTAGATAAAGTCACTATCTTAACTAAACTTGTTCTATTTATTCATCAATAACCTGGATGAAGGGACACAGTGTACCCTCAGCAAGTTTGCTGATGACATAAAACTGGGAGGAGTGGTGGATGCAACGGAAGGCTCTGCTGCCATTCAGCAAGACCTGGATAGGCTGGAAAGTTGGGCAGAGAGGAACCTGATGAGGTTCAACAAGGGCAAGTGCAGGGTCCTGCACCTGGGGAGGAACAACCTCATGCACCAGTACAGGCTGGGGCGGACCTGCTGGAAAGCACCTGTGCGGAGAGGGACCTGGGTGTGCTGGGGGACGACAGGTTAACCATGAGCCAGCAGTGTGCCCTGGCTGCCAAGAAGGCCAATGGCATCCTGGCATGCATTAAGCAGAGCGTGGCCAGCAGGTTGAGGGAGGTTCTTCTCCCCCTCTCCTCTGCCCTAGTGAGGCCCCATCTAGAGTACTCTGTCCAGTTCTGGGCTCCCCAGTTCAAGAAAGATGAGGAGCTACTGGAGAGAGTCCAGCGGAGGCGACTGGAGCATCTCTCCTATGAGGAAAGGCTGAGAGGGGACCTTATAAATTCCTATAAATATCTTAAGGGTGGGTGTCAAGAGGATGGGGCCAGATTCTTTACAGTGGTGCCCAGTGACAGGACAAGGGGCAATGGGCACAAATGGAAGCACAGCAAGTTCCATCTGAACACAAGGAAGAACTTCTTTACTCTGAGGGAAACAGAGCACTGGAACAGGTTGCCCAGAGAAGTTGTGGATTTTCCTTCTCTGGAGATATTCACAACCTGTCTGGATGTGGTCCTGTGCAACCTGATCTAGGTGACCTGCTTTGGCAAGGGGTTGGACTAGATGATCCCTAGAGGTCCCTTCCAACCCCTACCAGTCTGTAATTCTGTGATTCTGTGTTTTCAAAATGTTATAAGAATCCTTCTCTTAATATGGCAGCTGTGCCTATTGTGCCAAGATAAATGGGCCTTTGAAAATAATTGGAAACAGGACCCAGCTGAAGCATTTGTTTGGAGTGTGCTTTGTCTATTGATTCAGTGTTTTTGGACAGTGTTCAAAGGCACATGGCTGTTACTTTGTATGACACGACATGTCTATCTGGCTCAGAAGTTGAAGACTATTTGGGCAAATTTTCTGATAATACAGCTGATTATATCTGTGGAGTTCTAAATCAAACCTGAACACAACAGGGGGTGCCTTGGTTAAGGGAATTCCTTAGATTCTGTTCAGTCTAATCCTACAGGAAAGACTGTAGCAAAGCTACTAACGTAGACAAGAATTTAAAAAAATGCAAGCTCATCGCCTAAATGGCTAGCAGATAAAAGAGCTGATCAGCTTCAGCGCAGCAGTAAACAGAACAAGTGGATATTTATTATACAGTAAGAAATGAATATATAGATCTGTTTCATTGTAATGGTCTAGCTAACAAGAGTCAGACAGCAATACTAAAAAAATAAAGCAACCTTAGAGTTAGAAGTCTGAATTTTTATCAGAGTAACAAACATCATGGTTAAAACTAACTCTAGTCAACAAAAGTAGCTACAGCAAAAAGGCTATCTATTAGCATGAGCTAAGTATATGTAAATGGTATTTACTTCACTGAGAGTAGCATATGCTCAGCACTTCAGAGGATTCATTCCAATACAGTGCAACTGATTAAGAAGCAAATACACATTGCATTAAATAAACTAAGGCAAGAAACAAAGAAAATTATTCTGAAGTGCTTTTAGTCTGTGATTTTATTAAAAGAAGTTGTTCATTCTTAGAGGGGAATTAGAAATTAAATATTGAAATTTAAAACTACAGAAATATATATCTGTTTATGGACCAAGGTAGAAGAGATTTTTATGAGGAATAAGGATATTATCTACACAGATTAGAATTTTTTTAAAAATCTTTTGCATTTTTTTAATATTAATTCCTTGTCACTTTTATCTAACTTCCTCCTCACCTCTTTTTTTTACTTTCTTCCCTTTAATCTTCTTCAAGTTTACAAGGCTCCTCACTGAGGAACAGGTATCACACTATTTTTCCGTATTTTACTTTTCAAAACTCAATTGGAATCAGGAATTAAGAGTCTCACCTTGCAGCATAAAGGGCCAAGTCAACAGATAGTCTAAATTGGCCTTGCTCCACTGATATTAATGAGGTTAGGGTGATGTATGCTAACTCTCAATTGCCAGATCTCACTCATCTGGTGAAAAGAATTTTGCTGTTTGCATGCAGGGAATTTGATGGGAAAGATCAAAGGAGAGAAAGAGGTGGGGGAAAAGGAATGGAAGAAAGAAAGGGAAAAACAACAGTGGGTTCTTGCCTTTACTGAAATAATTTACACTTCAGGAGTCTGACATGTTCTTACTTTTTGATCTGTTTTTCTATTTGCCACAAAGCCAATGATGTCCAACAGAACCCCTTCGTATGTTATGCTAGTATCATAGCCATCTATAGAGGAAAAAGCAAATGAAACCATCCTTATGCTTGTTTTCAGAGATGAACCATACTGCACTACTGAATCTTCTGGGAAAAAAAGAAATAGAAGTTTCACCAAAAGGTATATAGCACATTATATTTTATGTACACATTAATTTTTAAGTTGTTGCAACGCATTTTTCTGACAGAACTAAAAGAACTGTGGGGCGGCTTTCATCTGCCTTTTAGGTTTTAATTGGTTTTATGTCTCTTTGCTTTTTACATAAATATACATATGCCCACACATAGATTCATAGATACATATGCATACATTCATTTATAAATACTGATTAATGTTCTTAATAATGCAAAAATTCAAGCAGAGATTGTACTCCCTGTAAAAATTCTCAATCGTAACTCATCTTTTGGATCAGTCTGAATTATATGGTGATTCTTTGTAAACACAGTAGCAAATTACGGTATTGTAGTACTCATCCTGGTGCTTCATATTTACATCAAAACACTTAAATATTGTGCATTCACATAAACATCTTTCTGTAGTCACAGGTTGGAAAGCTTGCGTTCTGGATTTCTATTGTACTTCTAACATTGTACTGTATGCAAGTTACCAAATAATGGTATTTCATTTTAATGTAAATAAAATACTGTTTATTTGTAATTAGCTATCCAAGAGAAAATGAAGAAGAAGATGGAAGCAGAAGCAGCAAGTAGACAAGCAGATGTAGATGTGCACTTGGATACCAGATCTCTGGATAGCAAAGGAGCATACAGTACCCAGTACCTCAAAGATAAACAGCTTGGAAAACTATCAGGAAAGAACTGTACTAACTGTGTTAGGCCAGATAACAAGATAATGCTCTCAAAATGGAATGCACGGGAATTCAACTCTCGATATCGCCTCCTGTTCAGAGCAACAGGAGAAGGGTTAGGCTGGGCAATCTTAAACTTTTCTGTATGTCAGTACTACTGAGACTTTGGAACAGACTCACATAATTTCTGCGGTTGAAGCTAGTTTTGCCTTTGTCTGCAACTGATTGTAAAAACCCAACCAAACAGAAACACAATGGTGATGAAGCCTGGTAAGCAGCAGATGCTAACAATGCCAGACTGGAAATGATGGAATCAAGCAGTTTGGCCACTTAATTTCACAACGGATGATGATGTTCCAATAACGAATGGATGCTAGAGATTCACAATGGCTTATTCAGCATCCACATACACTGAATAAAGAGACTTGAAAAAGAAACACACACAACCACAAAAGCCAAGCTGGTAGAAGCACTGATTTGGGTAATTGTTATAGGTAGATGAATATGACAACTCAATGGGTATGAAAAGCTGGACCCAGATGGCAGTAGGTAAGAAAAGATCATAGCATTTACTATGCAGCATAGCTCTCAGTGAAACAAGGACAGATCACTCCATTAATATCAGGAAAACGGAAGAAGATCTTTTCGTTGCTGTGGGAAGATCAAGGTATTAAAATTACATATGTACATACGTCAAGAAGTGAAGACCAATTGCAGGACAGACATAGGAACCTTTAAGCAGATCCTTTTAGGATTGCATATATCATTTCAGAATGTTTGATCCAAGAAAGCCTGGCAAATGTTTAAGACCTTCTGTAGTGCTTTGGAAAAAACCAAAATGTTACATAGTTGAGAACATTTGCTCTGACTTCTGACATGTTTGAGGAAGGCCAGTGATTTCACTGGGGAATCTTATGGATGAAATGAAAGGCACAAGGTGGTCGTCCTAATAATCTTCGTACTTGATTGGGCTTAAACAATGAAAGGGTGCTTTTTCAAAACCACATTGAAATCAAACTTGTTTCAAGTATCTTGGGTCTCACGAATCTCCATAATTTTGAAAACACTCAGGAAAGTGAAACATATTACAGATTTATGTACATATGGTTTGTATCTGAGTTAGAAGATAATACAGGGATTAATACTAGGGTGATTAGTTAAAAGAACAAAAAGAGAAAATTGTGAAGAGCAGCTATTGCTACTGCTCAGTTCCAGTAATCTCCCAGAGGCACAGAGTCCAACATTAGGAGAAGGAATGCAAAAACAGTTCAGAAATGTAGAAAACTCATTGTTTATAATATTACTACTGTGGCACATTCCTGTCTTTATTTCTAAAAAAGACTGTAGCGTTCATTGAAAATAACTGAAATAACTGGCTGGGAATTAGAGCATATAATCATTGTGCTTGCCAATAGCATTTGAAAACAGCACGTGCATCAAAAATTAAAATATTTTGCTGGCCTTCCAGAGTTTTTGCTAAACCTAGTGTGCATTGGAACCTGAGTGAATGGAATCCCATTAGTCATCACCATCTTAACAATATGCACTTCATACAGAGCTGGCTTCTGCACAGAGGAAGGAAATTACCAGTACTAACAAAGGAAAGAAGATTTATAATGAGCAAATATACAAAAGCTCCAAATAATTACAATATTCACAGCTTGGCAATGACTTTCTAGGCTATGAAATTACTTTTCTTTTGGAAGAATTAAGATTTCACAAGGTTAGTATAAACAAAGGGTAATTGGAAAATCAAATTGCTCTACACAAGTTATTGTAAGGTCTGGAATAATGGCGATAACATTTTAAAAAGCTTGTTTATGAATCACTGTATTTTTGTTTTCTACATTATTGCCATCAGAAATGGTCCCTTTCAAGTGCTATACGGGAAATATAAATGCCTAAATATAAATACCAGCTTACCCCTGATACAATAAGTTCTCCTCCCAGGTTCTGAACTTCTGCTTTCACTTTACTGCAGATATTGAGTTGGTGGCAGTAGAGGGCAATGCGCTGCAGGTAGGCCAGCAGATCCTGTTTGCAGGCTGAGTCAGGGCACTGCAGACAAAAGAAATATTTGATTAGACGTATCTGAGTTCATATGATTATAAAGAGGTAATCAGAGGAGATAGTGGCAATGTGTGTGTATTAGGTGGATCCATTTCACTTTGTCTTTACATGGGATGCTCGATGAAATATGAAAATTCAAACCCTACCTTTCATTTAACTCAAGACTGACAGACTGTAACCTGAAGATGCACTATACCTCTTGGTAAAAAGACGAAACCTTTCTGCCAGCCACTAATGAAAAACAATGAAAATAATATGATTGCTGTGTTTGTGGGGGAGGTTCACTTATGGTATCAGTTTGCACAGAACAGAAGAATATATTGAGCAGTTAAAAGACCAAGTTAGACCTGAAACTCCAGGTTGCCTGCTGGGTGTCCAGGTAGAGATACAACATGGACCCGGTAAAGTCCAGATGAACTTGGTTCTGATGGATTACATTCACTCTAATGCCAACTCTTGGCTGCCTTGCCAGCTGCCCTGGCATTTATGCAGACTTCCAGAGGACACAACTCTGCTTCAGACTTGGCAGAAGCCAGGCCCCTTCCTGACATCCTAAGGACACAAGAGGCCGAGGTGAGGGTGCTTGGGTTTGGTATTGACAGGTTTGGCAAGCTTATTGTTAATGCATAAACACCTTAATCTGTGCCAGAAGGAAATTATTTGGTAAAGTGTAAGTGACATTGTACAAGGCCTCTCAGGAGATGACATCAAGCTTGCAGCCCTTCTCAAGAACACAAAGGGATAAACTGGTTCCTCTGCATGTCTAAGCAATACATCTTCGTACTAGAGGGAAGGCTATCTACAGTCCTGCACCATTTTGGATGCTGCGTGTCTCAAATATGTTTTGATACAAATTACATTAGGTCAAACGTGGTAGACTCAGTGAAGGTTTTATAACCAATATAACTAGAAAAGGCCAAAGTACAATTTATTCATAGTCTTTGGGACTCTTAATAGAAACTGCATCATCCCCCATAATAGCAACAGCGTAATAAACAATACTCTCGTAGTTAATATTCAAAGTGTTGCCTCAGCAGAAGAGACCTCAATAATTCACTCCGATGAAACATTGCTAAAAGTGTCCATTGCTAACAGCGTGTCTCCAGCAAATACTCTTTGGGGCTACCCAGTAAAGTCTGACTGACAATGTTCTTTGAATGTATAGCTTGGGGAATAAAGATTTAGGGAATTCCAAATATATCTTCTTAGCATTTAAGGAAGTTTATGTTCAATTTTTGTCAAATATTATCAGAGCACTTCATCTGATAGAAATAAACACACACAAGTCAACAGCATCACAACCTCTGACTTGAGATGACTGCTCTAACCTCAACAGCTAGTGCTGGCAAGGAATATGTCTGTAGCGAAGTAGTTGCATATACTGTCATTTATAACCCTGAAAGCAGTCACTTTGCTTTTTTCTCTCCCTTTAAAACTAACAATAAACAAAGTTGGAGGTTCATTGTGGCTGTTACATTTAATCTGCTCTATACTCACGACAATGCTATAATGCCTCTCTTTCTCAGACAGTTGCCACATCTTTCAGGCATGAATCCCTAAGAGACCTCTTTTCCCTACCACTGACAATTTAATACAGAAAGATTTACCCTACACTTGAAGTCTATGAACTGAAAGAAATGAACTTTAAAGAAATGCTTCTAGAGAGCTGACAAGGCTTTACATACAAGTACCTTGGAGCAAATGAAAATGTAAGATCTCTCTCATTGGAACAGTAATTAAAAATGCAACTGTCTATAAAAAGTTTATATTGCGTGAGTGTCTCCAAAGTTCTGTAAAATATCATTAAAGTGCAAGCATTAAAACAAACACTTCATTCTCATAATGATTTTACTGGTTGTTATTAAAGTGTGCATGCTGCAGTCTTTTGAAATTTAAAATGTGACTCAAGCCAATGCGCTCTAAGCATAGCAAGTCTCTTCGTGTTTCTTTCTTTAAAATGTTCCACCTCTGCAAATATTGCAGACTAGGAATTTCATCAGCTGACAGGTGGATTTCTTCTTTCTTATGGTAAAATGAACAGGTGCTACATTTCAAGGATTGGAATGGGTTAACTGCAAGAAAAATGCTTGCTGACAATGCAGAAAGTCTAACCCCAAAATTTCTGAGGCTATAGGAAAATGGACAGCTTTAGGGTTTTTGCCACTCTGGCCCACATTCCCTGGCAGGATGTGTTAAACACTATTACGTGTGCTTACTTGAAGAAGAAAAAGAAATACTTATTTTGAAGAGAAAGGGCAAGGAAGTTATTTGTTCCCGCTTCCAGCAAAATTTCTCCTGATGACAATGAAAGGAAAGAAATTATAAGAAGTTTACAAGGTAAAAAGTAATGAAATTTAATATGCCTAAATCTAAAATTAGCTACCTAAAACCTGGATTCGAAATTTGTCTCTTTGGTGGATGTTGTCTACCTTGACTTTAGCAAGACTTTTGACAATGTCTTTCATAACATCCTCCTAGGGAAGCTCAGGAAGTATGGGCTAAACCAGTGGATAGTGAGGTGGATGGAGAATGGGCTGAATGGCAGAGCAAAGAGGGTTGTCATCAGCGGAGCAGAGTCTAGTTGGAGGCCTGTAACTAGTGGTGCTCCCAGGGGTCAATACTGGTCCCAATCTTGTTCAAGTTATTCATCAGTGACCTGCATGAAGGGAAAGAGTGTGCTTTCAGCAAGTTTGTTGATGACACAAAACTGGGAGGAGTGGTGGATGCAACAGATGGCTGTGCTGCCATTCAGCGTGACCTGGATAGGCTGGAAAGCTGGGCAGAGAGGAACCTGATGAAGTTCAAAAAAGGCAAGTGCAGGGTCCTGCACCTGGGGAGGAACAACCCCAGGCACCAGTACAGGCTCAGGGCTGACCTGCTGGAAAGCAGCTCTGTGGAGAGGGACCTGGGTGTCCTGGTGGATGACAAGCTGACCGTGAGCCAGCAGTGTGCCCTGGCTGCCAAGAAAGCCAATGGTATCCTGGTGTGCATTAAGAAGAGTGTGGCCACCAGGTCAATGGAGGTTCTCCTCCCCCTCTCCTCTGCCCTGGTGAGGCCTCATCTGGAGTACTGTGTCCAGTTCTGGGCTCCCCAATTCAAGAAAGATGAGGAGCTACTGGAGAGAGTCCAGCGGAGGGCTACGAGGATGAGGAGGGGACTGGAGCATCTCTCCTACGAGGAGAGGCTGAGGGAGCTGGGCTTGTTCAGCCTGGAGAAGAGAAGGCTGAGAGGGGACCTTAGAAATGCCTACAAATATCTTCAGGGAGGGTGTCAGGAGGACGGGACCAGACTCTTTTCAGTGGTGCCCAGTGACAAGAAAAGGGGCAATGGGCACAAACTGAAACGTAAGAAGTTCCAGCTGAACATGAGGAAGAACTTCTCTCTGAGGGTGATGGAGAACTGCAACAGGATGCCCAGAGGGTTTGTGGATCTCCTTCTCTGGAAATATTCAGTTCCTAGCTGGACATGGTCCTGCTCTAGGTGACCCTGCTTTGGCGGGGGGGTTGGACTAGATGATCCCCAGAGGTCCCTTCCAAGGCCTGCCATCCTGTGAACATGACACTCTGTCTTGCACTCCAGATGGATAGATAATCCAACCTGAAAGAAAGGGGCTGAATACAGAAAGTTCATCTTTCCATTTGTGACATTAATTTAGTAATGAGACTGAGGACGCAGACCCTAGAACATGGAGCAGAGGGCTGTAAGGTGCAAGCACAATACCCTGATGTGAAGCAGAAGAAAGGGAGCTAAGGCGTCTTCAAAAACAAAAGTGCAATGTCAAGGGAAACTGCTGGAAGAAAGAGCTGAAGAGAATATCAGGGTCCCTAGGCACCTGGGAAGGGTAACAGAGCATCCTAGTTTCTGCTGCTTTCATGACAGCAAATATATCAGACTAATTCTGATCAATCACCTGGGTCCAGAAGTGAGGCTGTGGAACAATTCAGGCATTTCTGAGGCTGAGAGAGACTCATTTATGAATTTCCTGTACTGCCAAAACCAAGTTGATTGGTATAGAAGAAACAACTTCTATTCAACGGGTAGGTCAGCATCCAGGCAATGACTTTCAACAGGTAATTTTCTGGCAAGTAAACATAACCTTTTCCCGCAAAAGGCAACTCATCGGTATAGGTTACATGATATTTCTGCTCATTTTTGTTTTTACCTGATCAGCTACCGCCCGTGCCAATTTGTCCATCCTCGATCCTGCCTCTGCAATCTTCTTGGCAGCATTAATGACATCTGAGGTGTTCTTCAGGGGGCCTTTACCTCTGTGAAATACAATACAGTTATGGACAATTTAAATAAACCATGAAAGGGAACAATTTTAGTGACCCTGTTTAGTGTTTGATTTTAAAATAGTAACACGAATGACTTCTTAATTTATTACAACTTCACCTTTTCACTACTTTATAGTACAGCTTGATTAAGAAATCTTTCTTCTTTATTTCCTCTCTTACAAAATGCATCACTAGCAATTTAGTCTTATGGCGCGTTCAAGCACATGAACTATACTTAATAGTATATGCATTTTTAAGTGCTCCTACATTCTTTCTGGAACACACAACTATTTCAAAATTATGTTATTCCCAAGCCAGTGCTAAATGTTAAGCCTGTCATGTCTAGAGCAAGAATGTCACATTTTAGAAAACCTTTTTATGCAGATTTTTGACAGAAAACATAGAGATTTGAAGCATAATCCCTTTGTTACACTTTGATGTTACACTTAAAACATGTATAATTAGCTTTAAGACTGATCTTTCACTACACTCTTAAGAGGGTGCACAAAACTCTGAATTTAGTCATTAAAGTTACCAAAATATATATTGACAAAAAGTAGAAAGTCACTGCAGACTTTTCTGAGTTCACTTCAGACAATAATAAATTTGCAACTGCTCCTGAAAATAGCTCAGTTGGACGTGAGCTGATTTTCCGTTTTTTTAAAATTTCTTTATACTGTGTGGACAAACATAGCTTCAGAGAACAGTGATGAAAAATCATCATATGATCAAATCTAGGGATTTTTTAAAAATAGAACCGAAGGCATTTTTTCTATGTACAACATGGTATTAATTTTGCATTTTTTTCATCTTTAATATCAAGAATAACATACTGAAACATACTTCCATTTTTATCTTCTTTCTATATTTTCATTTCCACCCTAAACAGGTATTGAAATACAAGTATCCTACTTTTGTTGAACTTATACTGTAGCAGAAATCCTTCACAGTGACCTCTTCTGCTTCTGTATTAATTACATCAGCAGATCTGACTGTCACAACCTCCGTGCATTTGAAAAGTTTTTCTATTTTAACGCTGCTGAGGTTACAGTCAACCAAAAAGTGTGAAAGGCTTTGTTCATTCTGCTTTAATGGAATATGTTAAACAAGTTTTTATTGAATCTGATGTAGACAGAGGTGCACTTTGATTTTTTTTTTTAATTTACTTCAAATGTGACTGCAGTTTTCTCTCATTCTCATATTACTCCTCTTCTTTTGATGACAGAAAATGTAATTACAAAACTTTCAGTTTGATGCTCAATATATCAAAGGTTGTCTGGGAGGTTGCAGAAAGTGTTAATATTCTAGGCTGTTGCTTTATAACATTATGTCTTCGTTCCATGAAATGATGGCACTCTTTGGGCAGTTTTTCACTCTGGTTTTGGGCAGAAGGATCAGAGACCCAAAGACAATACAAATACAAAAATAATTAAGGTCCCTCTAAAGTATCTCCCCTCACAGGAGTTTCTACACTGTCATTTGGTATACAGGAGTGGTGAGTTTACTGCAAAAAGAATTGCTGTAAAAGCACAAACTGAGAGAAAAACAAATAAGTCAAGAGAATAATTACTTGGAAAGAAGTATAGAAGTAATCTATTAAAGTAAGCAAACTTTATGTATGTATAATTAAATTTAAAATGGATAAAAATATTTGATGTTGCTCATTACCAATTAACTATGTAAGTGCAAATAGACAAGTTAAATTAATTCTATTTATACACCTCCTCCCCATCTATTTATCTATTTATAAGGTATGTGCAAAACCTATATTGTCAGTGCAGAGACTGTCTCCTCCAGAATGGACTGAAGGCTCCAGACACAAGGCATGTGACCAGCTGGAGATTAAAAAACCTATTTGAGTATCTCAGTGAGATGAATAAATGTGTGTCTTATTTTAATTCCGAGGACAAACATGAAGATTTTTTTCCAGTTCTGTCTAATCACATTTTGATAAATACCATTTAAACTTTTGAACTCCTATTAAAAACCAACACTGAAAACCCTTTAATTTATAATGGTGATCTGTAATTTAAAGAATCTTGTAAAATGTTCTCTCTGGTGTGATTAACAACATGACTATATATAAACAAAATAATTCTGTTTCTATGATATCATTAATGAATGGCCTTTTGATGCTTAGCAATTAGAAAAGAACGACATCAACAGAAAATAAAATGAATGCAAAAAAAAATTATTACCGACAGGCTCCCATAAAGTATTAGATCAAGCCAGTTTCATTTCATTTAGAATTCTGTTGGAAAGGAGTTCAGTGCTCAAAATGATTTAAATAGTTTTGCCATTATTTTTGATTGACACAAATTATGTTGAAATGTTGAAAGTTCAGAGAGCCACGTGCATTTAGATGGGTAGTAAACGAAATGTCAGTTGAACGTCTGTAAGCGCACAGACTATCTTTGCTGCTGAAATTCAAGATGATCTGCAAATAAAACAGATCCACAAGTAGAATAAAAAACTTCATGTGATTAATCCCATTTGGAGAAATATCCAGAGCAGTCATGTGTAGAGAACCGTACAACTCATCCTGTTACGTATGATGTGTGTTACCTGGCTTTACATCCCCCAAAACACAGCATATCATCTCAATAGGCTACAAATTGCAACAAAAAAGAAAGATGTGGGATGTCTGCAGAGTTCCTCAGAACAGGTTGTTTTGTCCTTACCTAGTAAAGTCTGTCATTTCCATCATAATCATGCACATCTGCTTTGCCAACACAATGATGTCATTACCACTGTCATCCCACTTGGCCACCTCTGCATCCAGTTTGCTCTTTTCTTGGTGGAATATCTCTACTTGCTCAGCAATCTTAGCCTTCTCCTCCTGGGGAAGCTGGGCCATGATAGCCTGGAGAAAAAAAATGAGGGAAGCTGGGCATGAAAAAAGGAAGCTAGAAACTATATACATTTCCAGTGGTCCTAACAGCATGCACAACTTCTAGTTTCTTCTTATGGGTGTTGGAGGTGTCAAGCAAAATCCAGTAGACATTTGATTTCTATTAGGACAGGCAAAAAACAATGCACAGGATGTTTACAGCTCTTCTTACACCTTCAAGAATTAAAAAAATATATATGTGATGCCATGACACACAGATTATTCACCAGTTGATACAGGAAGATTAAAGAAAATTACTGTTAAATTTTAACTTCTAGGAAGAACAAAATGAATGATCTATGGGAAAAGGCAGACTGAATTGTCAGTATCTCCCCCAGTTTCTTTCTGTGTCAGAAACAGAGGTTTTCTGTTTAACCCGACACTAACACAAGCTATGACATGCAAGATAATAAATTTGAAGTGAATTCTAATGACTGTACCTTTCCATAATATTTAGCGATCTAACTGTCTCTTGGAAGACATGCAAAAAGGCATTACACAGGTTGATACTAATCTGCCTCGACACTATCAACAAAGTAGAAAGCTCCTCACCCCTCCAAAAACCAGAAAAAAGAAAACCCTACAAAATTATAACAATTACTTTTGAAGATCAAATGGACATTTCCAATAACGGTTTCCAAGTTGGTACTGTTTGGCTTTAGGGGTTCTGAAGATCGCATTATGCATTTAATGGGGTGTGACAGATCTTTAAGTGTCATTACATTTTTTCTTGTTTATGTCACTTTCAATCAGCTGAAGTCTTTCTCGACATATTCTTTAAATGTTCTTGGCTTTTAAAAATTCATAATTGACCTTTTCTAAAACTGAAATTAAAAAGGTTATAAACAGTAGATCAGAAAATAACAAATTTGCAAGTTAATCAAATTAAAATTCAACACATGAGTTTTAATTAGGCTTTATCAATGTAACTCAGCAGTTTCAAATGTTAGTGTGTTAGGCTTTCTACAGAAAAATGCAGTGTAAGTCAAGCCAATAAATAAATACATAAAATACATATAAAACGATAGAACAGACGAATTAGCTGAAATTGGGAGAATGTGATAGGAGTAGTAAAATTTGGAAAGCCGATCTGTATGTCATGCATACATTTTCCGTCTGTGGGCATCTTCATCTGCACACCCTTAAACTGGTATACAGTGCTTTAACATTTCTGTTCCAGCTGCTGATGCGTTTTCAAAGAAGCTATATCCTATAGCCAATGCAGCTCATATATTCAAATTTTATTTCTACTGAAGACCAACACAAGTCCTTCTACTGAAATTTTAACAGCTTTACGGAGCAAGCATATTAAACGAACCCATCACATTCCACAAATAAAAATCCAGCTTGTCTACAGAAAAGGTAGCTTTCTGCTTAGCAGACTCATTTCAGTGAGTCAGTCAGGACTGTGGACTGGGTGGCTTCTGCTTAGCATGTTTTCATTTTAGGTTTTCATTGTTTGTTGCTTCTTGTGACATATTGCATTCTACATTATTCAGGAATGGGACTGTCTTTATAATTTATTACGTTTATACTGTGTGTAACTGATCAAAGCAGAAGGTTTTAAATGCAGCAGTGATAAAAACTGCAATAAAAGTAATAGAATTTAAGAATCCTAAGTCCCCAGGTGAACTAGATTCTAAGTAAAAATATTATTGCAGTCTTTACTTGGTTTTCAGATCAAGAAAGGATAATATGCTATCCAATCCTAGAAGTAACCAAAAAAATTAAAAAGACTGTGATATATCTTCATGGTATCTTAACACTTTTGTACCTGAGACTTTAGTAGTCAGTTCTTTGAATATATCAACAAGACTTTACGCTCTTTAAGATATAAAAAATCCCCCAAAGACCGTCATCTGCATCTAGAACATAGCTCTGTTATCGTTCTCAGTGTAAGGTATCCAGGTATCATTCTGCAATTCTCCTGACCACTTGCCAGTTCCTGGTCACCCAGGTCTCTGGGACGGGACCAACAATCCAGCTGGTCTTCATCTAGGTGATAATGATATATATATGTCCTTGACATACAAGGACAACATGTTTTGTTCTTGGGATGCAGTGACAGAAAACCAGCTTTTCTGATACATGGTGTGCTTTATTTATCACCTGTATTCAATATTCAAGGAAAAGAAGTGAAGAAAACAAGAAATCTCTGCCCATTCCACTGTATCTATGTCTCATATGCCTCCCATACACATAAGTAAGCTTATTTTAGGTTTGCATTACTCTACTGTCTCTTCTCAGGGTGTAAAATGTTTGTGTCAAGCCTTAACCTACTCTGGATCTTCCTCTACAGCAGCTGAAACCTCCTCTGAACTGATCTTTCAAAGCGTTGCTGCTTTTTGTCTTCAGCTTCTAAACTCTACAAATCCTTTTCCAGAATCACAGAATGGTTTGGGCTGGAAGGGACCTTAAAGATCATCTAGTTCCAACCCCTTTGCCATGGGCCGGGACCCCTTCCACCAGCCCAGGCTGCTTAAAGCCCCGTCCAATCTGGCCTTGAACCCTGCCAGGGAGGGGGAAGCCACAGCTTCTCTGGGCAACCTGGGCCAGGGCCTCACCACCCTCAGAGTGAAGAATTTCTTCCTTATGTCTAGTCTAAATCTACGTTCTTTCAGTTTAAAGCCATGTCCCCTTGCTGTCAAGGTAAAGAGTCACATTTCCAGTTACCAGCTTTTGCTACAGTGTTTGAGTGTGCTTGTGTGGAGGATGTTTCTTTTTTATTCCGTTACTTCATATTTAGCACTTACCAGAAGAAACCACACATCTGTGCAAAACAGACATGAAAATAATTCAGGTAATTCCCAGTTCCCCACTGGTCCTCTGGTGGAAAATGTTAAGGCTTTTTTTTCTTTAAACTCTCTTTCCAGTCAGACATATTTACATGCTGTCATTTGACCCCCAAATTATATTCTGATGATTTTTTCTAATATAATCTGAGCAGCCTATTTAGTAAAAGGCAAACATTCATCAGAATGTGGCATAATCTTGAGTGTTAACAAACTTCATTTCTCCAGCACCTGTGACCCCTGAAGCGCTCATCAGCTTAATTTGCAAACCCCATGCTCAAGCTAAGGTTGCAAATCACAATGACTGGAGTTTATCATGATGTAATTACCCTGGTAAAATTACATTGACTCAGTAACAAATGTCGTCAATTACAATTAAATTACAGGGACTACTCAGTAGCTCAAACAGATCTTCTTGACAGGTTTGCACACTGGGAAACATGACTAATAGAAGATTTCTCTGGATACAGCACATGGTTCCCTGATGGAATTTGTTTTTGTTTTTTTTTAAATTTGCTGACTGCTCTCACAGTTACAGCACGTTAAAAACCTGCAAGGCCTTCTCCTACAGCTCTAGCTGGAGCAAATGGCTGATAAAAGACATCACATAAGCCTAAGCATGATCATTCAATAAAGTCAGTGCATTCCAAATAGGTGAAACACGGAAAAACATTAAATACCTAGGTTAACTTCTGTCCTTTCTTAAGTGACCCTGAAGACTTAAAATCACTGCATTTGCTTTCCAAGGCATAGCTTTTTATTTGTAGCTATACTGACGCTTAATGTAGTGTGTGGGTTTTACACTCACCCTTGCACTCTGGCCAGCAATAAGCTGGTCATCTTCAGTCTGAACACTTGTTCGGCTGCGAACGTCATAATCTTCCTGCTCAAAGTCTGAATCATCCTCCAGCTCCTCAGGGGTCTACAGAGAGAGACAGGGAGAGAAAGCAAAAGAAAGGAGATGACAAGCTTATCAAGGATACCGACAAAGTCCTATATACAGTAAGCTCTTATTTCATTGACTACCTGCCCAGGAAATGCCGTTTCTCTTTCTTTTTAAATTAACTTGTCTGCCCAAGCAGTCAAGAACTGAAATTGAATTGTCTTAGAAATTAAGTTGTTTCAACTCTAGTTTTCTTTACAAATAGCATTTATATCTACCTTGTTGCAACTTTTCTTAACTCTGTTAACATGATGAATGCAGTTCCAGGAACACATATCCCTTGGAAACACTAACAACCGGAGTGTAGTATTTCAACATAATGTTATTTCATATATAAATGGACATTAATACTCTTCTATTACCAGAATCTCCACATAATCCTCAAAAGAGAAAGTAAATACCTGCGAAAAAGCAACTAACAAACTGGAAGAAAAAATTATCAAAGCAAATAAGAGATTTCCCCTTGAAAGAAAATGTAAATGATGTCAGCTGGTTTTGAAACAAATGTAAAGTCTATAATCTGTTTTAGCTTGTTGGTTCACATGTTTCTTTTTAGATACAGAGCTTTGGAACTTGCTTTATCACCTAAACTGAAATCATGTTACGTCCACTGCTGGTGCTGCAAATGGTGTGAGGGTCTCCGAGCAGATTGATTAGATCTAGTTATGTATGTGCTGTCCTCAGGTTGCTTAAAATGTTGGAGGGAAGGAGAAACAAGATAACTTATGGATTTCTTTATGTATATATGGAGAGGCATAGAGCCTACTTTAAATCACTATTTAGCACTATATTTAATATAGATGGTGCTAAAACCAGAAATAGGCTTTAGAAGGAAGATTATATTCATTTTTGTGCTTGAATACCATCTAATACAACAATCTGGCCATGAGTAACTTCTGTAGGTACAATACATGACAGTGGTAACAGAAAAATAAGAACACAGAAACAGTGCAGAGGAACCCTCACCTTACTACGTACCCATATGCCTCGGTGTTAACCTAGAGAGCCAACCATTACAGAGGAAATCATCCATGCTGGCATTTTATCCTTGGAGGCAATGTCAAGTCTGCTAGCAGAGGTGCTAATCATTGCCAGTTGTCATTACAGCTCTATCTTCAAGACGCTCAGTCACCAGGAATTGGTCCAAACCCTCTAACATATTGTAGAGGAGTCTTTTGGCGAAGTTTTTATTACAGTCTGGTTTCCAACACGAAGTGCACATCAGTGTTTGTAGCAGAAAATCAGCTGCTTTGGTAGCTACATGCTGAAGTGCACATGATGGGGAGAGTAATACACAGCCATCTTCATTTGGCTTAAAGAGTTTGAATTAAATACAGGTTTTGATGTTGCACACTGGAGGAAGAAATAACCATGTATGACAGTATGGTAGTGAAACTCCGGCTGCATCTCTGAAGAGAAGCACGTACAAATAGCATATAGAACAGGATAGACAGGAGATGAAGTTTAGGTGAAAAATATGAATTTATTTTTTTTCTACTGCCACAGGAAAAAAAGAAAGATTGGTACCCATCATTATCATGTTCAATGGTCTTGCTTTCTAATCACCTTTAACCACTTTATTCTCTCTGCTCAGCTGCTTGAAGGCAGGATGTGACTTTAAAATCTGTCATAAGCAAACCAGCTCCTAAGACAATCATACAACTCCCTGAGCAAATATTTCCTATCATAGGGCTCAGCTTTTCATCTGCCTAGGCTTTACTGTGAAGAATAGGAACAGGGTGGAGAGTTTCAACTCCTGCTTCATAAACCAACTAGCTCTTCCTCATCCCCCAAGTCCATTCAACTAGCGAGTTGCACCGGTTATTATAAAACCAGCACCCTTTCCCCCTGCAAGTATTAGTTTCATCTGTCCCCACTTTTATAGATAAGACTACAAAAAATAATGAGCAGCTCTTTCCCAGGCTTTCATAATCAAGAGCTCAAGTAAAATAAGGGTGCAACATTCAAAACATCACATGTCAACACTGTAACCAGTAAGGACAAAAGGATGCCTCTTAAAAAGCTAAAATAGCCTGAAAATTCTATGTTTAAGTGATTTATTCCTAAAGAAATATTCAGAAAAAAGTTATTGCTGTTACTGCCTGACATTCATAATCTTAAAGTTTGTGGTCTTTAAAAGACAGAAGGACAAGTTAATGCAACTGTTAATAATACACTACAAGCACAAGAAATCTCAGTATTTCCCCTCTGTACAAGTGAGATCTCATTCAAAACTAACTTTCAGATTCACTCGCTTAAGGTTTTCAAGTGTGGAGAATTTAACACCCTCATCTTCTTCCAAAAATAGCTACATTTTTCATTAAGATGAAGAACAGTAGTTAACTGATATCTGTATGCTGTCATTTCAAATATGCCGCATGATTTTCACTCCTGCAGCATTGCTTTGTTCTATCTGATCTCTTGGAGATGAAGCCCATATACAACAGGTTCTCCTATTCGTTTAGTCACAAAGGAGAAAAAAAATATTATATTGAAGTACCTTGACTTAAAGATTCTTACTCATAGCAAGGCCTTCTACACATACCATAACAACTCTAATTTTTGTGCACAACTAACAGGACCTTGGTATTTAAAACCTAGTTTCTAAGACAACAAAGTCTGGAACTTAATTTATCTGAGTTGAAAGACAGAAGGACTGAATCAGTCTCGCAGACACCTGAACCTATGGACACACAGACATAGGAAACATGGATTTGAGATCAGAGACAGCTTCCAGACAGAACTCCAAAAACCACCAGTGGCAGGAGGAGCTACGGTAATCTTCAAAACAAATAGATTTTATGAACTCAATGATTTAAATAGAAAAATGGACCATTTTCATAGTTTTTAGCCTGTCTGTTCTGTAGCACAGGCCGTGAGACTTCCCACTACTAATTTTTTTCAAATACAGTTTCTCCACTACACATAGAGGCTGTTCTTCACTTCATTCAAAATGAGTCTCCTTTCTCCTCCAAAGGGACAAGAGAATCTCCCCTTTTCAAGGGAGAAGAGGAGAACAAAGATTATCCCCTTTTCCTTTAGCTTACTAAAAGTAACAATAGCAACAAAAATTAATTTAAGTGGCTTTATTTCCTCTGTGGAATGAAGGAATCATCTCAGATAAATTCAGTTTTTCATGGCATGCACATGAACAATTACTGCCTGAAAATAATTGTTTGTGTCAGATGCTCTAAAAAGTTTGCAAGATTTCTTTTTTTTTATATAATTCTGCAAGAAGTTTCGCAGTCTGAATTAAAGGAGTGCATGAGATTTAATAGATTATAAGATAAAAATATTCTAAAGACTGTCTTTTATCGCGTAATGCTCACTCTTTAATTATACTTTCCATTGTAATGTGAAATGTCCACACGGGAATGTTAGACTGTCCCAAACTAAAACTAATATTGTTTTCTACGGAACATAAGGTTCTGATTCAGCAAACTCTGGTCTACATAAGTTTATATATGTGGATTTTCCCAGTTAACTCCCAAGAATAATGAGTTCATTTATGTCCTTAATTCTCTGCCTGGTTAAGAAGCACTACATTTAGCTCCATAAATAAGATAATTGTCTGAATGCAAAAATACATCTCCCTAATCTGGGTAAGAAGAATTCATTAACTCATGTCACACAAGGAGCGGAAAGTGGTAGTGATACAATGGCAAAAGTAACCTGGGATGTTTCTAAGGAGGCTGCAAAGCCTGCATGCTGATCAGCTTTCCAAGATAATGGCTAATAAAACAGTAAGACAGCAACAAAGTAAGTGAATGTGCCTCCAGAATTTAAAATGGTGCTTTGCACTTAGCAGAAACATCTCACCCTGTATGGACCGTCTCGTGGCAACCTCTCTGGGACAACTCTGATGTACAGAAGGATGATGAAGCCAAAACTCTGCGTAGGGGATGACTGTGTCACATGAAACAGTTTAAAATGATTCGAGAGACTATAAAAGATTAAAATCTGCTTGGAAGTGGTACTTTCCCTTTCAAGAAGTCTGGAAACCGCTGTTACAGACCAAGGAACTCGACAACCAAGGAAAAATGCAGATTCTTTACTATGCAGATCTTTTGTTTCCATCCCAGTTCAGAAGAGTTGCAAACACCTCAGTGTTGCTCACCCAGAAAACAGGACAGGTTTGCCCCCATCATCAGCCACAATCATCATTCAAGCTACCTGAGATTAGCACTCGGTAAGGAATGGAATTTGTGCTTCGCAGTTATAAAATTAAGCCTGTCAAAAGCTTTTTGTGCAAATGTGAATACATAGTGACATATGACTAAAACGAAGCTATTTCGGAGTGCTCAGACTGCCTGAAGCCTTACAGCAGTGCCATACTGTTCTCACAACCACAAGTGTATGTTACTTGTTTGCTCAAGGGGATGAGTTGTTGTTTTAGCACTGTTACTTGCTTTTTAAGTATTCTCTGTGATTTTCACTGTAGTTTGATCTGTATGTGGCTTTCACTGGGGCAGATTCAAGTTAATTTGGGTTTCAAATAAGAGTTTCAATTGCTGCAGACATATCCAAACCAGGTTTGGTTTGTTATTTCTTTTTTTTTTTTAAACCTTTGACTGCAGACTACACTGAAAATCAAGACACACATCTACTCTAATAATGATTACCTTGTTCTGGGGAGTTTATTTATTTGTTTGTTTGTATTTTTAAAAGATGCCTAAGCAAATTAAATCAACTGGTTACTCAACGCTGAAATGACACATTCTTTACCTCAGTAAACATTCAAAACCAACCCTGCAGAGGCTCACTGGAGCAACAAGATAATTTATTTAATCATTTAGATTTTAACCACTTACCTCTTATCCTAGGCAGCACACAAACATTAGGTAAAAAAAAAACAAGAAAATTGTACACAAACTTTGAAGATCTTATCAAATTAATGCTATTACTATGGAAACAGTAATGAAGTTTACATCTATTGGCAGTTGTGATCAAATCTTCTCCTAGCTGATTAACAAATTAATTGTGGTTCATCCCGTAAATATCCTCATCTTTTTGCTTACAAGTTCTTTTTTGCTGCACATACTTCTATTTCACGCTCGTACGCATGTCAAACTTTTCTGGTTTATTATGAAGTTGATTCCAAGAAGCTTTAATATTCCTCTCATCCAATGTGATACTCTCCTGTAAGTCCCAACTTTTATTTCCCAGATGCCTTACATACCCTTATCATCAGAACAGCTTTCCTGATGTCACGAACTCCATCATAAACCAGGCGGGAGGCATCTATGAACTCATTCTCTTCAAATGGCTGTGGGACATTCGCACTCAACGCTTCAATGGCAACCTCAACTTGTTCAGCAAAACGTGGCATGACTAGATTAAACAAAATGAAAGGCAGTAAGATTAGACACCTTCTCTCGTGAACATTTTCCCCCTGCCCTTGGGCATAAATTCTTCCAGTAGACATGGTACACATTGTGGTTAGAATTTCAAGACCCAGGAAGGCGCACAGAGAGGGTTTGTGCCGACTCTACACATGCAGAGCTCTGGCACATTTTCTGACAGCATGAAAATAGCCATCTTCATATTCTCTCCTCCAATTGCACAACAAAGAATGTAAAACTTCCTTTAAACAGTGCGATTTACTAACTTTTAAAAGACTGCAAGCTATCTAAGCTATAAGTACATTTAAAACCTTCACAACTTGGAATGAACAGAGTACATATTTATACCAAATGATCAAACCAAAATGTAGCCATTACGCCTACTAATTTAGATAACTAACTGCAGTCTAGCTCATATTGAATAATTGTATAAGGGACAAAACATGTTTAGAATGCAAAATCTAGCAAATGACTTTTGTGAAGGCACATAAATGGACAGTCTGCTGCTTCACTATCTTCACGTACATAATGAAAAATAGCCATAGACATTAGCTAACGGTATTATAAACCATGGTACGAGCACTTTTAAAACACAGCTTAAAGCAATTATTTACTTATGTAAATAGTTTAAAGGCATTCCTTGGAGTAACCAGAGGCTTTTCTTCAAATTTATACAGGATTCCTTTGAAGGTATTATCACTTTCTGCATATCACATATGCAGAAAGATAAATATTCCCTAAACCAGTCCTCTGACAACTTAAACCCAAATCCTACAAACAGGAACATGAACATCAGTTCCCACTAGCTATAATGCACCTGTACTCCTGTATTAGTTACTCTTATACTTCAATGTTTAAACATTGGTATTGGGAGAACTAGGCTTTCATATACTACAGGACAAATAGAAACAATGCTTCATTAGAAACCTGGATACAAAATCCATTGGAATTAATTCTTACAGATTTAAGGAAATTGGGTTTGTAGCTGAAGATTTATAGATAGCTGTCTCTTCATTATATTCACATGATTTTTATTATTTGCTTTCTTCTAGCATCTAGATATCCAAATCATGTGCCACTGGCTTTATTGTTGTGGCAATATAATTGGAAGAACAGGAAAAGATTATCCCTAAGTCAGATAGTTACCTTTTTGTTACAATATTATCTTTCTTTATCTTCTTTTCTTAGATCCTATTTTCAGTACTCTTTTTGATAGCCTGATCCTGACTGATAAGTAAAAGCGGAATTCCCAGTGTTGTTTCATCAAGAGCAGTGACAATCTTTCCTAGGAAGTAAACTCTTACTGTGGCAGGAAAACATATTTTCTTCTTGCCTGAATGTCTTTAAATATATTTTACTTATAATGTAAACTATGTTTTATGCATCTTTCTTACTATCTGATTTAAAGTGAAAACACAAAAAAAACCCCTCAGTTCAAGACTAGTTTACATTTTGAAGAACATAGCAGCAATTATGAGCTCAACTTTTCTGTTTCTGGCATTTAAGTGTTACTCTCTGGATGTTAAAGGGGAACCCTTTAAAGGGATGTATCTATTGAAATCTTGTTTATTCTGCCTATATACACACAAACATATATATAATGTTTGTTCATGAACACAGATGACAGCAGAATTGTATCTTTCATGCAGATGATGTTCAATAAGTGCAATAAATGCTTGGGATATATTGGAAAAAACAGGTAAAAGTGACAGCAACGACAGACTTGAAAAAAGTAAACATTAACAAAACATTTTTAGTTAGAGGGGAAACAATTTAAGTAGAAAAGGAGTTTGAAAGAGCTGGAAGTTTTGGAAAGAGTATAAATAAATACCTATATCAAATTATCTTAATTAATGGAACACTTGAATGTGTAGTAGGAGACGAATATGATCACATAAGGAAGTCTTTAGCCTGAAAATCTAAAAGCAATCATTAAAAATACAATGAAAACAGGTAAGCACAATGAATTAAAAAAATCATTTAGGGTCATAAGGATAAAACAAGTAAAGCTAGAAATGCAAGAATGGCAGCCGAAAAGGAGGCAAAGAACCTGAATATTAAGGGTCCTCAAATTCCTGTCTAGAATTTCGCAAACAGCAGAGGTCATCAGGTATTTAATACAATTAATAGTAAGTGCAACAGATTTGAATTAGGAAGGTGTAATTCGGAGGACATCTACATAAACACAAAGAAACGTATCTATTAAACGCATTTTCATGTTAACAGACCATAGTAAAATTTACCCTGCAGTTCTTAAGAAAATAATCAAAGCAACTTCTGAACCATCTTTGAGAACTCAAGAAAAACAACAACAGTGAAAGATCCAGGGATAAAGAAAAAGAAGAAAAAATATATATCTATGTATCTAAAAGTACAGAAGAAAAGAAAGAAGAACTATAGGATATTCAGCTTAATTTCTGTACCCAGAAAGAAAATGAAACCTGATGTAAAGCAATTAATTTTTAATCACCTTGTAAGTAATGAGCAGATGTTAGACAGGCAACAGATTTGTCAAAATAGGTTGTGTCAAGCTGTTACAATATTTTTCTTGACAGGGCAGCTAACTAGTGGGTTGAGGGAAACAGTAGATATGATACAGCTTGACTTTGATAAGATTTTGACACAGCCACACGTGACATTCTTAGAAGCAAAACAAGGGAAATGTAAATTAAATTACTAGAAGGTAGACATGGAACTCATGACAAAAAGCATCCCAAGCAATAATTAATTGTGGTACGCTGTCAGACCAGAGTGATGAGTCAGATGGATTTTGCAATGTGTCTAACAATGCCAGCCTGTTGTAAAAAATGGCAAAGGTCAATCCAGGATTATTACAATACATAAAAGATGACTTAAGAGAAGATACTGTGAAGTGATACAGTGAGGCCCTAGCTGGAGTACTATGCCCATTTTTTAAGTACCTGATTGAGATTTTTGTAGCATGCGTGCAAGATGTGAAAGTGTTTTTTATTTAAAATATATTTTGTGGTTGCATTCAGACAGGTATTTCTAAGTTTCAACAACATAATGTAGTCCAAATAACATAAATGCTTCTATACACTTTATCTAAATGGTATTTCCGAATCGTGTTTGAAACACCTGAGTGAAGGAACTGCCACCAGCTCCTCAAGGAAATAGTTCATAGGCTGATCAGAGTTCACTGCTCAGATATTTTCCCAGAAAAACAAGACAGAGATCCTTATTTTAGTTCACCAATGCAATTAATTTATCTTCTTCCAAGACGTACGGTAATTTACATTTAACATCTAAACATTTTATTTGGGCTACAATGATTGTTTTCCAATTTTGGTTTTTTACTTGACCTATGAATGTGAAAGCACACAGAAAAAGCAGGCAGGGATGCCTGCTGTATTTGTTATGCTAGTCTGGTCACAAGCCAACTCTCTGAACTTGTAATCTTAGGCACAAAGAACTACAACGGAGATATAGAAGTGAAATATTTTAAGAGATTATTTACTTGCTAAATCAGAACTCCCCCCAGTACAATGGAAATTCTTGTTAAAGTATTCAATAGGCAACTAAAAGATCTTTGTTCAGCACCAAATCCTGCAAAATGTGCTACAATAAGAAACACTCCTCACCAGAAATATACTTATAATATCTGAGATATGTTTTAAACTCATATATCATTTTACTAATACAATGCCATTGGACTTATGACCACACTTTGCTTCAAATGGATGTACAACAAGAACAAATAGGTAAAGGTCAAAGCAGAGCTCAGTTGTCAAAGGACGATAGGATCTTCCATATTTTTTCCATATTCTCTCTGTATGGGATTTTTTCCTTTTCCACCTAATTTTAAAGTCTTTCAGCTCAGCCAATGAAGCCTTACACCAATAATGTTCTTATGTGAATCCCCACAGGTAATTTTTCTCACTATGCCAATGGAATGATGCCAACAGTCATGACTCCATTCATTCAGGCAGCAGCAGTAGTAGATACATAATCATCAGGCCGTGGGGAGGATACGGAAAGTTACATTTTGTTCATTTCAGTGAACATTAGGTGCTTATTCTAGATCACATGTACCACCTTGGGCATCGCCCATTGGATGTGAATGCTTCTTTCAACACTTTTGACCTTGCAGACCTGGCTATAGTTTAGTCCTTAATTTACATTATTACATGTGAACATTATCTGCTGCTTCAAAATGAAAATAGCTATTAAACTATGCTATGAATTGCTTGCTTGCCAAATACATTTTTACATCAGTGCTCATTTTTGATTAGACAAGCAAGAAAAAAACATCTTAAACTAACAAGATGCTATTACTTATAGGTTCTCTAAGCATATGTTGTCATTTAATGCAGTAAAGTTTTTGGAAATTAAGAACTGTATTATTCTCCAGTTAAAAGTTATTGGGCCACACTTGAGGAGCTCCATTACGGTGATGTATGGGGAATAACTTAATTCAGCTGCACCCACAAAACCTCTGGCCGTTCTTATCTGTCATTTACTGTACAAAGAAGGATATTCTTATGGTGACAATGAAGGAGCTACAAGCAAAGGCAAAAAATCTGTATCTGGTGCTGAAACTTGTAAATGCTAGATGGTGAGGATAGCATGATAGAGGATGATTCATTTATTGTGTACAGAGAGACTGGCTATGAATTTCAGATTCAGAAGCAAAGCAATACCTTGGGGGAAAAATTAAATATTGTTTTCTTAGTTTGAGCTGTGGTCTTGAAAACAGTTGCGCATACACTTAGACTGAAAAATGTGATCCATTAGCATCTCTCAGTCTAACTACATGAATTAATTAGGCACCTGCATAAATGTTGACAGAATCAGGTCCCAAGTTAATAGAAAAACTTCTAATTACTGACTTTGTCATTCTAACAAATAAAGATTTTAAAGCCTTTCTGTAGAAGGGTTTTCAATGGCACTGAAAATAAGATCACTGCCAACAAAATCTAGGCTGAACTGCTGTGGGAGAAAAACTGGGAAACAATAAAGTTATAATTACTTCCATTTGATGTACTTTTTTTTTCAACCATCTCCCTAACAAAAAATAGCATATCATCATGGGTGAATCCGTGTCTTGATAACAACCCGTATTTTCTTGTGAACCATTCTGCTCCACACAGAAGATGCTTTCTCTAAAGTTTTCTTGGTTTTCTCCCACCCCACCAATATCTCCTACACATTCAAATTATCAAGTAATTATTGCTTTTCTAAAGATATATTCTCTCTTCACTTTTTCTCCTATGGTAACCAGTTTGTAGGGCAATGCTGGTAGTGATATGGGAACAATAAGATCACTTGATAGACATGGAAAAGTTAGGTTACATGATACACAAGATTAAATGAATGCTTAGCTAATTTTATGGCCTTATAATTTAAGAATGCAGATTCCTCACACACTGAAGTAGATATGAATGTTCAGAAACCTAGAAAGGGAGAATCGAGAGACAAAACAGCAAGAAATGTCAAGGTCCCTCCAGGTGCTCAGGTTTCTAATTCCTAGTGGTATCAGTGGGAATTAGGAACCTTGGCCTCATTTCAGCCTACTTCACACATTTGAAAGTTAGAAATCTGCGTTTCCGTATACCAAATGGAGAGCAATAGATGTTTCCATTAGGCTATAACCACACTTACCTTAAGAAAGCAGTTCAAATTCAGCTGAATCAAATTCTGCTATTCCTCTGCCCACTGAATAGAGTGGGAGAACAGATGACCGGCTTTGACCAAATGTCTGCTTTGGACAACTTTGCTTAGGCATAAATAAATCCCATTCTTGCACCAAATCCTAGAACACTATTGCCTCTAAATCAGAAGGGTGCCCAGGAGGGCACTGGCTGAGCAAGAGGTGGCTGCTTTCCATCCTAATCTCACTGGAGATGAAGGGTTCCCAAAGGTCTCAACTTTGGGGCATTTTTTCTAGCCAGAAGACTACTTTTGAATGGCATCAGGAGAGCTACTTCTTGGAGCTTCAATTTAAAGAGGCAAGAACCTACTCAACTCCTTCTAGTACCCAGGGGTCTGGATCCAAGGGAATCACCCTTCTTAAAGACCAGAGGTTGTTCTCTAGAGCCAGACTGTCCTCAGAGAAACCAGGTGCTTGAGCTCCAGAGAAACAACTGATCTCTTATACCCCGGTATACTCACTTTTGTCCTCTGGTTCACTTTAAGTAGCTTCATATTCATGTAAGCATTTACAGTTGCCATTCAGAAATTTAATTTTTCCCTATGCCATATTCACAGAGACTAGACACATAATTTTAGGTGCCAATCACCTGGTTCAATAGCCCCTAGGTGGCTGTAAAAATCTGGTGTGATTTGGGTAACATTATTCAAGAATGACATGGCAGTCTAAAGGTTTGGACCACTATACTGCTAAAAGCTGAAGGAAGGATCCCTGACAGTCTCCAGCACAGAATCTGTGCTGCTACTAAACATCACAGTTGTGTATGTCACATAAATCAAAAAAATTATCCAGGACAATTGGAGCTAAGGGTTATCAGGGAAGACTAATAAAGTGAAAATCCACTAATGATCCATTACATTAGAAACACGATGCTCTGTTAGGAAAAGAATGCAACCATTATCCAGATTTAAGGTGTTTTAGTACAGGAAGTTCACAAAGCTACAGCTTAAAATTTTAGAGCTTTGAATGAAATTTCTTCCATTTTTTTAAAAAAGTTTTTTTATTGATTTGTTAACTAATTATTTTAATTGAGAAAAGAATATGGCTTACTACTGGGAAGTTTAAGTATTTTAAATAGGTATTTAAAAAACAATTCCTATGGGAAATCTGACATACTCTATTGAAGACAGCACAGTTTCTCAATTTAGTTTGAAGGATGAATAAGTAATCAAACATGACACCTTATTTAGCTTGAAGTATTTGTCAAAGTCTGTTTCTAGAAGAACCATAAAATCTTTATCAGAAGATTCTAAATATTTCATAAAATGTTTATTAAACCCTGGTCTTATATAATAATTTAAAAATTTTCAGTCATGATTATTTTATTACTAATTAAAAAGAAAAAGATTTATAAAGCTCTACTGA
This sequence comes from Opisthocomus hoazin, assembly GCF_030867145.1. Classification (NCBI taxonomy): domain Eukaryota; kingdom Metazoa; phylum Chordata; class Aves; order Opisthocomiformes; family Opisthocomidae; genus Opisthocomus; species Opisthocomus hoazin. The sequence continues at coordinate 5,187,690 of NC_134418.1, read as the reverse complement.
TATAGTATAAAATATATAACTGTATTAGACCAACTGGTTTTCCAAGAAGCAGATCTGATTTAAATATTTTGTTGCTTGGGCTGATGTATGCTTCCATCTATGTATCTTTGTAGCACACCCTGTGCATAGACATATCTCACATACACATACATACATTAATAATACTTTTCTTGACACGGATGTAGAAATGTCCATATACAATTATGTTTGTGTTTTATGTCACTGGCTTGGGTTTATCACTCTGTGCTCAGAGAAGTGGTCACTGACTTCCATTACACTAAATACTCATCGGTAAAAATGTGAATCCTCATCAGTTCCGGATATCAAACTCTATGTGCCTCACATTGGTCACTCAAGAAAGAGGAAAAGCAAAACTTCAGCAAAATTTGCAGCACACTAGTTGAAGTGCTATGGCATAGAAAAGGATGAAACATCACTGGCTGAAGCACAAGACCATCTTTTCTTTTTCTTCTCTTTACCAATTCACTTTACACTCCATGAAATGGTTAAAGAATAGATGTAAAATAATGAATACGCATACCCTACAGCATTTTGCAGTAAACACAAGACTTTCAGGAAGAATCAGCCTGCACTGCCAATACACTGCATCACCAGTTCAGCCACAGACTGTAAAACCAATGTTCTCAGGGTGCCTTGAATTTACGGCCAAGTGCTGACCCTTTGGCCCATACGTATTAAGCAAGTCTTCTGGGTCTTCACTGAAGGCTCCTACTTTATCTGTGGGTACATGCAACTGTGCAGTAGAGACATGGTAATGCATCTCTTCCAGGAAACGTTGGCTTTGCTTATAGGCAGTACAGGTGAGCTGTACATTATAGAAATTAACGGGATGTCTGGAGATACAAAGTATTGCGAGATAGGGACTCACATAAAGGGAAAAGAAAACAAACCCCAACCTTCAAACTTTGTCCTGATTGAATTGCCTTTTGCAGAAAGACAAAATGTCAGGGGAGAACCAAGGTAAGCGGTGTCTGCAGGGAGGTGCCTCGCAGTCAGCATAGCAGGCAATCAGGCAATGAGAGGGTACATCACAACGCGTGCAAAGAAGGATAACAAACGACGGCTGCAGGGACAAACGCGTGTCACCAGTTTCAGATGTCTCACTCGTTCTCCTGCCTACTAGTGCAAATAAAGACTACATACCGTGAGTACCCCCAAAATATTATTACTACTAAACAGAACACCCTTCTGGTTAATACTTCAAATAAAAGCTACCTGCGGCTCTTTGAAAAATCCCCTCAAGAAAACAGCTGAGTGTTGTTGGAGAAAAAATGGCTTATATAACACAAACAAAACTCTCTTTCTGGATTTAGTTATAAGTTTGTGTATATCTGTATGTAGGTGTGTGTGGGCAAGGGGATGCAAGGAATGCCAGCATTTTTATTTTAAAAGATTATTGTACAATTCGCACTTCTATTCACAAAACATTCTGTTGGACCTAGTCAAAATGCACTGCATTTTTCTGCCTATATTTTCTAGACTTGGCATAAATTTTTTTTCAACCTCCACAACCTTCCTCCTTACTTTAATAAATGGCTCTTAAGAACACAAGGTAGTTTTGAGAAAATATTTGAACAGTGACCAAGTAAAAATGGTCTATGAAAATGGGCACTTCTATTACACTAATCTACTATTCATTGTGCAAGGTGTCTGGCACACCTAAAATAGATAATCCTCAACTTCGTAAACTCTCCTGGAGTTAATTTGTCTCCAAATCCCTGTGTTTCTTTAATTTTGTCATCCTTATATCATGACCTTCTTCCTTTTCTGGCAGATCTTTAGGCTGTGGAGATCAAAGCTGAAAGAGCTATTTGGAGCATTCAGTGAATATCCTCCTTAGCGTACAGGCTAACATCTCAAACACTGTTTTGAGGGCTGTTGTGCATGGAAAAGGTATTGTTGCCCAGCTCTCCATAACAATGCAATATTTTTTTCTGAGGGGATGAATTATCTCAGAGCCTTCCTGTCAATGTAGGTAATATAGTTGAAATTGTTCCATTTACCTAGAGAAACGAAATAAAATTACCTTTTACTGTCATCTTTCTGAAAAAGAAACTCCCCCTACTTTCAACAGCCAAATCAGTATTTTCTTTTTGGCAAATTTTGCTTGTGTCTATTCACCTGTTAATTAATACATTGTACAACACAGACAACAGCGCTGACCCCTGAGGCATCACAGGATTTATCTTTCTGCCTGCTGAGAAATGGTCATTTATGCTTTGCTTGTGCATTGCAACCAGTTCTTAATCCATCAAAGGCCTTAGCATTCACTCCATGGTTACCCTTTTTCCAAAGAGCTGTGAGTCCAGGACTTTATGAAAAGCCTTTGAAAACCTAAATCAATTACATTATATTCTCCCTTAGTACTATATTCTATTTTTAAACTCTAAAAGTAGAGAGAAAAATAAATAATATTTAAGCTTTTACACACCCTAGTGACTTATGTATCTTTTATGTGTCACTTTTAATTGTTTTATAATATATTTTACATGATTCCTTACTGTATTCCTGTGCATATTGAAGATAGTGTTTCTGGTTAAAAGTATTTCAGATCAAACCAAGGACTGGTGGAAAATAATGCTGGGTATTCTCTAGTCCTTTTGTAAATTATGTTCTTTTTAATAATGCATTAAATATTTTTTGTTGGTGATACCTTGACTTTTGAATTTCAGTCTAGCAAAACTTTAAAGAAAATGCTACAGTGCTTTGCAGAATAAAAGCCATAATTTCATCAGAATTCCTGGATAAATGACCTCTTCTTCTCAAGATGATGGTACCCATAAGCTCTACTATAGCTACCTGAAACTCCCATAAAACATGAATTTAACATCATTTATTTTTTAAATAGGTTCCATTTTGCAATTTTTAGCTCTCTTTCAGATTCAATATGCTTTTTATTTTTTATTACAGCTATGCTTAAATTCATGTTCTTGCTTCTACATTTTGTTTCCCTTCATATCACTGCTGAAAAATCCATCTTTACCACATTTTTAATACTAAAAAAAAGACTTTCATAATGTCATTGAGCTGCCTTTTTCTAGTGATAAATATCTTTAAAGTTTGTCCTACTTCACACTGATAAAACTCTCACAGGCTTATTGCTGAATTGCCTGTCGTGCTGATTTTGAACTTTAGTCCATTCTGATAAAGACAAAATAAAACAATTGAGTCAAACCAGAAGTCAGAGAGTAACCTACTTAAAAACAGCTAGTCGCCAAGTTATTAGGATATTTCTAAAACATACTAAAAACTGAAACTCAAAATTCTGGTCTGAATCTGATGATTTCAAATTTCTAATGTCCTTCCTAGGAATGAGTAACCCAAGGACTATGGTATTGGCTCCTCCAGGGTAATTTCCAGGCATGCCAATGCAAACAGAAATAAATAAATACACCAGAAAGTTTTCACAGCCTTTCCCAGGCAGTTCTGGTCTCATTTGTTCTGCTTTTTCTCCTTCATTTCCCATTCATTCCCTTTTATTACAACCCTGCAAAGTTTACTCTAGTTTTCCCAATTTAAATTTAACCCTCTGACCTTTAAAGAATGTCACAGCTTTTACTCTTCCCTGCACTCAGAAATCTTGAAAAATAATATACAACCTCATTGCCAGTTACTTGATTTCTTTCTATGCAGAATTTATTTTATCTGTTGAGAAACTCATGCTTCTTCCTTTCAATTGTTACAGTTTCTCAAGCAATTGCTGAGTAGACTTCAATCTCATCCTTATTAAAGGCAATGGAACATTCTCAGCTGGCCTCACTCAATGCTAGGACAGGTTGCTGAGCAGTATGAAAGGCTGGACTGATGGGCCAAGGTCAATTATATGAGGATTAGCAAGGCCCAGGGCCGGGTCCTGCCCTTGGGTCACAACAACCCCACACAATGCTACAGGCTTGGGGAAGAGTGGCTGGAAAGCTGCCCCACAGAAAAGGACCTGGGGGTGCTGGTTGACAGCCGGCTGACCATGAGCCAGCAGTGTGCCCAGGTGGCCAAGAAGGCCAACAGCATCCTGGCTTGGATCAGGAATGGTGTGGCCAGCAGGAGCAGGGAGGGGATTGTGCCCCTGTACTCGGCACTGGTGAGGCCGCACCTCGAGTGCTGTGTTCAGGTTTGGGCCCCTCACTACAAGCAGGGCATTGAGGGGCTGGAGCATGTACAGAGAAGGGCAACGAGGCTGGTGAAGGGTCTGGAGAACAAGTCTTATGAGGAGCACCTGAAGGAACTGGGTCTGATTGGCCTGGAGAAGAGGAGGCTGAGGGGAGAGCTTATTGTTTCTACAGCTACCTGAAAGGAGGTTGTAGTGAAGAGGGTGTTGGTTTCTTCTGAGTAACTAGTGTAGGACGAGAGGAAATGGCTTGAAGTTGCAGCAGGGGAAGTTTAGATTGGATGTTAGGAAAAACTTCTTTCCTGAAAGAGTGGTCAGGCATTGGAACAGGCTGCCCAGGGAGGTGGTGGAGTCCCCATCCCTGGAGATGTTCAAAAAACGTGTAGATATGGCACTTCAGGACATGGTTTAGCAGGCATGGTGGCGTTGGGCTGACAGTTGGACTTGATGATCTTAGAGGTCTTTTCCAAGCTTAATGATTCTATTCCATGATCCTATGAAAGATCCCAATATCGAAACAAAAACTGTGTTTGTTGTTTTCTCTTATTCCCTTCCCTTGCTTTTTGCCTTTTACTTTTCCTCTTCTCTCTTTCCTCGTTTCCTTTCCATCCTTCTCTCCTTCCTTTTTCATGGACCCTCTGGACTAGGATAATTTCATACTTCTCTACAAATGCTGAATACCAGTGCAACATCTAACAGGAGCCATCAGTATGGCCCTGGGCCATGGGCTCTTTATGACCCTGGTTGCTCTTGCTGGGCCTGATCGTGACTCCTACCTATGGGCTGACATCCCAGCCTGCCTTCAGCCATCCCTGTCCCTATGGAGCTGACTGATGCCCAGGGCTAGGGCTGCCCCTAGGGAGACCCTGGCCCTTGCTCTTTATGAAACCAAGGTAAAGATTTTAGGAAAACTTCACAGTGCCCCAAAAAGCAAACAAAAAACCTAAACACTGATGCTCTGGTTTGTTCCTGCACACAATTAATATCCATTGAATCTGTGAGTTTTGTGTTCGTTCCCAGATATCCCTGTAGACTCTGTGGTTTTATAGTTTTCATCTGGGATTTATAAGAAAGTTAGCAAGTAAGATTCAAGTTTTTATTCTGGTTTTAAAGGAAAATAAAAGTGTGCAATTTTAAAAAGACATTAACCAATATGTCACTAATACTGCTGTCAGAGATAAGAATCTCATCTTTACCAAGTACTTGGCTATAAAGGCAGTGGGTTAGTCAAGCACAGGCAAGAAAGCACTAAAACACAGAAAAATCCACCCCATATAAAACAAAGGTTGTAAATTAAAACAAAAAGATTTGCATACTTTCAATTTCTCTGAATCTACCGCTATCACTTGCATTAAAGACTAATTTTCTCCCCCCTCCCCAAACCACTCATTGAATCACAGAATGGTTTGGGTTGGAAGGGACCTTACAGACCACCCCGTTACCCCCCCTGCCACGGGCAGGGACCCCTTCCACCAGCCCAGGCTGCTCCCAGCTCCCTGGCCTTGAACCCTGCCAGGGAGGGGGCAGCCACAGCTTCTCTGGGCAGCCTGGGCCAGGGCCTCACCACCCTCATGGTGAAGAGTTCTTCCCTATATCTAGACTAAATCTACCCTCTTTCAGTTTAAGGCATTACCCCTTGTCCTATCTCTGCAGGCCCTTGTCAAGGGTCCCCCTCCAGATTTCTTGAAGGTCCCCTTTAACTATTAAAAGGCCGCAATAAGCTCTCTCCAGAGCCTTCTCTTCCCCAGGCTGAGCAGCCCCAGCTCTCCCAGCCTTTCCTCCCAGCAGAGGGGTTCCAGCCCTCGGATCATTGCTGGGGCCTCCTCCGGCCCCGCTCCCACAGCTCCAGCTCTGTCCTGTGCTGACGGCTCCAGAGCTGGACGCAGGACTCCTGAGGGGTCTCACCAGAGCGGGGCAGAGAGGCAGAACCCCCTCCCTCACCCTGTGCCCACGCTGCTGGGGATGCAGCCCAGGGCACGGTTGGCCTTCAGGGCTGCCAGCGCACACTGCCGGGTCATACTGAGCTTTAGGCACTTCATTAGGATCAGCAAGGTGTTTCTCTTTCCAAAACAGTGTATTCCTATTTCTGATCTGTGGATCAAACCCCGTACTCGTATAACGATATGAAATCCCTGGAATATGAGGCTTAACAGAGGCTTTCCTTACCTGAGCTGATAGTTAGAAGTAAATAATGATTATAAGAGAAATGTAATGTGCTTATTTCCCTTCCATTGTCACAAAATTTCTCCCAGATTTCAAAAGCATTTCATTTAAAAATAAATAAGTGTTCAATTAAAAATAAGGAGGAACAGAAATGAAAAAGATAAGGCATTCATCATACTATTTGTCTCAGAGATTTTGATATGTGCATCTGTGGGTGGCGCCTGACTCCAAATAAATCACTCTCATCATTCTTGAGCATTTGATAAAATCTGCGCAGGATCTCAAGGTGATGAATAGAATGGATATATAAACATAGGCATATATTCATAGATACCCATATCTATATGTGCACATATTCGTAGACACCCATCTGTCTCCATATCCATAGCTACACTGATGCATATACAGACAGAGACCAGTTCTGGTAGAGAGGGCAGAGTATAGACAGGCAGGGCACAGAATGGCATAGGGTGGTCTAAATACCATTTTCATCACTTTGTTCTAGGGTGACAAAGTGAGCCCATAAATTCTACTTTTTCTAATCAACAATCATAGAGAAACAATAATCAATGTCTTTGTAAATGGCCTGAAAAGCTGCAGACAGAAATTGTGCTCTAGTATTAGTGATCCACATTCATGTCTGGTGTAAATTGTTTTAACTTCATTGGCTCCATTGAATTTGGGCCCATTCCGTCTTCTGAACTTTGGTTGTGCAATTTGTACATGATGTACAGTCCTTAACATTTAAAATATGATTTTTTAATTTTTTTTTTTTTTTTTACTCACAAGTTTACTTACATTTTACAAAATACAAAACGAGTAATAACTTTGAGGAGCAGCGACTCAGTTTTGCCTATTGACTTGCAGCATTAACATGCTGATGTTGTCAAGATGCACTTAGTCCAGAGCTTCTGGCACTTAGTTATAATTCAATTTACATAAAAAGTGCGTTAACTACTGAAAGTAAGTATTTACTATGCCTATTATTGATCTATATAACTGTGCTTTTGTAACTGTCAGTTACTCTGTTGAAAAATTATTAATAAAAAAATTTATAGAACACGAAGTCAGAATTTTAGCTGAATAAAAAGCCTGAAGATATGTTTTCTTTTGCTTAATAAAGAAATCTGAGTGATGGAAGCATTCTTCAAAATCCCTCCTTTACCAAAAGGAGAGTTTAACACAGGAGTACAAGAAAACATTTTACCATATCAAACTGAACAGAGTGTTCTCTTTCTCTGAATTCAAAATACCAGTTCATAGACATTTTCAAATAAGTTAAACTTTCAGTACTCATTCTATTGATCTTTTATTGGTAGTAAAACATAGGGGGACTAATGAGAAAAATTTTCAGATCCAGTTTTGCTTCTCCCACCTAAAAAACACATGACACACATTAAATCACTAAACTTTGAGGGGAAAAAAGAAGCAAACCTCACTGCATTATCTTCAAGCTGTACAGGGCCAAAACTCGATGCTCTGGGTTCAGCCAGAAGTGAACGAGCACGTTGCATAGGAAATCGCTGTGCAGAGCCAAACAGAATCACAAAAACACAGAATGACAGGGGTTGGAAGGGACCTCTGTGGGTCACCCAGTCCAATCCCCCCGCCGAAGCAAGGTCACCCAGAGCAGGCTGCACAGGATGTTGTCCAGGTGGGTCCTGAATATCTCCAGAGAAGGAGACTCCACAGCCTCCCTGGGCAGCCTGGGCCAGGGCTCTGTCATCCTCAGAGTGAAGAAGTTTTTCCTCATGTTCAGACGGAACTTCCTGTGCTTCAGTTTGTGCCCGTTGCCCCTTGTCCTGTTGCTGGGCACCACTGAAAAGAGTCTGGCCCCATCCTCCTGACACCCTCCCTGAAGATATTTGTAGGCATTTCTAAGGTCCCCTCTCAGCCTTCTCTTCTGCAGGCTGAACAAGCCCAGCTCCCTCAGCCTTTCCTCGTAGGACAGATGCTCCAGTCCCCTCATCAAATGGAGCGTGTGCCACAGGCGGGAGCTCCTGGTACTGATTTCTGACCTCTCCCCAAAAATGTCTCTCTGCAGCTCACAGGAGAGGGTCTCTGAAAGTCAATTTCTACAGGTAGGTGTGAATCTACAGGCATTTTGGGTGTTCAAGGCACAACTTTCTAGTCATAATCACAACCACAAGAATCCGTGCTTCAGCTATGATTTCCAATAAATCATAATAAAAGGTCAGAAAATGAAGAAATTCTTGATTTTCATCCCTAGGATTTATCTGTGAATATAGGGTTTAGCATTCGTTTTAGGGCAAAAAGATAGTAAGCTGGGGACAACAATAACATAAGTAGGAATATTAAATCACCCCAACATCTTTTTTTATCTCATTTTGTTGATTTCTGTTTTCAAAGCTAGCACAAAGGCTGCCAGAGCTATGGCAGTTTTTGCTTTTCCATCTCACAGGGAGATGTCTGGTTATTTTGTCTGATTTTTACTTTTGTCGTGTCCTGAACTGGTGCATTCTCATTTGTTCTTTCTAAAATAATCTTGACGATTTTAAAGCCCAGATGAGTAAATGCAGTCAGATAGGGGAGGATCAGCTCAGACATTTTCCAACATCTACAGTACGCTCATCCATATCATAGCTGGTCGCTCGTCCAGCGAGTGGAGACCCAGTCTGTCAAGGCAATGACATTCAAACCGTGATTCATCCGAACAACTGGAGACCGCTGCTTTGAGATGAAAGCACTTGATAGTACCGCCTGCAGCGAACAATTCAGATGCATATAGCAACAGATAATACTGAGTATAAAGGAGTCTAAAATGACCAGCTTGGATGTAATCACCTACACTTAGATGAACCCAACCCCTGCTCTCTGAAGGCAAAGCCAGGTTAAAAATATAAATCAGTGTTTTTTGCTAGTCTACCCTTCTAGCAGAATTTTATATTTTTATGTAATAAATTTATTTTATATAATCTATATCTCTTATATAATCTAGCAGACTTTTATATTTTTCCAGTCATGTAATATATCTTCAGTTTCTCCAATGTGTTTTCAGTGCAAGAATTGCTCTGTTTAGAAACACCACTTCAGTCACCAACAAGTACAGTCACCGGCACAGACCAGAGAGTAATGTTTGCAATGATTTTCTAGAGACACATAATACATAATTAACTGACTCAGAACTTGAAGAAAAGGCGGTGTATTATTTACTCCAGTCACTGAAATTTTGATGAAGTAGACTAGCCTTGATGGGTTACTGCACCTCTTATACATCTCTTGTCAATATGACTTCTACAGTAGCACTGAGTAGAGAATAAAAAAATAATCACGGTCATTAATTTGTTTGTTTATATCTTGTTTCCAACCACAGGTTCCCCTCTCAGTTACAGGTTTCAGAGAAGTAACTGAAAGTTTTAAGTGACTTAATATTGAATATTTCAAATAAGCTTACCGGTTTCAGAAAGCAGTTTGGTAGCTTCCAGTACCTTCTCAGTATAAACCCCAGTTTCATAATTTTCCATCTCTGCATTAATGATGTGAATCACTCTGGCTGCACGGCCTCGGATGGCACCCGCGGTTCTGTCCAGTGTATCAACATCCCCCTCTTGGAGAGCAATCACACACTTATTCACATCTTCCAGAATATGGTTTTCTGGTATGTAGGGAAAAAATAAGGCTCATTTCATTTCGTTCTTCCTCATAGCAAAGCCTACTGATTTGGGTAAACAGCAAATGTCAGTACGTTAAAAAATTGATGCCTGTCCTTACCCTCTTCTGCAAAACAAATACCATTCTGTGATATCATACTGCATAACAGTAAAAATCCCAAGTGTGATATTTATTCTTAAAAGGGACTGGGCTACGTTCTCTCACCTATACTGCAAGTACCCACCTGAAACGCTTTAAAAAATGGTCACATTAATTTCAAATATCACACTGAATTTTATTGTAATGAAAGTGTAATAAAAACCAACGCAAAAAGGGAAGTGGTCACATATTATGCAGATCCTCTAATAAACAGCTGGGCAACTTTCTGAAGATGAATCTACACATTCCTAGAAACATTTAATATATTTGGTTCATTCGTGCCTAAATAAGTTAGAAAAGAAAATAAACCATTTTGAAGAGACAACAGGAAATTGCCTTTGTAGATAGTCAGGAGCGAGTGCACGAACAGTTCACCTCCTCTACTCCGTCTATGCTATGAGATTACGGTGTGAATTTTTCATGACACGTGTAAAATGATATGTGACTGTGCATATTCCGAGACAAAAATTGACACCAGTGAATCTTGCTCAGATGATGTAATGTCAAGTAGCTTTTTTGAAATCTTGGGAGCGGTATTGTTTTTTCTCGACTCAGAATCAGGCCATCTACTCTCACGTGCCGCAGGATCGTAGTTTCTGTAGCATTCTCACATACAGATAATGTGAAAGGATGAATCAGATTTTGACTAGGTCAGATATTATTCCCCTGCAACCAGTATGGTTAATAATCACTTCAATAATAAAACTATGACTGAATTTCATATGTGAGTGAACTCAATCTGAGAAACTCAGTAACTCTAAACAACAACTTACTTTTCAGCCACAGACACCACTAGATTGAAAATGAAATGCGGTTCCTTGTGGTAGTAATAATAAAAGAGAATCTATCAGTTCACCAACTGCTTTTTGTTAATTATCCTTGGCCACAGAAATAGAACGACACACTAATCTTCACTGTTATTAATCCCAAGGTTGGATCATTTGAGGGTTTCAGAAATGTTTTACATGATGTTGAATTTTAAACTGTAACAGCTCTGAATGCAAACTGAAAGTCCCCTGAGCCGTGAATCAGAGTAACTCACAAAGCAAAATCCTTTGTTTAAAAAACTCTCTATCCACATTTAGAAAATGTTGCTTTGCTAAAATATTTCTTCCCTATTTACTCCTTGCCATCGTCATTTTTTTTATCATAGCATAGTCATATTTTGCCTAACAAGAAGTGCTATACGGATTTGAACAGACAGTGCATTTGGAATATAAAGTAACTGATCAAAATTAAGGTCAGCCTTCTTTCGGTACCCACTGTATTAATAAAACATGCCATCAAATGTGACACTCAATATGAAAAGGAGGAGGTGTCATTTCATGAGGTACGTTTAACCAGACACCAGCCCATTTTGAATGCTTCACTGGTTTAACATCCAAAAATAAAACTACCCTGTGTAAGCTGAGGCTTTCAAGTTTACAGCTAGCAGCAACAGGCTTTCTGGATACAAGAGATGTATCTCATTTTTAATAGATAGAGATGTCTACGGACAATATTAGAAAAAAATCTAAACCCAACAGAAATACTGCTTCTCAGATGCCTTGGGAAGTTTGGATCCAAGTCAAGACTATATTAGAAGAAAATATGGTTTGAGAAAAACAAAAAATAGAAAAGTCATCTGTTCAAATAACTTCTGATTTTATGGATACAAGCGCAAAATCCTCAAGCAAATAACGAAATGGCTACTTGAACATGTTTGCCATCTCTTTGGCTTGTGGACTGGGTTTGCAGTTCACAGCCCGATCTGCCCTTTCCGTGTAGAACTAGGTCTGGTGAAAAGTGCTTGCCATCTTCAAATCTTGAATAACAATCTGAGTGCTACCAGATTCTGAAGTACTCTCCGATTCTGAGAGTTCATTTTCATTTTCTTGTCATGGCTTGCAGTAAACACTTTAGCAGTGGTGTTGAACAGTAGAGTGTAATTATACTAAACAAACTATTTCTCTCTTACTGGTAACAGCAGGATACAATCAAACAAAATAAAGGGAAGGGCAAAAAAGAAAATTAAGAACTTTGTTAAAGGATAATTTTTTTTTTTCTCCAAAAACCTTAAACTTTATTAGGAAACTTAGGAAATGTCAAAGAGAACAATGTAGAAAGAAACATGAAATTAAGGGCAAGGTATCTCCTGAAGTTTGGCTCTTCTGTGATGTTAGCTTAGAGTAAGGTAAGCACACTTGGCAGACTCTATGTCCTTATTCACAACAATGCAATTTACCTCTTTCAAAGCACAATAGGAAAATGAGTTTTCTGCAGCAGACAATTAACACAAGACATGCAGCTCTTGGCAATTATAATGTTCATTGTGTATGACTACTTTATAACAATACACTCTGCTATAAGTTGTAGCACTTTACAAGGAGGAGGGAGAAAAGACTGTAACCCAGAGAGTCAATGTCATTCTCTTCTTCATCTCTTTTTATGTAAGGACTGAAATATTTTGTCCGTATTTGTGGAAGATCTTGCTTTGCATTGTAATTTTTCCTAGTGAGGTCAGAAGAAGTGGCAAGTTTTGCTATTTTTATACTACTTTACCACTTCTCTCCATTTGGTTGCATTGTTACACCAATACCTCTGGGACCCAGAAGTGCTTCCCAGCTCTCTGGAAATGTACACACTGGTTATGTCCTGACCTCACCTAGATGAGACTCCTTTGCAGCATCTGCCTATTTCCCTTTTGCCCATCCCTCTTAAGGGCCTGGTTACCTGGTACAGATGATCTGGGGTCCAGGACTGTATGGTACACCTGCCCCACTGTTTAGACAAGGCTGATCTGAGAGAAGCTACAAAATAAAGTTCATCTTTCCTCCTCTTGCCTACAACTGCATGAGGACTCTAACAATTTTTACAAACACTGTCAGCCCGTCACAGGTCTGGAATACATTTTTAAAAGGCGGCCAAAATCCTGCTTTGTGCCTGAGTTGAAACAAAACTTCTCTAGAAATAGAAGCACAAATAGGATGCTGTTTTCTCAGAGATGAAAAGCTAATCATTGCTACCAGGGATTAATTGGCATGGCTTGGTTGCTCCTACTGAGTGTAGAAGAACAGTATTCCAATAGCACGGACTAATGATGCTTTAGTAATTATAACTTTTCTCTGCTCCAGCTCATTACCTTAATTTAGCAGTGTATTTTTAGAAAAGTCCCTTGACCCCAGTACCTGAAACGGAGAGGAAATCGTCCACCGAAGTGATGTCATCAACAGCTTCAGTGAGAACTCGCACTTGTTTCTCCCACTGATCTTTAAAGACGTCCATGTTGTCCTGTGCTACTTTGCTCTGGGGTCTGGCAGCCAACGTGAGCGCAGCATTTATTACCTGTTATTCAGAATCATGGGTTATGAGGAGTGGCAAAATTTTTTCAAAAGGGAAAGAGCAAATAGATTACGGACTGTGTTAAAAATATAGCAGTATACCCCATTTGATATGCAGGTGTCAAGACCTGTCACAGTTCATGGAAAGCAGGCAACAGTGTAATTACACAGGCAAGGCTATAATCTTCATCTAGGCTGTCTTGCCTGTCTCAGCTAACTGATGCTTTTGAACGACAAAAGAGTTCTTAGACTTTTTACAGGAATCTTACTTACCTGTGGGCACAGGCTATCAATCTGTGTTGCTGCCATACGGACTAATTTCACACCTTCTTCATTATTCGAGATTGAACAGGCCAGATTTGCAACCTGCAAAAAAAAATCAGTAGAATGAAAATCAAGTTTTAGGCAAGTGTGCCATTTTATATCTTTCTCTCTTATTGAGCCTTGCCTAGAATGAAAAAACTGTATACAAGAGGAATGATAGGTCATCTTCTGTGCTGGTGAACAGAAACACATGTAGATAATTTCCTTACTAGAAAAGTGAACGAGCCATCTTCATTAGATTTTTCTCAGAAACTTCCCTCACTGTCAAGTGTTTCATATCCTCCTTTATAGCTTGAAAATAATCTCCTGAGAAGTCATACAGAAAATGTAGAGCATGCAGCCAATTCTCTATACATTTCCTTTCCTCACTGTTTCTTTCTCCTTTTATTAACCATGTGTGTTATGAATAACAGTAATCAGGCTCGCACATATCCTCCCAGCACTGAAAAACGAAGAATCTTTGATGTCCTAACATATGGAATTGTGCTTTTTAACCGGTAAACAAAACTCTGATACCTTCACTGATACTGGGAAGTTACATATTTCTCAAGTATGTTCATTGTTCCAGATCCTGATGGTTTTAAGCCTGTTAAATTTTTTTTAAATTCTCAGGTGGACCTGTTTCTTTCTATGCAATGCCTGCCCCAGAGTAAAATGGCCATTAGTAAGAGTATCATAACTTTCATGGGAAATATGTCTGTTGAAAGCCTCATTCTGTAATGTATGCCTGAAGATCTCATTCAGAGACGTAGGTAGCTAAATATGCTAGCTTTGACACAGCTTTGGGAATTCTGAACCTCAGAAGACTGAAGGCTGTTTGGATAAGATGACGATAGGGGAGACTTAGAGAGACACCTGAATGAGATATAGCAATCGGACCATGCCCCCAGATGCTGCAGAGCTGCATCTCTGTGGCTTGGATGTAAGCAGCAGAGCATGTTCTCCGAGCTCATACAGTGCTTCTTGCAAAAAAATCCACTCCCAGAAGCTTTGTGTCAAGACCATGAATCTGCCAGGGGTTTTCCAAACTGCAATCCATGTCACAGCACACATAATTAAACTCATAGGTGATATTTAAATCACAAAGGGACATTCTGGGAAGGGGAAATACAAGATTTTTTTTTGTTCCTCCAAAAGCATGGCTCTTCAATTCTAATTTACACTAAAACAAATTTATAAAATTTTAAGTATGCTTCCTTGATATTATTCACTGTGCCTGAAGGCATAACTATCTGTTGGAAATGATTCATGAATTAGTTCAAATACTCCCATCTTTCCAATTTTCCTCCAGTCTCCCCTCGTGGTATTAATCTGTTCTCATCTCCAGTGCGCATTGCCACGTTAGCCTTGGTCCATCTGTTCTGCATAGAACCTATTTCACTTCACAAGTCTGTAGAACCTGGCTTGCATATATCACGGTGCCAAAGCCCAGGGAAGAAAAGAACCCAAAGCTTCAAAGAGTCTTGCAGGCACTTCCTAGTCAAGATTTTATCATAATGTTGTGATTTTTATTTTCATTTCATGGTGAGACAAATGAGTTGGTCTGTTTGTTAACAGCCTTACAACGCTTGTGTCAAAAACGTTCTCCTAAGCTGACATCTTCCAATTAATTTATCATTTTCTGTAGTCACTTCTTTGCGCACATCAAACAAACCACTTCAATCTTCATGAGAAACAAAAGCTAAGCAGGATAGTAATTAGAATACATTAACATGAGTGGAAATTACAGACCTTAAAAACTAGCAAATGGTATTAAGTTCAGCAAAAGCCATCTTCTTTGACTTTAAATAAGTGGTTTTTCAGATTGCCCTTTCATTTTGTGATTATCATGATGAAAATCTGCCCTAAGGCTCCAGATGCACCATATATCTTACTTTTTCTCAGACAGCAATGATATATGTGACTGAAAGGGACTAGGTGTCATGAAAAAAAAAGAAAAAAAATAGCACTCAAAGTATTAAGCAGGTCTTTGAGTCCTCTTGGGAGAGATTTTTGCAGATAAAAATAAGTGAAAATAAAACTTACTATTTCTCTGTCTCTGTTAATTACTTTTCAATAGCATCTGATGAGAGTATATTTGGATATTGTAAAGTGTCCTGTTCTTCCAAGGAAGGATACAGACATAACAAGAGAAAAGTTTTTCTCCTTTTTTGTAAAATAATTCAGAGTTTACTATACTGTTTTGGATGTTACTATCGATACAGAAGGAGTCAAATGTAGTCTATGGCCACATCAAATATGCATCAAAAAGAGCATTACAGTTATCTATTTTGTGTATAATCCTAATCTAAATAGCTTCAGAGGTATATTTCAAGTCTTGCATATAGTCCTGTATCATCAACAGTCAGCAAGCAATACTGCTTTCACACTTCAACAGGGAGTATGCCAGCCTGTACCATGGGAAGATCTGATTAAGTCAAATAAGCACAGAGATAAGCAAATCCTACAAAGGTAGATGCAATCTAGATAAAATTGAATTTAGCACCACAAATCAGAAATACTATGACCTTACCCAAAACTTATTTTTAGAACGCAGCAAGAAATAAACACTACTTGCTAGCGCCTGCATTTCAGTGCCATCGTATGAGCATGGACCTGTGAATCAGTACAAGTTTTAAGCGCATACAATCACCAGATACAACACTATTTAATTATTTTGATTGACTTTGTTATCAAATACACAATTTAGTTACCATCAATTAAGATTCTTGGCACAGCAAGGTCCATATGCGTGTTCTTAGTCAACAGAAAACATGAGCTAACTGAACATACTTTAGCCTACTATAAATTCAGCTACTTTGGATATTTTTCCTACCTAAAACTATGACCAAAAATCTTAGACCCAATTCCACCCCACTTAGCTGAGACACTTTAGTTAGGTGCCGAACTGATCTCTTTGTGTAGTAGATAAAAAGAGAAAGGCACTTCCAGAGGATGTTTCAGGTCTTCAGTTAACTATCGCATCCTCTGGACGTGTCTAGATTATTGTTTAAACTTAGATTATAGCTGGCCCTGACGATTGTTGAAAAAGGTATTGCTGAAATAAAAGAGGTTTTAATAGCGCATTATAACTTGTTTTCCGTGTGCATATTTTAATATATTTCGTGAAGAACCCAGACTCTTCAAGGTTGGGAATTCGTTTAATACGCCACTCCTGAGTTAGATGCAGCAGATAGCTTGGAAAGGAAACAAAAAAAAGCTGTATGTTATCGTAGCTGCCAATTTGCCAAAACTTTGATTTGACAGCTTTTACATTTCTGCTTCAAGTGCTGTGTCGCCACTAAAGCATTGAAGAGGAGATTTCACGAGAGGCTGTGGAAGTAACCAGGTAATTAATTTATCTTTTTTTTTTTTTTTTCTGTTTACTAAGTTCCTTGAGCATTCTGAATTCACTGGCTGACTGAACAGTACTTAAGTTTGTATGAAGATCAATGTGAACTATCTGAAGCATATTTACATGAACGAATACATTTTAAATACCAAAATCAATGAACTGTGAATCATCCTTGAAATGTGTGGAGAACTTACGAACAGTGAAACTGCTGTGTAGATGAACATTACTGTCCAGAATTTCAGGTCTGCTAAGCTACTCTTCTACCATCCAAACAATTTTTAAACACCTTAAACCTGTCCTGCAAGAGCACAGAAAAGTAATGAGCAAGAAAATAAACACTCCAGCTCCAGCGATGCTGAATTTTTCTGCAATCACCAAAACCACTGAACCAATCCTAGAAACAGAGAGGTGAAAAAGTGTGTACCAGCTCCTCCATATTAATTTCCTATCACTGGCACTGATAGGCCAAGAAGCAAGTCCGCATTTTGGTATGTATCTATCGTTAATAATGCAAATAGTTCCATTAGTTTCAATTATTCAAAATATCACAGAATCACAGAATGGTCGGGGTTGGAAGGGACCTCTGTGGGTCATCTAGTCCAACCCTCATGCCGAAGCAGGGTCACCTACAACAGGCTGCACAGGACCGCGTCCAGGCGGGTCTTGAATATCTCCAGAGAAGGAGACTCCACAACCTCCCTGGGCAGCCTGTTCCAGGGCTCTGTCCCTCTCAGAGTGAAGAAGTTCTTCCTCGTGTTCAGATGGAACTTCCTCTGCTTCAGTTTGTGTCTGTTGCCCCTTGCCCTGTCGCTCGCTGGGCACCACTGAAAAGAGTCTGGTCCCATCCTCTTAACACCCACCCTTGAGATATTTATAAGCATTTACTAGGTCCCCTCTCAGCCTTCTCTTCTTCAGGCTGAACAAGCCCAGCTCCCTCAGCCTCTCCTCATAGGAGAGATGCTCCAGTCCCCTCATCCTCGTAGCCCTCCGCTGGACTCTCTCCAGTAGCTCCTCATCTTTCTTGAAGTGAGGAGCCCAGAACTGAACAAAGGACTCCAGATGGGGTCTCACTAGGGCAGTGTAGAGGGGAAGGAGAACCTCCCTCGACCTGCTGGCCACACTCCTCCTAATGCATCCCAGGATCTCATTAGCTTTCTTGGCAGCCAGGGCACACTGCTGGCTCATGGTTAACCTGTCGTCCACTAGGACACCCAGGTCCCTCTCCACAGAGCTGCTCTCCAGCAGGTCCACCCCAAGCCTGTACTTATGCATGGGGTTGCTCCTCCCCAGGTGCAGGACCCTGCCCTTGCCCTTGTTGAACCTCATCATGTTCCTCTCTGCCCAACTTTCCAGCCTGTCCAGGTCATGCTGAATGGCAGCACAGCCTTCTGGTGTATCTACCACTCAGTCCCAATAAAATGTATGTGCATGTATTTGGCTGTATTTCAGCCTCGAGCAGTTCTCTGCTGAATAGCAGATGGGGGTGGGGAAGGACTTTGTTTCCAGCACCAGTTTTTATTACCATTGTTGAAAAGACACCCCAAGGACAGGGTTTATTCTGAAGGCATACTTGAATGGCAGCTGGAGGTGTAAGTACCATGTGGCTAGGCAATGCCTACACTAGTTTTTCTCTAGCTAACAGGGGTAATAACCACAGTGAAGACCGGCAGCGCAAATATAAGTGTAGACTGGTACTTCTCATGGCACTGTGCACTTGGCTGAAGCTTTCATTAGTGCTTCTTCAGCGCATTTGCCACACATACTACCCAGGACAGGAAAACTCCAATTCTGCACTCCAAGTTACAAAACTAATCAAGCATCTTTCATACCAATTTATTTTCACACTGATTAAAATCAGGTGTAGTTACCTTTCGTTGCATTTTTAAACTAGACTATTTACAAGTTTTAGTTGAGCTCTGTACATTCTTAAAGGTAATTACGACAATCAAAACGTATTGTCTCCAGGTTTAAACTTAAATTCAAAGATTTAGTATGGCAACTCTGAATTTAATGTACGGGAAAAGGTCCATAAAAGAAATTCATCTCTTAGAGCAAAAGTGTAAAAAAAGGGAGTACTATACATTATAGTAAAGGAACATCAGCTCAAACGCTGCAGAACATAGCAGCTAATGTGTGTTCTATTTTTTTAATTTTTCTTTTATTCCTTTTTTCTGCCATAGATTGCTTAAAAGAAATGAGACCAAAAAAAGTTCTCTTCAGCTTCCCCACCATTTAAGCATTCTAAGCTAGAGAATGCAATCTATTTATATCTTAGTTTTGTGTATTCTTTGTAAGTATGTTTTTTTTTTTTACTTTTGTTATACACATCTTTCCTATTTTTGTCGCTTATTTTCTCACAGTAATTAACTAATGGAAATATTAGGAAGAAGAAAAATTTAAATGAAGTTATTCTTCTTTTTAGGGAAATGCAGAATAACTTAAACAAACCCAAGACACTGTCAAACTTAGCTGTCTACACCATACATTTGAGAAACCGAAACTTTCTGAGTTATCCAGCTGGAGTTATAGGTGGTTTAAGTAACAGTCTTCTATAACATTCACAGTGGACCAAAGCCAAGCAAATAATCAGTTGCCATGCTGCATCTGAAGAGTGGTAACTTTCTGAACTATGGTATCTTGACTATTTGTAATCATTTATCCATCCACCTAGTAATTTATCCAGATATTGTTACAATCTCTGAATCCTTCAAAATTTTGACATTTATTAATGTTGGTACTGCTGTAGGCAGTCCAGTGATATTCATGGAGCCACAAATCAGATTTTTTTTCTAAAGGAGAGCACAGAGTTGAAGTTACCCAAGATCTTCAGCTTATTCATTCAAGCATAGTATTATGAGCAAAACTCATTTATCACTAGACGGGATGTTTTTGCACATACACAAACAAGTGCCAAAAATCAAAATGTCACTGAGAGTACATATTGCAGCAGACTCCTCTTCCTCTTCATTCAGTTCAGTGCCAAATTGCACTACTATGAAAATATTAGACTGCGGTCTATTTTTCAGTACCTACTTCATATGGCATGGGGGGAACCCCATACTGGCTCACATTTCCAGTTGTGCCTCATTTCAATTAACCAGTCACATAGTCTTATCTAAATAAAAGATGTATTTTTAAGTTGTTCACATGTACATACATTCATACGTATTAAAAAATCCAATTGCATACACAGCAAAAAAAAGGCCATTTCTTTTGTAAATAATTATCTAATTTACTGAGTTTGATGTTTGCTCTCAAAAATATTTAATACCAAACCCTGATCATATTTAAAATAAACTGCCCAGACATTTACAATTACACTCTATACAGGTCTAAGCACGTCAGTAACAGCAGGGTGTTAGAAAGCTACAGAGAATTTTAAGCACAACAGTGCAATATTTTCTTTCATGTCTTGTGTCCTGCCCCCTGAACTTATGAAACACTCTTTTCACTTCTCAAAAAGCCAACAGCATGTTTGGTCAAGACCATACCCAGGCTCCAAGCAACCTGATCCAGTTGAAGATGTCCCTGCTCATTGCAGGGGGTTTGGACTAGATGGCATTTAATGGTCCCTTCCGACCCAAACAATTCTATGATTCTCATTCACTCACACTTATTACAGGAATAAGGCTTTTCCACTCACCCAAACTCCATTGAGACTTTCTTCATATCAGATTTGGTTGAAAGAGACTTAAGAGATTTCTGCTTTTGGTAAAGTTCAAAGTAACTCTGACTTGAATAAATTCAATGGGTCTTGGACTGAGATTTTTGAAAGAAATTCAAGTGTTAGAAGCCTCATGTGTACTGAAAGCTCGGTTCAAAATGTAAAAATCCTAGCTTCAGACAATTTCAATGAAGTGTTGTTAATGCAATCTGAATCTTCTCCATTTCTAGGACTATTCCAGTACATGCCATGAATATTGCCTATAGGATAAACAGAAGTGAGATCAAAAATAAAGCACCCTGAAAAATCCTTCTACTTTATTATTTCCATAACTGCAAAAAAAATACATTGGTTCATGTTCAATTATAGAGCTGACAGTAAAGAATACAACAAAAGAGTATTGTATTATGTCTGATCTTTTGCCTTTAATATTAGACTATAATAATGATTTTAGATATGAATAAAAAAGGTATTCACCAGAAGCAAATACTGACTGACTCTTCATTGTTTTTATCTTTCTCATTTCACATGGAATTTGACCATACAATTGTTTCCTCCTGAAACAGGTGAAGTTTCTACACTACACAAATGAGCCCCAACCGTGATAAATACGCCTGATTGCAAGCACAAGAAATCCCTTACTGTGGTCCAAACACCTATTAAAACAAGAGGGGTAAGATGCTAGTGTACATCTGTGATTTTAGAAGAACTTTCCAGGTCATGGCAAGTTCTCAGCAGAGCCACCCCGAGCATTTTCTGTGGAAAACAGGGGAAAGCAAAATAATAATAGAAAAGGCAGGTGATTGTTTCAGAGCATTTTTCTAATTTACATACGAGAAAAATAATTCTGGAAAACTCTTAAGTTTCATTTGTAAAATTATTCAAGCAATGCTGTTGGACACTTAGAGTGGAGCCCTGCCCAGAACTATGAACCTGCGTCCTCAGCTAGAACAAACAGGCTCAGAGCTGTTCCAGTTACCACACACAAAGACCCAATCCCACAATTAAAAGCCTAGGCGTACATCTGTCAGGGGTTCTGTGTTCCACCACGTCTCTAAATAGCTTGAAATTCAAGGACATTAGGAAAGTGGATGCGGATGTTAATTCCCAGAGCTGAAATCAATAGAAATGCTTTCTGCTTTGACAGAAAACTCCCTTTGGAATTACGGATGGTCCTCCCTCATTTTCGTAAGAGTATGCTTCTGAGGCATTCAGCTGGAATACAATTAATTGATAGTCAGTAGTAGTGGGGAACCTGCGTGCCTCCCGGCTGGCCACCAGAGAGGACAGCAGGGAAGGGCTTCTCTCCTGGGGTTCACTCCTGCGGAGTTGGGAATTGCAGTGGGGGACTCAGCTTTAGATTTATGGGATCTCTCCCTTCAATGATTTGGTCACTACATTGATATAACTTCTGATTTTTTTCTCTATACACGTGCTGAAGAAATAAACAGCAAACATCCGTAGTTGAACGGATGAACGGATGAACGAAGAAGAGCAGGACTTAGTCTCAAGAACATAGCAAAGACTAGATTACTACTTCAATTTTAATTGGTCTTGAGCAATATAGCATTGCACTGATGAAATGCAGCAAGGCCTCCTCCTACAAGAAGGCAGTTTATAAAGCTGTAGGGCAACTGTTTTCTATTGTCCATCTATTCAGGAGGGCCATGATGTAGATATCCTGTTCTAAACCACATAGCCAACATGAGTGCTGAGTCTAGGTAGTATAGCTGGAATTGATTAAAGGTATAAATGCATTTTACATTGCAATGTTACACGCTTCTTTTCTTCCTTTCACAGAAAGCAAATGTAAAATGTCCAACTACAAGAGCTCCTTCTGTGTAGGTCGGAGACCAGCGACCCATCTCAGCGCTTTCACCTCTGTTAGCAGGATCAGGTTACTTTTCTATTTAATATGACAATAGGTAAAGGCTTTCTTACACCATTCTTTCACACCTGGTCTATTCATGCTGAAAAGACAGTGAGCAAAGAATACAGAGGAACACCAAAACCTACAGCAACATCTCTGAAATGTGAGACAACAGAACCTTTAGGCAACAGTAACTTTTATGCTCCAAAGCACAGAAAAAGGCCAAAAGAATTGCTTATTTTGGTGTACCAACCAACGAGGAAGAAATTCAGAGAGTTTCTGGTCAATCTGCAATCAAGGCCACTGCTATTAAATTTCATAATGATTTATGAGCAATATATACTGAAATACTCCAGGGGCAAGAGGGCAGCTGGTGTCCTATGGAAACAAGATTTACAAGACTGCAATGTGTACGAGCTGATCCTATAAAGCAATTTTGACAACATACCCCTGGCAGTGTTATAATTAATAGATATTAATAGTAAGTAGTTACTAAAGCAATCCATCTATTTAATAACAGTCCACTATTTTGGTAAACTGTTCAGTGACCCTAGAACAGGGATGCATGCCTGACTAGGCTGTGATAATTAAACGTTAGTTATATTATCAGGAAGCTATATTTTGATAGCTGCTGAAGAAAAACAGGGCATTGTGGTAGGAACTCAAAAAAGTTGATGATAATAACAGAAGTTTTGAAGATATTAACACAGTGTGATATCAGACACCCCAGGGTATAAACAAATCACAAATTATAATTACTGATCCCTAAAGAAACATAACTTGCGAGTTAGAACCAGTTTTAGGGCTGAAGTTGAGCAGATAAAGAAACCATTGTGTAACAATCTATTACAGCTGCTAGGGATTGATAGCACAGGTGGGGACATCTCTAAATTCTGTATAAACAAACAACAATAGCAACTTGTTCACATGAAAACCTGAAAATTGGTTGAACCAGACACTCTGCTATGCTGCATTATCTATGTAAATCTCGTTTTATTACCCTTAAGGGGAGACACATCTCTAGTGCTTGTGCTTCATCCATGACCCCTGCCTTTGAGGCAAGGTGAAGATTTGTGCCCAATGTGTTGCTCATTCCCTAACTTACGTGAAAACCCACATCTGTCTCAAGATGAGTGTCCCACTGAGGGAAAAATCAGCTTTTTGCTTTGTTTGGCCTACTTGACAGCCGGGAAGCACAAATGCTTACTCAGCCACAGCTCACCCCGCGTTTATCCAGCCATCAAAGGAAACATAGATAGGAAATATGGAAGGAGGCTTTGAAGACAAGATGATAAAATTCATGGGGATGAAAGAATATAGGCATACATAGAAACCTGGAGACATTGCTAATGTAGAAATGGTGATATACCATCATAAACACTGGAGAAAAATGGCAGGTATTTCATGAAAAAGAAGATTACTAGTGTGAAAGAAATATGAGATTATCATGGCATGCAGAATGCAAATTTATTTTTAAGAAATCAAGACTTATTAGTTCCCTGGCTCGCAGAAAAAAACTTGTGAAATACTATGATTGCCTTCACAGGGGCAAGTAAAGAGATTTTATATTGAGTAATATTTTAAAGGCTGACAAAGTCACATTCAGAGAAAGACTGATTTTGCATGTATCCAATTTTTGTGCAATAACAGACTATAAAATGTTTTTACAATAAGTTAGTAATGGTTCAACAGTAATGCAAAATGATGTCATCTCCCCAGAACCAGAATGTGTAGACAAGCCAACAGAACTCGATGTCCCCTTTTCCATTCCTCCTGTCAGTATGCTTTAACCCTGACATGGAGAGAGCTCATATTCGCTCAAAACATTTATTTTACTCATCTGCTTAGTAGCCCACTTTCCTGCTAATACATCCCCTTTTCTCTTGGAAGGGTCCTATTTATGACAATTATTTTTACAATATCAGTGTCTGACACCAAGAAACAAAGACCCAGAATATTTAATAGAAAAACAATATGTGGATATAACAGGTATTTTCCCATTCCTGTATTATAAAAAATTAGTCAGTCAATCACTCCTGCCTTTTTGTCCTATCACTGTATATCTGTACGTTCTGCATGATCAGAAACAGAGAGATGACTTACATAAAGTTGTGTAACAGCAGCTGCATTTATACCAGTAAGCTAACTACAGCCAGGACAGAGACCTGAGCACTTGCACACACTCATCCACCTTCTTCAATTGTAAACATAATCCTTACCAGAGTTTTAGCCTAAACGACTTCATCTACACAACACATGGTCTCTCTCATTTCTATTAAAAAAATGTGGGCAAAAGAGATGGCACAGAGAAGCCTTACATCGCAATCTGTTCTTACAGGCAAGTAAAGGACAATGAGGTGAGAAAAACTGCATTTATATTTATTTCTCTCTCCTCTTCTGAAAGGGGAATACATTAAGAAAAGAAAGGCAGTATTAATTATTCAATGTGCTCAAATTCATATCCTCAAATCATATTTCTTTTTAATTTAAGACTGTATTCTTCTGGGGTTTTTAATAGAATTTTGTTTTTGCTATAGCACTAATAAAAATGTGGAAATTTGCATCTTAGTTGTAAACTCAATCATACAGTTTATTTGATTAAAAACTGCTACATTCTGACTCAGTCTTATGTTTTATCCCAGTTCTCCCACATTTGCAGTTCTATGCATGAAAGCTGATTACCTTTTTAAAGGATCATCATTAGCTCATAAATATCCAAACCCATTTGAACAAAAACATGATTATTTCTTGTGTATTAGAGTGATGTTTCTGTCTGTTTCTCTGACTCCTTGAAAAAAAGAAAATTGTCGTGTGAATGCAGCTCACACACAAATAGTTTTTAATAATGAGATTTTATATCAAAAGCTCTTCATGTGAGTTTTAGCATTAAACATTAAATGGGAACAAACGTATATCTGAGAAATCAAAACACATCAGAATTCTAAATAGAACCGCAGAGATCTTTAATTCACTATGCTCTGATTTATGGTCCTCTCGGCATGCAGAGAGCACTATAAGAAGTCCAGTGTCTCTCCTATTAGACTTTATGGCAATGTCACTATGCGTTTGGGCTCTTTTGTAAACTGCTAGTTCAATGTCTGTGGACAGTGCGTCCATGATAAAGCTGCGGAGAGCCTGTCCACCAGTCCATCTTCACAATTTTTGAAATGAAATTAATCAGAAGCTTAAAGTAACACAAGCTTGTGTCTCAGTGAAAATGAAATTCATAAAATTTCAATGAAAACAGGCAACTCTTTTGAGGACAGAAATCTGATTAGCCTTGTAATGCCTCACTGAGGAATGAGTTTACGTGGTAGCCCACGCTGAGGAATTCAAGTAGGTGAGAAATTTCATAAACACTGTGGGAAAGGCTTCAGCTGGATCTGACACTCGACCCCAAAATGCAAATCTCTAAGAAACCAGGATTCGTAACACCTACTGTTTACAGAACTGCTTGCCTAATAAAAGATAATGCTTATCCCTACAAAACTACAGCAACAGTTGCACATCTGAAAACCCTTCAACTAGGAAGCAGGAATTACTGTGTTTCTCAGGATTCCATGTTGGTTACAAGAAGTCAGATTTGTAGTAAGAAGATGTTTTAGCACAGTTTTATAGGGACTCCTGACCTTTGTGAAAAGTTTAAGCCAACACTGTTAATATCACTCTGCACATGTGAAACCCCAGGTTGAGCCCAGGAGTTGCTCTCTAATTTGGTTTCTTGTTTCCATAACAACTTCTCAGTAAATCACCTTTAAAATTAGCTACAGATGAATTAATGAATTGTTAGAGTAGATTTTTTTTTTTCCCTTTGTTGATTAGGAAGCTATCCTTCATTAAATCATAGGTCATCATTCAGTTTTCCAAGATCTGTCTTTAGATTAAATGATTCCTGAGATATCATCCTAGAACAGGAAAAAAAAGAAAGACATAGAAAACGCAAGGACACACACAGTAAAATGAAGTATTACCAAGTCTCCTCTCAGGCCCATTCCGTGCTGTTCTCAGAAGCAGTAATTGCACCCAGGAATATGTCTAGATAAGGTGATGGACATTGACGGTACTTTTTTTTAAACCCACAGATTTCTTCTCTGTGGAGCAGGTGAGGCATAACACCTCCCTATGTTCTGCTTTAGGAGTAGGCAAATCAAGTTTCTTTTAATCTGGGAATATTCTGGCCAAGTTTGATTAGCTTCATCAGGAGAGCAGATACCACGGGAAGACCAGTTTCACTACACCAATCTTAATATAATGTTACTATGAGTCGTGGAAATTGGAGCTGAAAGGAAACTTGACAGATGATGCTCCTGTCAGAATGCAGGATCAGCTGTAGCTAAACCACCCCTGGCAGATGTTCTTTTCACTTAGTCTCACAAGTCTGCACTGATACCAGTTCTATGGATTTCTTTTCCTGTATGTGAAACATTTAATTACGGAAAACAAATAGCAATAGTGTGTGACGAGGTCAGATTTACTAGACCAACTGCAACGGGTGTGCACTAATTTGCGCTCAGGGCCCATTCAAATGCATGTTAAAAGATTGAGTAATGACAGCAAGCAGGAAAAAAAAACCAAAACAATCCCACTTTTCTTTCCTCTGCATATTTCTCCTTTGCAGACTCACTGTTAGCTAAAATCTGGGTGTGAGCTACTAGACTTTGAGTGAAGAGAACAAGGAAAAAACCATATATCTACTGTACAGCAGTAAGGCTATTTGCATCCATTATGACTATCTTTACATACTTATAATAAATTCACAGAATTTTAATAACTTAAAAAAAAATAGCAACCAAAAAACCCTTAAAATGGGATCTACCGTGAAGCTTCATACATCGTTGTAGGTGATATTTTTAGCTAAAAGACATTTTGACATCCTTTCACACTGCTGCTTATGCATGTGCAGTTCTGTGCTGGAAACACCACCGCAAAAGATTATTGGTTGAGCCTAAACAATTAATCTTGTAAATTAAATTTCCACTTATTACCCAGGTTCTTACGATATCTTTGTGCACTTGGAAGATGAAAGGGAAAAATATTAAAATATCTCTTTGAAGGATTTTTCTTTCTCCGACAAGTTATCTTCAGAACAGGCGACATGCTGGTTCGTCTGATCTGTTTAACACATTGTAATTTCTGTCTCTACTCAGATGTCTGTAGTATCATAGACTCCCCAAATAATGCAAATATAATGATAAAATTTTTGATCACTACTTATGTCATGTTGCTTAAATTGTACCACGGTCAACTTACTTCTATTTATTTGAAAACCAACCCCTGTTCTCACAGTGAGAAACACCAACAGAAGCCCTGAATATATTTAAACGTGCTGGCAAATTTCAAATATAAATTCTTTACATTTTATGTGTAAGAGTAAGAGGAAGAGGGGGTTCAAATGCAGATATAAACAAAAACAGTTCAGGATTTGCACAGTAAAGAACTGCACATCACATTCAAATTTTCACTAAGTGACATAATCCTAAAGTAGAAACACAAAACTCACCAACTCCAACACAAAATGACAAAGCTTCATTGTTCAATCTATCCAGTGAGCCAAAGCTGAAGACCCCCAGCTGATGTACAGCAGCTCTGTTCCACTTCAGCAAAGCTTCAGTGATTCACACCAGCCTTGGCTCATATAACCCACTCCTTGGTCAATAATTTGTAGCTTTGACAAACCAAGGCAGGATTGAATTCCACAAAACTTCCACCAACGATACACAAACGGTAGTAAATGTTGCTCTGTTTTCACTTCTTTATGTGTACAATAGCATTCCAGAAAGGTTTATGGGACTTTATGTAGAAGTGTCTCTGTAGTGCTAGTCCATGTATAGAAAGAGGTGAAGAAAATAGGATTTTCTAAATACGGCAATTGATCATGAATGCTTTTCTTTCATCGGCATGAAAAGGACATGATTGGTTGACCAAAGAACATGTTGTAGTCTGTATAAAAAAAACCCCACATATATCATTGCTACTAGAAATAATGAGTAATGTATTACAAAAATACATTGTTCCTAAATCCTTTTATTCTTCTAGCTGGCGTCTTTTTAATGGTTAATTTATTACGAATTCGCTGAACAACCATCAGCATATTCGCACTGCTACAAACTGGAATTTATTCATCTAGCTGCACACTGGGATTTGTTTAGTTATCGGGGGTCAGTGAACATGCAACACAGCTTTATAAACTGATATTGAACAGGAAGAAACTGCATTAGAATGAAGACAGAATAACAATAAGCCAGGTGAGTATTTCTTGCATCAGCTGCTATATACACATATTTTTATCACTGTCTGGAAGCTGATGCTTTCTTTTTTATTGTTATTTTTAAAAAATTCTTATTTTCTTTCCTTTACAACTTTTTTTTAGCTCTTTAAACCCCTTGGCAGCTACTGTGATGACAGCCTCCTGCCTGTGAAATGGGCAGGGGAAGGAGCGGCACAAGCAGTCTGACAGCACATGGCTGAGCTAAGCATGCAGTGGGGTTGCATCCCAGAGACAGCGAGTCCCAAATGGCAACACAGTGTGCTGCAACTTTTCAGTACTAAAACCCACTAATACTACTTTTTTTTTCTCTGTCTGTCTTCAGAAATTACAGTTTCCTACCCTATCGCTGATTCTTATCTTTCCATGTATTTAGCATTACATGGCCTTCAGCTCTGGTAGAATTAATCCTGATTTACATCAGCATGAGTGACAGGAGAAATGAGCTCAGTAGTTTGAGGAGAACAGCTGTTGAAAGGGTTTATTTGCATAAGCACAAGGAAACCAATTCCATTTCTGAGTCAATGGAAACATAACCTTCCCATAACTGTTCCCATCTGACAAAACACCTTTTCTGAGCGAATGACAGTCAACAGTCTGCGAGCTATTACCTGCCACCTAGTTTGCCACCATGATGCTGTAGTCTTCAGAAACACGTCAAGAAACAATGTAAAATCATACAGAATTATGTAGTAACATGAGTGCCATTCGAATTAGGTTGTGAATAGTTGTTGCGATGTATGTTAACCTGTTTGATTAAAATTATGAAAAATAACAACACACACACACGGATGCTCATGCAGCTGCTAGGGATTCTTTGATTATAAAAAATGTGAAGAAAAAAATAGTTTTCTGTTTATCGATTGAGGACGAAATTCCTCAATTTTCCTTTCGTAGCTGTCAAAACTTGATATAAGTAATGGTAAATGGATTTGTGCTGAGGATATTTGAATAAAAAATATGTTGAGAAAACACTGGTGTATTTAAGATCAGGTTTACTCATTTTCGAAGTTTACAGAAGAACAGCTGAGTTTCATGTTGTGTTGTTCCCAGTTTAGGCAAGCATTCAATTTGAGAAGGGAGCACAGAGGTGATTTACATTGAATAACTCGATCTCATTTCAAGAGAATGGCTTAGATGTAAACACAAGTCAAGTTGAAAGTCTTAATGTTCTGCTTGAATTCACATGATTTATGGGAGGAGAAAAAAAAAAACCCTGCATTGTTTCAACAGGCTGAGAGATGCTAGTTTCATCTACATGAACTAGAGGAACCCAAATTCAAACAACAGACACTCAAACTAGCATTTAACACTCCAGCTGACATTCGACACTGACATCCAAACTAACATTCCAGCTAAGAATAAATCTTCTTT
This sequence comes from Opisthocomus hoazin, assembly GCF_030867145.1. Classification (NCBI taxonomy): domain Eukaryota; kingdom Metazoa; phylum Chordata; class Aves; order Opisthocomiformes; family Opisthocomidae; genus Opisthocomus; species Opisthocomus hoazin. The sequence continues at coordinate 5,157,479 of NC_134418.1, read as the reverse complement.
TGAAAAATCCTAAATGTAAAATAGGGCAGACACTGCATTCATCTATACTGCTATAATTAGACATCCTGGACTGAATTCATGTTCTTGCTCTGGATTTACGCAGTGTAATTGAAGCCTACCCTTCAGTCTTCAGACAAACGCCAACTATGCTGCTGAGAGTGCTTGAGTGATAGTTCTTTCTCCTCAGAAACATTGTTCAAACTGAAATTATGAAAAGATGTCCAAATATGCCAGTGAAAGCTTGCAGTGTTGTCATGACATATTCCAAAGTACTTGAAGCATTTTTGTCCATTTTCAGATTCACTCCTTGGCTTTAGGGAGCTGTTCTTCAAGTCTGAACTGCACTCGTATATCCCCAAATGGTCTGCAGGGAAGTGCTGCTTTTCCTTTTTGTTAATAAGTGTCCTTTTTTCAAAGAACTGAAGTCTCTGCTTTCCAGTTCTCTAGCCATTCATCTCAATATACGTAGGGTGACCATAAAATGGTAAAAGTTGACAATCTTTACTTGCCCTTATGTGCTTCCACCTCCACGAGACCCTTACGGTTCCTTGGATGTCTAGGTCAGACCGCAAGCAGGAGTAACAAGTCCCTGCCACACTGGTATCAAAGTGGAGAAAAGCAAAGCTAACCACTCACAGACACAACCTAATGAGCATACGCAGAGTGACGAGCTTGCTTTCCAGACTAAAACTAGTAAATCAGGCCATAAGCTTTCCATAAAGCTCCCTGAATGTGGGTGAAGAACAAATAGTAACACAACAAGCTGCAAGGAGCTTCCCGAGAGTCTGCCTTTTCTATGGTGTCCAGTGTTTACTCGGCAGAATTGAAGGTCTTTAATAAATAACTACACAATCTCGCTTATTTTTTCCACTCTAATGCTGAGTGGAATTTTCCTTTCTACAGTGGATAAGCCAATTACAAAAAAAATCCCACCCAATCCAGGTATTAAATATTCTACCAAACTTGAGAACAATTTGTGAGGATTGGTGGAACTAGAGGTTTCTTCTCTAGATTGCTGGCACACAAGTTGTTTTCAAGTCAAGTAAGATAATAATCTTCCTTAATATTCACTAATAGCCCAGTTACTACTATCAAGTGGTTTTCTTCTTTAACAAGCTAAAGCCTAAAGTCCACTGTGAAAAGGTAGATAATGTATAATTAACTGGTCTAAATTTGTAATTTTAAATTATCAGTGATGTCCCAACTCTGCTTTATAGTGAATTTATCTTTTGTCTGTATTAAAAAAAAAAAAAAAGTACTGACAAAGATGAACCAGAGACAATAAGTATTCTGTTCTTTTGCCATTACATTATTTTTTCCAGGTTAGTTCAATGTGTTGTAGTGGTTATGAAGTTTGGAATGGAGGAGCAGAGAGGCCTCAGCTTCTGCCTATAATACTAAAAATTTGAAATTCCATTGCTCTAGCTGATTAAAAACTTGTGTACCCAAAAGATATATATTTTTCTCCAGCTTTATCAATTTAATACAAACTAGAAAACTGTTCTTACTTAGGCCTCAGCTAGGCTAGTATTGCTTTCTGTAGCCAAGGAATACTTAGCCTTTTCATTCAGCTCCAGTGGTGAAAACTAGCTTCAAGACCTCAGAGCAACTTGTAAGAAACCAGCTTTACAGAATCTCAAGCTGCTTTTGCTGTCATGCATAGATGAGTGAACCAAGGCAAAACCTCTCTGTACTAAAGACTCACAGCTGATAATATTTTTCAGGAGGTGAGAAGGTGTATCCTCTCCCCTTTCCCCTCCCCAACAGCAGTAGTGTCTCCTTGATTTTGAAACATGTTAGGAAGAAGAGTTAATACACTCCTGTCATTGTACAACAATTTTATTTTTACACGTCTAGGACTATTTCCGTTCTTTGCCTGAATGTGCTCAAACCCACCGCTTTAACCCCTGTAGACAATGCTCAAACCACCAGGCTACAAAGCACTTCTACTTCCTGCCTTTGTACAGAAGTTTTAACAATATGCAAAAAAAAATTTTAAGATTGAGTGAAAATCATACAATCATAGGTTGGAAAAGACCTCTAAGATCATCAAGTCCAATGATCCACCCAACACCAACATGCCTACTAAATCATATCCTGAAGTGTCATATCTACTTGTTTTTTGAACACCTCCAGGGATAGGGACTCCACCATCTCCCTGGGCAGCCTGTTCCAATGCCTGACCACTCTTTCAGGAAAGAAATTTTTCCTAATATCCAACCTAAACCTCCCCTGACACAACCTGAGGCCATTGCCTCTCGTTCTATTGATGGTTACTTGGGAGAAGAGACCAACACCTGCCTCACTACAACCTCCTTTCAGGTAGTTTTAGGGAGCAACAAGGTCCCCCCTCAGCCTCCTCTTCTCCAGATTAAACAGCCCCAGCTCCCTCAGCCGCTCTTTGTAAGACTTGTTCTCCAGACCCCTCACCAGCCTTGTTGCCCTTCTCTGGACACACTCCAGCACCTCAATGTCCTTCTTGTAGTGAGGGGCCCAAAACTGAACACAGCACTCTAGGCGTGGCCTCACTAGTGCCAAGTATAGGGGCAAGATACTCAATGAAGTATCAAGAGAAATCAAAGAAATCAATCAAATCAAGAGAAGGTTTTGTTCTGAACCCAAATACAGCCAATTACACATAATTCAGAACCTCCTTCAGAGGAGTTGTAAATAAAACACAGGCATCCTTTGGTAAAATTCAGCTTAAAGTGGTTAAAAGCGCTAGTATGCAACAAAATTTTAGTTCTTGAAAACTGAAGTTATCCTACACATTCATTTATGCCTCAAAAAGAAGAAATATCAGCATTTGTTTATCGGTGTATTTCTCCAACAGTTAGCAAAATTGAGGTTTATTAAAGACGGTAATTACAAACAATACTTTATGTCTAGAGTATATGATCCTGTATTAAACTGCTACAGGGTTTAGAAATACTAACATATATACTTCTTCTGATCACTATAACATTAGCTTACTTTTTTCTTTTTAAATAAAAATATCCGTTCCTTCAATGTCAGTAAAATACAGCTTTACAGGATTTCCCTTCTCTCTCAAATTATAGACCATGTATCTCGGTCCATTGACTGCCAAGTAAAAAGAAAGACAAACATAGGAAATGAAACATTATAAATTGTTTCCTTGTAATGGTTTCTTTGCTCCTGGCCAACTGTGGCTCACTGAACACCTTAAAAAAACAAGTTAACGCCAAGAAATAACCAAGAGAATGTCATTCTGCTGTAGTAATTTTCTCCCTAATGCATGCATTAAATAAATCTTGAGATCAATTTTATTTCCTTTAATATCTATATGCTATTTTTCATCACACTCACAGCTAATAATTTTTTGTCTTTCCAGAAAAGTCTGGTGGCTTTTGTAATGGAGTATATCAGCTGTTTACATAAAAAATCCTGGCAATTTCACATTTCAGCCTAAGAAAGGAAATGAAGAATATATTAACTAAACAGAAACGAGGAAGATTGAGTAAACTAGTTCCAACAGTAATTAGTCAGAGCATTATGTTTGCTACTACACACTACTGCAGGAAACATGACCAGGTTTCTAAAATATGTGAGAATACCCACACAATTTCAAAAGATATTATTAATACATTAATTTATCTTTGTATCTTTCCTCCAGATCATTATTGTTACTTAAGTAAAATATATACATGGTGAGGGTTGAGCTTTATTATAAACATATATGACAGATTCAGGAAAATTCTTTCATAATAAGAGTCTAAAAATACAGAAACTGTGAGAGACACTATCTGTATATGTAATGTGTGCCAAAAAATAGAGCTGTTTAAATAATATTTTTTCTATTCAGTAGCTGCAATGAAAAATAATCACAAAAAATTGTCTCAGGTTGACACCAGGTATACTTCTATTGGCCAAATTCAGTAAACTATTACAAATAGTTGATGTCGACCTAAAATTGGATTTCTTACCGGGAAAGCAGTCTCATGAGAAATTTCACACAGCTTCTCCCTAGTTCCAGGTTGTCCCAGAATAGCTCAAACCTGTAATTACAGCATGTATTTGTCTGTTTACCATCCCCAATGCGTATTTATTTACGGGGTTCAGCAGAGTCCGTGTTCAGCTGTATGGATTCATTGCATCAGATTCAGAATGGCTCCACCTGTTACCATTGGGAGGTTGTGGAGTCTCCTTCTCTGGAGATATTCAAGACCCGCCTGGACAAGGTCCTGTGCAGCCTGCTGTAGGTGACCCTGCTTCGGCAGGAGGGTTGGACTAGATGATCCACAGAGGTCCCTTCTAACCCCGACCATTCTGTGATTCTGTGAAACCCGCTACTGTTCCCTGCCACCTACAAACCTTACCCTTTATTATCAAGGTTATTCTCTTAGTGTTGAGATTAGCGTCTGACATTGCGAACAAAATTTAATGAGCTGTCTTATTTTTCAGTGGAGAGTCCTTTTCATTGAAAATTTCTACTGATTTTTCCCCAAACCGACATTTTTCTGCACCATCCGGCCATTTTTCAGCCTTATATAGCCACATGCTGCAGATGCAAGAATATTTATCAGGCAATTATTATCAATTATCTGAGAGTTCGAGCTTCACAGACGTTTTATGAATTCCTGAGATTTTTCAGGGTACTGACATGACAAAATAAATATCAGTATGTTGTAAAGTAGTTGAAACCACATAGCCAAAAGTGGAGGAGTGGGGAAAGAAGTTCAGATGAAGTACCACTTGCTGCTGCACATATCTTTATCATTCTGCCTGCGTGGACTCCAATAAACAGTATTCTGGGAAGAAGCCTTTCTTTTCAAGAAGGACAATCTCATAAGAGTCTCCACGCCCAAAGTGATTTCCACAAATGATTGAAGATTGTCTCTCTGTCCATTTAGATTATATATGTGTTCCTGATAGATGCTTCTTGTCTTTAAATGTAACTCGCTCATATAACCAGGGGTGTAAATGGTTGCTTTAAAGAAGAGATGTTGTGCTACATCTATATTGTTAAAGAAGAGAATTCCACTGAATGATCTCAGCTCTTGCCTTCGCTTTCTGATTCTCTTTTATTCAGAATTATAGATGTATCTATGAGGCCAAAAGGCTTGGACTTAACTCTCCAAGGGGCTGCCAAAGGAACATGGATTATCTTGGTGTCCATCAGACCAAGAAACTGCAGAGCACGGAAAAGATTAAGCAGAAATAGGAATTATATTGCCTGATTGTTCACGAGGAATTATAATAACTCTGACAGGTTACAAGCACAGATGATAATCTATCATAAGAGCCATACTTGTGTAATTACTTTTAAAGACTAGACAGACTAGATAAGAGATAAAGCATCCAAGACACAGGAGCAGATAAACATGTTGAAGAAAAAAAAATCAGTAGTGATAATTTAAGAAAATATATTAAATTGCTAGTAGAAATCACTGGAAAACTTCACTTAGAACAGTCATACTCATAAAAAGCAGTGTGAACAGCACAAGTACAAGGAGTTTCTAGCAAGGCTGGGGAAATAGGACATTACAGGAAGCTTCAATAGAGTTTTACAAATGCATTTGAGATAAGTTCTTGGGAGGAAAAAGTAACTACAGCTTCTCATTTTGGTAAGATTTTCAAAGAGAAATTTAGAAGATTTGTGATTATTATGGGGATGAAATTCTGGAATCACCTTCGAAATAGCTCTTTGACATAGAGCTTGAAAGTTTCCGAATTTACGGATTAGAAATCAGACTAGAATTAGAAATTAGATCATGGAATATTTAGAGAATTTGATTTGATGATTTACCATTCTCGATGATCTTTCTTGCACTTCATTTCTATACCATTTAGCATATAAACAGGGTCTTCAATGCCACCTGTTAAGATTTTTTTTCTTAAAGAAGGAAAATGTTTGACTTCACAGGCAGCCTCCTGCACCTTCACAGCTAGTATTAACTAAAATATTCTGTTCTGTTAAGTGCAGGATCTTGTATGCCCTATAAGAAGAATTTAAAAAAATTCTGCCCTAAATGTCTTCTAGCACAATGAAAGGCTCTTTGAAACAGACATCAAGATAAAAAAATAACAATGATAATTATCATGTATGACAGAGTGGCAGAATGAGGTACAAACATGGAATTTAATTTGATCCCAAGAAATTCTTGAAGATGATTATTTGTATAATATACACATACATTCTTAACTTTGTAATAAAGTTTCTTATAAAATGAAAGTAGAGTTTGTAATCACTACACTCTTGCTTTATTTCTCTCTCCTGCAAGCCTTCCACAAATCATCTTAATAAAGATTGAACAACTCCTTCTCATAAGATTCAGATTTCCATTAATTTATGCACAGAAATACCGACGGTCTTTTTTTCATATCAATATTACAACAAAAATGCCATAATTACAGTATAGGATTTGAAGAAGAACACCCAAGAGCTTGTTTTCATTTAGTGCGTTACTGAATAAAAAGCCAGACAGGAAGAATGAAAACAAGTGCAAAAACCTGTGCAAAAAAGGCTGTAGAGAACAGGATCAGGAAGTAAAAATAGAGATTTCTGCTTCCTTACTATAACAGCTACTGTGAAAGACACTTTTATTATTCAATTACATAAAATTGCTTTGTCTTTTTTCTTTGAAAACACTAAAAAAAGATTAAGCCATGTAGAACGAGACTTAAACAGTGAAACTGCATGCTGACATTTGATAAAGGAGAATCAGTTTTAACATGTCTGTGTCATTAGATGACAGTATAGTTATGATTATATCTGTAACTGCATGGTGTAACACAACTTTGGGAGTTGATCTAATTGAAAAAAAAAATCAGACACCAAGGCCCTCTGGGAAACACATGATATATTCACAGCAGCCAAAAGAAAGCAAATACCCAAATATGTTACTGTTCAAATTTTTTTTAAAAAAACAAGTATTCCATAAATATTGCACACTTGTAAATAATGTGTCAAACATTTTTGAACATATGCCCATTGATTTTTGCCATTTTTTGGTAATATTTGAAACCCCAATCAGTGTTTGCCAAAGGGTGAGTTGATTTAAAAGCATCCGTACTTCAGCCCGACAAGTGGGACAGAGGCTGGAAGGATGGAGCCTAAATTCATGTATAAGAAACAAATCCCAGATGTGAGAAGGTGTAATAATAATCAGCTCTAAAGATAAGAAAATAGTGTTGACAGAGGGTAAAAATTGCTAGTGAGACCATTCTCCCTGTTAGAGGTCAAGATGTGTGGGGCAAGTGTCCTTTTTAACCACTTTTTAATAACTATTTTATTCTACTCTTCACATTATAGTAGATACATGAACTTCTAGTGTTCATTTTTCTTGAGGGGATGGCATTCTTGAGTTTTGCAATGGTATTCTTGAACTCCTTCAGGAAGTCTCTGGCAGAAAATAAAACCTGGCCTACTAAGGAACTAGACCTGCTAGCCAACGGTGTTGCAATCCAGCCTAAAAGTAGGGTAAGTAACAGGAGAAAAGGGGGCATCAGGACAATGGCATAACAATGGTAAAAAGAAAACCTTCAAAAAAGTGATAGTCTTGAGATGCTGAGCACTTTAAAGCACAATTTTTCAGTTCCCAGTGTCGCAAGCCCTCTTTGTCCACAATCTCTTTTCAATGATACTGAAAAATAAGATTATGTCTTTGGAAACACACACTAATGAAGTCCATGTGTGCTACTACCAATGTCATTTTGGCTTCCTTGTCTTAGTTGGAGGAAAACGCAAGATTAAGGTATTTCATCCCTATGGTTCTCATTAAAATCAATGGAAGTGTCTCTCAATCCCATGAAACCATTGTTAAAACTGACCTCTTCATCTATGGCAACTACAGGATAGCAACTGGCACTTGATAGCTATTCAGCTCAGTCCACTGTGTAAGAAGTTCTTGGAAGTGTATTTTATGAAAATAAAATCAGTTTAGCTATTTAAGTGCTCAAAGTAGAGGTCAGCCAAGTTGCACTGTGTGCCATCTGTTGTGTTAAAGTTACATGCCAAGATAGCTTTGACGCATATAAGATGGAAACAGGAGCATCTTTGAAAGACACTGCAGACTAAAATAATATCAAACAGACTAAGATCTAGACTGACCACAAGCAATGGCCACAGGATATTGTTCTTTCCCCACAGCTTAAAAGAAAATATTAGAGAAACATGCCTTCAGCCTGCATGAGGTGCGAAACATTGATGTTCCCCTTAGACACGTGCCTCTGATTGTCTCACTTTCAAAGAGATTTTGAATCATAAAATAGCTTGGGTTAGAAGGGACCTTTAAAAGTCATCCAGTCCAACTTCACTGCAATGAGCAGGGACATCTTCAACTCGATTAAGTTGCTCAGAGTCCTGTCTAACTTGACCTTGAATGTTTCCAGGGATGGGGTATCTACCGCCTCTCTGGGCAACCTGGTCCAGGGTTTCACCACCCTCGCTGTAAAATGTTTCTTTCTTATGCCTAGTCTAAATCGACTCTCTTTTACTTTAAAACCATTACTCCTTGCCCTGTTGCAACAGGCCCTGCTAAAAAGTTTTTCCTCATCTTTCTTCTAAGCCCCCTTTAACTACTGAAAAGCCACAATAAGGTCTTCTCAGAGCCTTCTCTCCTCCAGACTGAAGAGCCCCAACTCTCTCAGCCTTTCCTCACGGGAGAGGTGTTCCATCCTTCAGATCATTTTTATGGCCCTCCTCTAGACCCGCTCCAACAGGTCCATGTGTTTCCTGTGCTGAGGGCTCCAGAGCTGGATGCAGGACTCCAGGTGAGGTCTCACCAGGGCAGAGCAGCGGAACAGAATCCTCTCCCATGACCTGCTGGTCATGCTTCTCTTGATGTGGCCCAGGATATGGTCGGCCTTTTGAGTTACAGGAGCACACTGCTGGGTCATGCTGAGCTTCTCATCAATCAACACACCCTACTCCATCTCCTCAGGGCTGCTCTCAATCCATTCTCTACCCAACCTGTACTGATGCTGGAGATTGCCTCAACCCACTTGCAAGACCTCACACTTGGCCTTGTTAAACCTCATGAGGTTCACATGGACCCACTTCCCCAGATTGTTCAGGTCCCTTTGGATGGCATCCCTTCCCTTCGGTGTGTCAACTGCACCACACAGTTTGGTGTCATCTGCAAACTTGCTGGGGGTGCACTTGATCCTGTGTATATCATAGATATCAATACTTCATATTACAGTGCTATTACAAGGGAAGAATTTGATGCAAATGAAGCATTCTGTACTTTCATGAGAAGGTAGTTACAAGTACATAACATCTCCACCGTAAGTAACTGAGGGCAGAATCACAAGTCACACCACAGGCAACAACAGTGACTTCTGCAGTAGAAAACTTTTACCACAGACACGACTTTTGTGATTACAGACAAAGGTTCACCATATGTAACTCGACATTAGCTATCTAAAAGGTATTTATTGCCACCTAATTGTCTAGGATCCCTACAAAGTTGTGCAAGACAAAGATATTTTCAGCATCAATGCATCCCACAAATTTTGACCGATAGCTGTACTTTGGACTTTAGAAGTACATCTCTCTGCAATGATGACTCAGAGGGTGTAGACAATACCCATCTATATGGCTAAAAGATTAGTCTAAGGCAAAAGTTAGGCAAAATTAATTTC